>NC_133653.1:260944783-261544783 GCF_009905375.1 Apium graveolens
TCATATGCCTCCCAGTACCGGTGTGGGATAGGCAAGTGGGCTACCGTGATGGGCTCAAGGCTAGGCACGGGCCTTCTAGTATGAGTGGGCAGATTAGGCAGGTTGTTGGGAGTTGCCTCATCAGTGTCATTACTACATTTTCTCATACTAATTATGATATTTTTATTAGTATTAATTTCAATGATAAACTCCAACTACTTTCCCACTAATGTGAAGAAATATATATAGTGTGTATTACAATAAGATTCTAACTTAAACAGATTGATACACAATATATGGTAAGAATGGTTATCTCATGTAACTTCTCATTATTGTAATGTGTATTAATTTCTTTATTTTCAAATTTTATTTAGTAGGAGTATACTTTTAAATTTGTATTATGAGTTATAAGAATCTTATATGATTTATCACTTTAAAATATATCTAATAAAATAAATATTAACCAATTACATATACTTTTTAATTATATAACCGATATCTAATATATAAATCAAATCATCTATACATATAATTTATTTTATAAACCTATAGTTTAAATTATGTTGACCCGTCTTTTTGATATTTATTTTAAATCACATTATTAAACTAATCAAAACTAAAATTTGATATGTCATATTTATTTATTTATTATTTTTTATTAAGGGTGTTTATTGTTAATTAATTTATATTAAAAATATTAAATAAAATGGTGCAATTAAGATATGTTCAAAAGATTAAAAAGTGGAACCGAACACTACCTTTTAAAATAATTGTGAAATAATCACTATGAAATAAAAAATAAATAAAGATATACAACATTAAGAATTTAAAAAAAAATTATAATAAAATTAGTAATTATATAGGAAATTTCCCTATAAAAAGAGTGTTAGCTTTTCACTAACCCTAACACTGCCTTGCCCCTAGTAATCCCATCTATTACACATAGACTCAAATTTACACTAAACAATGATGAACATAATGGGAGATGAAAAAACAATGAAGAAAACCACCATCCACTCCCTATAAGGAAGGTAGTAAATCAAGATTGGTACGTTTATTTCTTTACTTCCCCTCTTGAAAAAATAAATACATATAGTTAGTTTTTTTATAATTAATTGTTTTCTACACGTATTTCAAGGGGATTGGTTATCATACATCATTACATGCTAAAAATTAGAGTGAGAGGGAATGAGTGTACAGGATTCTACCATAACATGCCTTCTCTAAACAAGGTATGTCGTTTTAATTCATTTTCTTATTATCTATTATATTGATGACATGATTAATATGCAATACTAATTTACATTTTTTAGTAATACTGAAAGACAAATATTTTGAATAAGGACATCTAACTTTCATGATGCATATGCCATTCATTACACTTACAAAAAATTAAATGATATAGTTTACGTGTTCAGAAACTTGAGATTTTTTGTAGGAGGATGTAGGTCAATTATGTGTGAAGAGCCATTATATTAGATTGACTTAGAGGCTTATATTAGTTTATAATTTTAATTTTAAAAGTGGTTTGTATTGGATCATCTCTGGCTATATATATCATGTTATAAATGATGTAAAATTTAATGCCAAAGTTAAACTTCTATTTTTTGAGTTGGTATTCATCAACATAGGGCACATTTACTCAATGCATTCATGATTTTATTTATTACAGGCGCATAGCTTCCTAGAGAGAACTTTGTTCCCATTTTTTTTGCACCCAGTGCCAAAAGGAGATGGTGCAATGTACCCTACACGGCTGCTTCTTTTGCTCACGCTGGGGCTACTAAATTTTACCTTTATATTGATTAAAGTAAAAATGGAAAAAGAGATTAAGAATTGTTATATATAACATTCAAAGTTGAGCGCACAATATTTTATAATATTTGATAAATTTTGGTGCAAGTATATTTTGCAATATTCTTGTGTGACTAGTTCAACTTAAAAAACACTCTCTGGCATATATATTTATTAACTAGTTAGTCTTAAAAATCCTCTAGAAAATCTATATTGCTAATTATATTTTACACTGTTGGTTGGAAGTGGAGTTCAAATGTTCACAATCCTGGACTCTTAAAATAGGAGAGCATGAAATGAGTTTCACTACAGTCCTTACTACGTGATTTTGGGGTTTTTATGCCTTGTGTCTTAAAACATTGTTTTTACTTCATTAACAGAGGGCATAGAAGTGTCAAGTATGTAAGCAGAAGCCAGGTTATGGTTATGGTATGTCATCTAATTTATTTCTTGTGTTTTCAGATCTTTTTCTTTTGTCTTATATTTCGACTTTTTATTTTCTGAGATGTTAAATTGGAAGATTCTACCTATATTTTTTATATTATTCTATGATGTAATTATGTATGTAGAAGTTTACAAAATATTATAAGATTGTATCAGCTTTATGAATAGACTATTTCCCATTTATATTTTTCTTGTTTACCAATTACTATAGATATTAGCTCAATTTTTTCTCACCTATGTACTTTTTCTTTCTTGTGTACTTCAGAAGTTACAGCTGAAATGCTTCCTGCACTATTAAAAATTGGTTTTGAAACGGGTATCCTGAAAGAGTTTTTCAACTTTGATATGCTTAGCGAACTCCAGACATTGTCGGGTGAAATTATTGTTCATTCCTATAAAGCACCGGGGAGGTCATGTATCAAAATTTGCGTGTCAGTCACGATGGTCCGCTTTTTGTTGTTTTTACTCAATATCTTAGGGTTAGACTTACAAATCTGATGGTAATATGATTTGTGGCAAGTTTTTGGTGCAGTCTCGGACTAAAACTTTTATAACTTAATGTGCTAGATCTCGTCGTGGAACTTTTGTATTCGCAATATTGAGAAATTTATTTATAATAATATATTGGTACCTCAGTGATACTGTGACAGTACATAATTACATCATGACTAAAAGTCAGGATGGGGAGGCCTAATATGCGCACGAAGTGGAGTAGGCCACTTGAGCAACTAGAAGATAACTATAATTTACCTACAAATGCGGGAAGAACTTGTGGATATTCTTCATCTATATTCCATCATACAAGTCATTAACAATTTGATTTAGAAGAATATGGCTCACTTTGGAGAAGTTGATAAATTTGAAAATAAAATACTTCAAAAATTTGGTATTTAATTTAGTTCTGTTATAATTTATTTTAGTTTTTTTGTAATAATGTATTTTAGTTTTAGTTGATTCTATCGCTTATTGGATTATGAGATAGTATCACGTATCAGATTATGACAATAATAAAAAACATATATTATTCTTTTAATTGCATTTAAGTATTCGAGTTTATCTATTTGTTATGAAAATTACCAAATTATTGAATCTACCTTACCATAATTTGCCTATAAAAGAGACCAAATTCAAGCTATTTCCAACCATTCTTCAGCATAAGCCGCCAAACTCGGGTCATTTTTAACAGTCTTCTTGAGCAAAAACGACCGAATTCAAATCACTTCCAACCATCTCCTTCAATATTAGTCACTTTTACTTAGTCGCTTTTGATCAGTCATTTTCGGCCTACTGTTATATACACGACCGAATAAACTGACCAAATTTTTCTGTCTATTTACAATCAAAAATTGGTCGTAAATAATTTTTCATTTACGACCAACCTTTTGCAACCAAAATAGAAGCTAGTTAGTTGGAAATAGTGATGACATGGCTTTAGACCATGGCATGTGGGGTCATATAAAAAATTCGAAATCTTATAAACAACTGAAAAGCTCATTCAGTCAATGGTCGGTGTTGCTTTTTCCAACTGATGGGGCAAAACCAACCGAATTTTAAATGAAGGTTCGGTTTTGCATCCATTTCCAACCGGAAAGGATCATTTACGACCAGTTTTTGGTTGTTTGTGACATTTTTTTTCTTGTTGTGAAAGTTTCACTAATTAGCACCCAAAATAATGGGTTGCTTCAGTAAGTACTTGGTCGATTCAGTCTTCAAATTGTAGAGTTCACGGTCTTGTATATGTCGAGTGTATTGAGTGCATAAGCCACATTGTTCCTCTGTTATAATTGAAAAATCAAACAATGTTAGTCACAAAATACAAAGACTTAAACTTAAATAAATAATATTGTAACTTTTACCTCTAAATCAAGTCATAACTCCTTGTATGTACATATATCCTTAGATGATATAGTGTTAATAATAAAATTGCAACTTTTACCTCTAAAAATCAAGTATGAGTTCCTTACATGTACATATGTCCTTAGATGATATATTTTATGTATCTAGAAAGTTTATAACACATTATTGTAATATGTATGTTCTCAAAGATTACTAGGCATATGTCTACTGAACCCTGCACGGTGTCGGGTGAAATTAGTGTTCGTTTTGTTGTTCGTTCATATAAAGTTATAGTAGAGCTCTATATCAAAATTTGCATAAGGTTGGGTTTACAAATCTTATAGTAATGTAATTTGTGACAAGGTTTTGCTGGCAAACTTACACTTTTACAATTTAACGTGCTAAATATTTTGTGGGACTTCTGCATCAGCAAAGCAAATACCTATGAAGCCAATACTTTGTCATAGTACTCAATCTTATCATGGCTAAAAATATTTTTTTTAATTATGAGTGCACAAGATAGATGATAAAAAAGAAAACTGAATTTATTTTGTAAGGCTACTAAGTAATATTTGGGGTTTTCGATGATAATTATTTGTTATATCAAATTTTAGAGTATTTTAGAGTATGTTTCTTATTCCGTGCCTCCCCAACACACTCTGGATATGAAAGAAATCTCCTATAGAGAAGAGATAATGAAAATTAAAATAAATGATAACCATATTCGGTGAATACTTTTTCAAAGAAAAATTAAAGGATATACCCCTAATGATATGGTAAGGTATCATAGGTGCAAAAAGAAAAGACATTATTTTGAAATTTTTTGTCGTCCTTTTTATATTTAATAAGTTAAAATAATAAAATACTCATTACTTCCATTCATTTTTAAATTTTTTGGAATGTATTACCATTACAAGTATCATTATAACTAGTACACAATCTAATGTACACCTGACCAACAATATCAATCATAGGTTATTACAAAATGATAGCAATTTTGTATAAATTAGTTATTGACTCTTTCTTATAAAATCCTTATATAATATTATTCTTATGGATTAACACCCCACCATATGATATTATGTATAACATTAATCTAATGTTAATTGGACCGAACAACCCAGCAATATTGTATACATTTGTCACTAATTTATCTTATAAAGATCATCAACACGCTTGTCTTGCACATGTCAATGTCACAATATATCATTTATACAATTATATCTTAAAAAACATAACCATATATTATAGGAGGCTAAAGTGATATGTTCCTATAATATAATTTATGCAGAAACAACTTATTTTATACACTACCTCTATCTTATATTAACATTATTTTAAACAAAGATTTAGTCAAATTTACCAAATTTTGACCATAGCAAAAATTGTTCACTAAAACTTTCCATATGAATTTGAAATTATGAGCCTATTATTTATGACTTAATAACAAATATTTAATAAGTAAAAAGTCATAAATTGAACTTTAATTTAAATATATATGTTTGTGGGTGTGTTGGTGCTCATTTTGTTTTGCATATTGAATCATGTTTTAGAGGGCTTTTATTGTGGAATGAGATTGCTAGTTTACAAACAACCATTTAACACTATTACAAGGAAGCATTCTAAAAAAAATTCCTGTCCCTACAATAAATAATATCATACTTATGTGGATTAACCTTGTTTAGCAAACCCGCCAAGTATAATATCATACTTATGTGGATTAAAGTCTGTTTTAGCAAACCCACAAAGTTATATCAAATATTTAGTTCAATACTCCATAACAATATCTCGCCTCCCAGTACCAGTGTGGGATAGGCAAGTGGGCTACCCTGATGGGCTCAGGCTAGGCAGATTGTTGGGAGTTGTCTCAGTTGTCATACTAATTTTCATACTAATATATGATATTTTCATTAGTAATAATTTCTATGATAAACTCCCAACTACTTCCACTAGTAATGTGAAGAAAATATATACATAGTTGTATATTACAAAATTATATCAAATATTTAGTTCAATACCCCATAACAATATCTCATATGCCTCCCAGTACAAGTGTGAGATAGGCAAGTGGGCTACCCTGATGGGCTCAAGGCTAGGCAGATTGTTGGGAGTTGCCTCAGTTGTCATACTAATTTTCATACTAATATATGATATTTTCATTAGTAATAATTTCTATGATAAACTCCAACTACTTCCACTAGTAATGTGAAGAAAATATATACATAGTTGTATATTACAAATATGATTCTAACTTAAATATTTATACACAATATATGGTAACAAAGGGTTTTATCTCATGTAACTTCTCATTATTGGTAATGTGTAAATTAATTCTTTTATTTTCAAATTTTCATTTTTAGTTGGAGTGTACTTTTAAATTTGTATTATGAGTTATAAGAATCTTATATGATTTATCACTTTAAAATATATCTAATAAAATAAATATTAACCAATTACATAAACTTTTCAATTATATAACCGATATCTAATATATAAATCAAATCATCTATACATATAATTTATTTTATAAACCTATAGTTTAAATTATGTTGACCAGTCTTTTTGATATTAATTTTTAAATCACATTATTAAACTAATCAAAACTAAAATTTGATATGTCATATTTATGATTATTTTTATTTTTTTTATTTAGGGTGTTTATTGTTAATTAGTTTATATTAAAAATATTAAAAGTGTTATATTGCAAATTATATGAAATCATATTTATTAAATAACAACGGTGCAATTAAAATATGTTCAAAAGATTAAAAAGTGGAACCGAACACTACCTTTCAAAATAATTGTGAAATAATCACTACGAAATAAAAATAAATAAAGATATACAACATAAAGAATTTGAAAAAAAAATCATAATAAATTAGTAATTATATAGGAAATTTACCTATAAAAAGAGTGTTTCTTTTCACTAACCATAAACCGCCTTGCCCCTAGTAATCCATCTATTTCACATAGACTCAAATTTACACTAAACAATGATCAACATAATCGGAGATGAAAAAAACAATGAAGAAATCACCATCCACTTCCTATAAGGAACGTAGTAAATCAAGATTCGTAATTTTATTTCTTTACTTCCGTGCTTGAAAAAGTAAATAATATAGTTAGTTTTTTCTAATTAATTGTTTTCTAAAGGTATTTCAAGGGGATTGGTTATGATACATCATTACATGATAAAAATTAGAGTGAGGGAATGGGTGTACAGGATGCTACCATAACATGCCTTCTCTAAACTAGGTATGTGGTTCTAATTCATTTTCTTATTCTTCTATTATATTGATGACATGATTAATATGCAATACTAATTTACATTTTTTAGTAATACTGAATGACAAATAAGTTGAATAAGGACATCTAACTTTCATGATGCATATGCCATTCATTACACTTACAAAAATTTAAATGATATAGCTTATGTGTTCAGAACTTAAGATTTTGTGTAGGAGGATGTAGGTCAATTATGTGAGGTGAAGAGCCATTATATTAGATTGACTTAGAGGCTTATATTAGTTTAAAATTTTAATTTTAAAAGTGGTTTGTATTGGATCATCTCTTGCTATATATATCATGTTATAAATGATGTAAAACCTAATGCTAAAGTAAAACTTCTATTTTTTCAGTTGGTATTCATCAACATAGGGTACATTTACTCAATGTATTCATGATTTAATTTATTACATGCTATCATAGCTTTCCAGAGGGAACTTGTTTCAGATTTTTTTGCACCCAGTGCCAAAAGGAGATGGTGCAATGCACCCTACACGGCTGCTTCTTTTGCTCACGCTGGGGCTAATAATTTTTACCTTTATATGGATTAAAGTAAAATGGTAAAAGAAATTAAGAATTGTTATATATAACATTCAAAGTTGAGCACATTTTAGATTATTTGATAAATTTTGGTGCAAGTATATTTTGCAATATTCTTGTGTGACTAGTTCATCTCAAAAAGGCACTCTCTGGCATAAATATTTATTGACTAGTTATTCTTAAAAAATCCTCTAGAAAATCTATATTGCTAATTATATTTTACCATGTTTGTTGGAAGTGGAGTTCAAATGTTCACAATCCTGGTCGTGGACTCTTAAAATAGCTGGAATACAGCATGAAATGAGTCTCACTACCGTCCTAATTACGTGAATTAGGGTTTTTTATGTCTTGTGTCTTAAAACATTGTTTTTACTTCATTAATAGAGGGGCATAGAATTGCTAATTATATTTTACCATCTTTGTTGTAAGTGGAGTTCAAATATTCACAATCCTGGACTCTTAAAATAGCTGCAATACAGCATGAAATGAGTCTCAGTACAGTCTTAACTACGTGATTTTGGTTTTTTATGTCTTGTGTCTTAAAACATTGTTTTTACTTCATTAACAGAGGGCATAGACGTGTCAAGTATATAAGCAGAAGCGAGGTTGTGGTTATGGTATGTCATGTAATTTATTTCTCTGTTGTTTCAGATCTTTTTCTTCTATCTTATATTATTCTATGATGTAATTTATGTATGTAGAAGTTGACAAAATATTATAAGATGGTATCAGTTTTATGAATCGTCTCTTTCCCATTTATACTTTTCTTGTTTACAAATTACTATAGATATTAGGTCAATTTTTTCCCAGCCATGTACTTTTTCTTTCTTGTTTACTTTCAAAAGTTACAGCTGAAATACTTCCTGCACTATTCAAAATTGGTTTTGAAACCGGTATCCTTAAGGAGTTTTTCAACTTTGATATGCTTAGCGAACCCCAGACATTGTCCGGTGAAATTATTGTTCATTCCTATAAAGCACCGGTGGAGGTAATGTATCAAAATTTGTGTGTCATTCACGATCGTCGGCTTTTTATTGTTTTTACTCAATATCTTAAGGTTAAGCTTACAAATCTGATGTTAATATGATTTGTGGCCAGTTTTTGCTGCAGTCTCGGGCTAAAACTTTTATAACTTAATGTGCTAGATCTCGTCGTGGAACTTTTGTATTCGCAATATTGAGCAATTTATTTATGATAACATATTGGTACGTCAGGTGATACTGTGACAGTACATAATTACATTATGACTAAAAGTCAGGATGGGGAGGCCTAATATGCTCACGAAATGGAGTAGGCCACTTGTGCAACTAGAAGATAACTATAATTTACCTACAAATGCGGGAAGAACTTGTGGATATTCTTCATCTCGTATTTGAGCATACAAGTGATTAACAAATTGATTTAGAAGAAGATGGCTCACTTTTCAAGAAGTCGATAATTTTGAAGATAAAAGACTTCAATAATTTGGTGTTTAATTTGGTTCCGGTATAATTTAATTTAGATTTTTTGTAATAATGTATTTTAGTTTTAGTTGATTGTATCACTTATTGGATTATGAGATAGTTTCACTTATCAGATTATGAAAATAATGAAAAACATATATATTATTCAGTTAATTGCATTTAAGTATTCGAGTTTATCTATTGGTTATGAAAATTACCAAATTATTGGATCTACTTTACCATAATTTGCCTATGAAAGACACCAAACTCAAGCTATTTCCAACCATCTTCTTCAGCATAAGCCGCCAAACTCAAGTAATTTTCAACAGTCTTCTTGAGCAAAAATGACTGAATTCAAATCACTTCCAATCTTCTCCTTAATATTGGTCACTTTTACTTAGTCGCTTTTGATTAGTCATTTTCAGCCTACAGTTATATACACGACCAAATATAAGCGACCAACTTTTTTCTGTCTATTTACAATCAAAAAATTGGTGGTTAATAATTTTACATTTACAACCAACCTTTTGCAACCAAAATAGAAGCTAGTTAGTTGGAAATAGTGACATGGCTTTAGACCGTGGCATGTGGGGTCATATAATAAGAAATTGAAATCTTATAAACAACTGAAAAGCTCATATAAAGCAACGGTAGACCTCATATATCAAAATTTTATAGTAATTTAATTTATGACAAGGTTTTGCTCGAAGACTTACACTTTTACAATTTAACATGCTAAATATTTTATGGGATTTCTGCATCTGCAAATACCTATGAAGCCTATACTTTGTCATAGTACTCAATCTTATCATGGCTAAAACTATATTATTAATTATGAGTGCACAATCTTAACATAACGATGAATTAGCACCCAAAACAATTGGTAGATTCAGTCTTCAATTTGTAGAGTTCATTGTCTTGTATCTGTAGAGTGTATTCAGTGCATGAGCGACATTGTTCCTCCTTAGAGTTGAAAAATCAAACAATGTTAGTCACAAAACACAAAGACATAAACTTAAATAAATAACATTACATCTTTTACCTCTGAATCAAGTCTGAGCTCCTTGTATGTAGATATGTCCTTACATGATATAGTTTAAATAAATAAAATTGTAACTTTTACCTCTAAAAATCAAATATGAGTTCCTTCCATGTACACATGTCCTTAGATGATATAGTTTATGTATTTAGAAAGTTTATAATAGATTATCAGATTATGTAAAATCCGAAAGTTCACTAGGCATATGTCTAGTGAACCCCACACACATAGACGGTGTCGGGTGAAATTGTTGTTCGTTCATATAAAGCATTAGTAGAGCTCATATATCAAAATTTGCATATAGTTCTTCTTAATGATCTAAAGTTATGGTTTATAAATTATAGTAATATAATTTGTGACAAGATTTTGCTAGCATACTTTGTTGGTTTAATCTAATACTTCTCTTAACATTTATTTGTTTATGTTTGTTTAATTGCAAACATCTATATGGACTTGGTCATGTAGTTGTGGAGTGTATTTTTGAGTTTCATGAATAAAGGTTACTAGTAGAGTATTTTCAGGAGTGTAGTTAGTTGTTCCTATTTTCTTGCTCATCAGTACGTGATGTACTTGATCTATATATGTATTTTTCTGCAGCTTAATAATACAACAGACAAGCCTTTTATTTTCTCAGTTTCATACTATCACAACTTATAACATATATCTGTATACGACCATTTATAGGTTCAAGAAATTGGTATCAGAGCTTGGTTACGTGTTGAATGCCCAAATATATGCCAAAGGCTGCAGCGATGGAAACGAACAAAATAAAGGAAGGTGGAATGGGTCAGAGTTATCCGATGTGATCCAAAAGTAATTACGCAGCGTACTCCTTGAAGATGAAGGTGTATATGCAAGCTCATGGCGTAAGGGATGTCATCGAGCCCAAGGATCCAAAGGCAACGATCTTTGGAAAAACTGACAAGGTAGCTTTGGCACTGATTTACCAAGGTATACCTGAAGACATGTTGTTGTCATTAGCGGAGAAAGAGATAGTGAAGGATGTATGGGATGCCATCAAAACTATGTGTCTTGGAGCGGATCGAGTCAAGAAAGCAAGAGTACAAACTCTGAAAGCTGAGTTCGAGTCCATGAGTATGAAAGAGACAGAGACAATTAACGAGTTTCGTATGAAACTTAATGGATTAGTAACAAACATTCGAGCACTTGGAGAGGAAGTTGAAGAAAGCTATGTGGTAAAAAAGATACTACGTGTTGTCCCAACAAAATTTTTACAAATTGCATCAGCAATCGAACAATTTTGCAATGTGGAAAGATTTCTATTGAGGAAACTGTTGGATCACTAAAGGCCCATGAAGAGAGATTGGAGGGGCAGTCTGAAAGTGTCAATAATCTTCTCCTGCTCACAAAAGAGGAGTGGACAAAAAAGGAAGCTAACAAAGGGAAATTGCTGATGACTAAAGAATAATGGTCGAGACGATTTTACAGAGGTCTTGGAAACTCTTTCTCAAATCAAAGGAGTCCGAACAAGGAAGGTGGACGTGTTGCTCGTGATAAAACCAGGGTAAGGTGTTTCAATTGTCACTTGTACGGGCACTATGCAGCGGATGTCGTAACATGGATCAAATAGATGATGATGAGCCTGCACCATTGTTGACTGAACATGGAGAGAAACATGAGAACATGATGCTTCTGAATAAAGAAAGTTTTGTGATGAAATTGAGTATTGACAGAAGTGGAAATACAAACAAATCAAATGTCCGAGTACTCGACATTGGAGAAAGTAATCACATGACGGGTCAAAAATCGAATTTCAAATCTCTAGATGAAAATGTGACAGGTCAAGTAAGATTTGGAGACGGTTCGAAGGTAGAGATAAAGGGAAAAGGCTCCATAAGATTAAGCTGTAAGAATGGCGAGGAACGTGAACTACGTGAGGTATTTTATATTCCATCTTTGTGCAATAATATAATAAGTCTGGGTTAATTGTCTGAAGCTGGTAACAAAAGGGTGATGAATGGAGAGTTCTTGTGGGTCCATGATTGTCAAGGCAAGCTGCTGATGAAAAGTTAAAAGATCAGCAAATCGCCTGTACAAAATAATCACTTAAAATGATAGGCAAAAGTGTTTGATGTGAAGGGAAAATGAAAATGCATGGATTTGGCACTCTTGTCTTGGGCATGTAAATTTTAAAGCTATGGAATTGATGTTAGCAAACAAGATGGTACATGGCTTCCTAAAATTTGTGTCACTTGAAGAAATATGCTCTTGTTGTTTAATGTCAAAACAGGAGAGGAAACCTCTTCCATCTAAGTCAAAATACTCTACCAACAAGGTACTTGAACTCGTACATGGCGACATATATGGACCAATAATGCCAACCACGTATTCAGGTAACAAATACTTCATGCTTCTAGTAGATGATTATAGTCACATTATGTGGGCATATTTGTTGAAGAGTAAGGATGAGGCCTTCGATGCATTTAAGAAGTTTAATGCCAAAGTAGAAACTGACACGGAGAAGAAATTCAAGGTTTTTAGAACAAATCGTGGGGGGAGTTCAACTCCAAGGAATTCTCTGATTTCTGTAAAGCCAGTGGTATTGTCAGACATCTTACGGCTCCATACACTCCATAATAAAATGGAGTGGTGGAGCGTAGGAATAGAACAATAGTTGAAATGGTGAGAAGCTATCTGAAATAGATGCACATGCCTGCTAATTTTTGGGGCGAGGCAGTAAGATATACTATATATGTCTTGAATAGGCTGCCCACGAGAGCACTGTCAGGAGTGACGCCTTATGAGGCTTGGAAAAAAGAGAAACCAAATATTGGGGAGATCAAAGTTTTTGGTTGAAAGGCGTATATGAATGTGCGGAATAACTTAATCAAGAAGTTAGATGATCGTAGCCGAAGTGGTAAATTTGGGCAAGAAGCCAGGCATGAAGGCTTACAGGTTGTACTACCCCGAAAGCAACAAGATAATGATTAGTCATGATGTAGTTTTTGAAGAAAATGAGGCATGGCCATGGAACGAACAACAAGATGAAAGAAAGGAACAACGAGAAAGGCTGATAGTGGTGGGAGAACATGCAACAGGTGACTTGATTGAAAACAGTGGAATGCTTGTAATGTTTTAAAAATAACAGCGAGTCCTAAAAGCTCAGAATTATCAATACCACAATGGTCACAGGGTAGTCAAGAAGAAAACTCGTAAGACATTGACAGACCCATAATGTCCTCTGGACATAGGGTACAGCAAAGTGGAGGTGAAATCTCGGGTGAAAGCACAGAGCCAAAAAGATACAGGATTCTCGCAGACATCTATGACAATACTGATCAGGTGGAGTTGGATGAGGAGCCCATGCTTATGGGTTTAGACGAGCCTGTCAACTTTGATCAAGCAAAGACAGAGAAATGCCGGAGACAAGCAATGAAGGCTGAGATTGATTCTATTCAAAGAAATAGAATATGGGTATTAACTGATCTTCCAAGTGGATAAAAGATAATTGGGCTAAAATGGAAATACAAACTGAAACGAGATGCGAGTGGTAACATCGTGAAGCACAAGGAACGTCTCGTGGCAAATGGATATTCACAGGAGTATGGCATTGATTCTAATGAAATTTACGCACCTGTAACAAGGCTTGAAATGATACGTATTTTATTGGCTTTAGCTGCACAAAACTCCTGGTAGGTGCATCATATAGATGTGAAGACCGCATTTTTGAATGAGGAGATATATGAGGAAGTTTTTGTAATGCAACCGGAAGGGTTTGAAAAGAAAGGCCAGGAAAAGAAGGTGTACAAATTGCTGAAGGCGTTGTATGGACTTAAACAAGCCCCTCGTGCTTGGTACGCGAAATTAAACAAATGCCTGGAGAATCTGGGATTTCAGAGGTGCCCATATGAGCATGCAATGTACACACGAAGAAACAAAGGCGATGCACTGATAGTTGGTGTATATGTAGATGACCTCTTAATCCCAGGAACTAGCTTGGAAGTTGTTGAAGAATTTAAAAGGGAAATGAGTGCTCAATTAGATATGAGTGATCTCGGATTATTAACATACTACCTAGGAATCGAGTTCGAACAAGAAACAGTTTTATTGAGTTAAAACAGTCAGTCATGCTCGTAAAATTCTCAAGAAAGCAGGCCTATCAGAGTGTAATCCTACTAAGTTTCCACTAGATCCAAAGGATCAAATCACAAAGGACGAAGGTGGCAAATAAGTTGATGTGACTCAATTCAAAAGTATGGTTGGGGGCCTGAGATACTTGGTACACACTAGGCTGGATAAAGCTTTTGCAGTGGGAATTCTTAGTCACTATATGGAGCATCCAACCGTTATGCATAAGAATGTTGCGAAGAGAATCCTCACGTACATAAAGGGAACACTAGACTTTGGTTTAGTGTATTGAAGGGAGAACTGCAACAATGTTTTAACTGGATTCTCGACAGTGACTTGGCTGGCAACATAGAAGATAGAAAGAGCACAAGAGGAGTTATTTTCTATTTAAACGACAACTTGGTTACATGGATGTCTTAGAAACAAAAATGCGTAACTTTATGCTTGTGCGAGGCAGAATTCATGGCTGCTACAGCTGCTGCGTGCCAAGGAATTTGGTTAAGGAACTTGTTATCTCATATTACAGATGAAAGAATTGGGCCAATCACACTCTATATCGACAAGAAGTCTACAATAGACATAGCTAAAAATCATGTGTTTCATGGTTGTAGCAAGCATATCGATATACGATACCATTTCATACGTAAATGTGTTGATCGTGCTGAGATAATAGTGAAACATATTGCAGCAATAGGACAGATTACTATTTTTCTTGTTTACATATTACTATAGATATTAGATCAATTTTTTCCCACCTATGTACTTTTTCTTTCTTGTGTACTTTCTGAAGTTACAGCTGAAATGCTTCCTCCACTATTAAAAATTGGCTTTGAAACGGGTATCCTGAAGGAGTTTTTCAACTTTGATATGCTTAGCGAAATCCAGACATTGTCGGGTGAAATTATTGTTCATTCCTATAAAACACTGGTGGAGGTCATGTATCAAAATTTGCGTGTCATTCACGATGGTCCGCTTTTTGTTGTTTTTACTCAATATTTTAAGGTTAGGCTTACAAATCTGATGGTAATATGATTTGTGGCAAGTTTTTGGTGCAGTCTCAGACTAAAACTTTTATAACTTAATGTGCTAGATCTCGTCGTAGAACTTTTGTATTCGCAATATTGAGAAATTTATTTATGATAATATATTGGTACCTCAGGTGATACTGTGACAGTACATAATTACATCATGACTAAAAGTCAGGATGGGGAGGCCAAATATGTGCACGGAGTGGAGTAGGCCACTTGAGCAACTAGAAGATAACTATAATTTACCTACAAATGCGGGAAGAACTTGTGGATATTCTTCATCTCGTATTCCATCATACAAGTCATTAACAATTTGATTTAGAAGAATATGGCTCACTTTTGGAGAAGTTGATAAATTTGAAAATAAAATACTTCAATAATTTGGTATTTAATTTAGTTCTGTTATAATTTATTTTAGTTTTTTTGTAATAATGTATTTTAGTTTTAGTTGATTGTATCACTAATTGGATTATGAGATAGTATCACGTATCAGATTATGACAATAATAAAAAATATATATATTATTCTTTTAATTGCATTTAAGTATTCGAGTTTATCTATTTGTTATGAAAATTACCAAATTATTGGATCTACTTTACCATAATTTGCCTATAAAAGAGACCAAATTCAAACTATTTCCAACCATCTTCTTCAGCATAAGCCGCCAAAATCGAGTCATTTTTAACAGTCTTCTTGAGCAAAATTGACCGAATTCAAATCACTTCCAACCATCTCCTTCAATATTAGTCACTTTTACTTAGTCGTTTTTGATCAGTCATTTTCGGCCTACTGTTATATACATGACTGAATATAACTGACCAACTTTTTTCTGTCTATTTACAATCAAAAGTTGGTCGTAAATAATTTTTCATTTGCGACCAACCTTTTGCAACCAAAATAGAAGCTAGTTAGTTGGAAATAGTGATGACATGGTTTTAGACCGTGGCATGTGGGGTCATATAAAAATTTCGAAATCTTATAAACAACTGAAAAGCTCATTCGATCAATGGTCGGTGTTGCTTTTTCCAACTGATGGGTCAAAACCAACCCAATTTTAAACGAAGGTTCGGTTTTGCATCCGTTTCCAACCGGAAAGGGTCATTTACGACCAGTTTTTGGTTGTTTGTGACATTTTTTTTCTTGTTGTGAAAGTTTCCCTAATTAGCACCTAAAATAATGGGTTGCTTGAGTAAGTACTAGGTCGATTCAGTCTTCAAATTGTAGAGTTCACGGTCTTGTATATGTCGAATGTATTGAGTGCATAAGCCACATTGTTCCTCCGTTATAATTGAAAAATTAAACAATGTTAGTCACAACATACAAAGACATAAACTTAAATAAATAATATTGTAACTTTTACCTCTAAATCAAGTCATAATTCCTTGTATGTACATATGTCCTTAGATGATATAGTGTTAATAATAAAATTGCAACTTTTACCTCTAAAAATCAAGTATGAGTTCCTTACATGTACATATGTCCTTAGATGATATATTTTATGTATCTAGAAAGTTTATAACACATTATTGGAATATGTATGTTCTCAAAGATTACTAGGCATATATCTACTGAACCCTGCACGGTGTCGGGTGAAATTATTGTTCGTTTTGTTGTTCCTTCATATAAAGTTATAGTAGAGCTCATATATCAAAATTTGCACAAGGATGGGTTTACAAATCTTATAGTAATGTAATTTGTGACAAGGTTTTGCTGGCAGACTTACACTTTACAATTTAACGTGCTAAATATTTTTTGCCACTTCTGCATCAGCAAAGCAAATACCTATGAAGCCAATACTTTGTCATAGTACTCAATCTTATCATGGCTAAAAATATTTTTTTAATTATGAGTGCACAAGATAGATGATAAAAAAGAAAATTGAATTTATTTTGTAAGGCTACTAAGTAATATTTGGGGTTTTGGATGATAATTATTTGTTATATCAATTTTAGAGTATTTTAGAGTATGTTTCTTATTCCCTCCTCCCCAAGGATATGAAAGAAATCTCCTGTCATACATAAGAGATAATGAAAATTAAAATAAATGATAACCATATTCGGTGAATACTTTTTCAAAGAAAAATTAAAGGATATACGGCTAATGATATGGTAAGGTATCATAGGTGCAAAAAGAAAATAGACATTATTTTGAAATTTTTTGTCGTCCTTTTTACATTTAATAAGTTAAAATAATAAAATACTCATTACTTCCATTCATTTTTAATTTTTTTGGAATGTATTACCATTACAAGTATCATTATAACTAGTACACAATCTAATGTACAGCGGACCAACAATATCAATCATAGGTTATTACAAAATGATAGCAATTTTGTATAAATTAGTTATTGACTCTTTATTATAAAATCCTCAAATAATATTATTCTTATGGATTAACACCCCACCTTATGATGTTATGTATAACATTTAATCTAATGTTAATTGGACCGAACCACCAGCAATATTGTATACATTTGTCACTAAATTTATCTTATAAAGATCATAAACACACTTGTCTTGCACATGTCAAATGACACAATATATCTTTATACAATTATATCTTAAAAAACATAACCATGAATTATAGGAGGCTCAAGTGATATGTTACTATAATATAATTTATGAAGAAACAACTTATTTTATACACTACCTCTATTCTTATATTAACAATATTTTTAACAAAGATTTAGTCAAATTTACCAAATTTTGACCATAGCAAAAATTGTTCACTAAAAACTTTCATATAAATATGAAATTATGAGCCTATTATTTATGACTTAATAAACAAATATTTTCATAAGTAAAAAGTCATAAATTGAACTTTAATTTAAATGTATATGTTTGTGGGTGTGTTGGTGCGCATTTTGTTTTGCATATTGAATCATGTTTTAGATGGGCTTTTATTTGTTGAATGAGATTGCTAGTTTACAAACAACCATTTAACACTATTACAAGGAAGCCTTCTAAAAAAAATTCCTGGAGGCTCAGCCCTAAAAATAAATAATATCATACTTATGTGGATTTAACTTCTGTTTAGCAAACCCACCAAGTATAATATCATACTTATGTGGATTTAAAGTCTGGATATCAAACCCACAAAGTTATATCAAATATTTAGTTCAATACTCCATAACAATATCTCATATGCCTCCCAGTACCAGTATGGGATAGGCAAGTGGGCTACCCTGATGGGCTCAAGGCTAGGCAGATTGTTGGGAGTTGCCTCAGTTGTCATACTAATTTTCATACTAATATATGATATTTTCATTAGTATTAGTTTCTATGATAAACTCCAACTACTTCCACTAGTAATGTGAAGAAAATATATACATAGTTGTATATTACAAATATGATTCTAACTTAAATATTGATACACAATATACGGTAACAAAGGGTTTTATCTCATGTAACTTCTCATTATTAGTAATGTGTAAATTAATTCTTTTATTTTCAAATTTTTATTTTTAGTAGGAGTATACTTTTAAATTTGTATTATGTGTTATAAGAATCTTATATGATTTATCACTTTAAAATATATCTAATAAAATAAATATTAACCAATTACATATACTTTTTAATTATATAACTGATATCTAATATATAAATCAAATCATCTACCCATATAATTTATTTTATAAACCTATAGTTTAAATTATGTTGACCGTCTTTTTGATATTAATTTTTAAATCACATTATTAAACTGATCAAAACTAAAATTTGATATGTCATATTTATTATTATTTTTTATTTTTTTATTTAGGGTGTTTATTGTTAATTAGTTTATATTAAAAATATTAAAAGTGTTATATTGCAAATTATATGATATCATATTTATTAAATAACAACGGTGCAATTAAAATATGTTCAAAAGATTAAAAAGTGAAACCGAACACTACCTTTCAAAATAATTGTGAAATAATCACTACGAAATAAAAAATAAATAAAGATATACAACATAAAGAATTTGAAAAAAAAAATCATACTAAAATTAGTAATTATATAGGAAATTTACCTATAAAAAGAGTGTTTTCTTTTCACTAACCCTAACACCCCCTTGCCCCTAGTAATCCCATCTATTTCACATAGACTCAAATTTACACTAAACAATGATCAACATAATGGGAGATGAAAAAACAATGAAGAAAACCACCATCGACTTCCTATAAGGAACGTAGTAAATCAAGATTGGTACGTTATATTTCATTACTTCCCCGCTTGAAAAAGTAAATAAATATAGTTAGTTTTTTTCTAATTAATTGTTTTCTACACGTATTTCAAGGGGATTGGTTATGATACATCACTACAAGAAAAATGTCATCAGACAACACCCATCAGACAACGCTTGACCAAAAAAGTGTTGCCCAGAAATTTTACACAACAGTTTTTTAAAAACCAGAAAACAGGTGTTGTGTGAATCCCTTTACTACAATAGGTTTAAAACTGTTGTCTAGCATATCGTATCAGACAACCGTTTTATGAGATAAGGTGTTGTTTAAATAAAAAGATTTCATCATTCCTACAATGCTTTAAAAACTATTGTCTAGGTAATCGACACAGACAAGCCTTTCTAAAGATATGTTGTGCAAATGAGGTAGTTTGTACAACAGTTTAATTTTGCATTGTCTGAAAGTAATGGAGACAACGTTGTGAAACACCGTTGTTGGAATGAGACAAGTGTTTTCTCAATGGATTAGTTAAGCTGGAATCAAACAACGTACTTCCATTGTGTTGTCTAAATATCACTTGACATAGAAGTGTTTTTATTCTGTTGTATGTCACGACATCACACAAGCGTTTTGCTCATAAAACCATTGTCACTTGTATTGGTGAGCTGGTATAATGAGAGACGTTCATTAAGAGGAGATGAGGTGGCACCATGTGATTGGTGAAAAAACATTCACTTGGATTGCTGAGTTGGTGTAATAAGAGCAGTTGATTGAAAGTATATTTAATATCAGCCATTAGATTAAAAAACGCTGTTACGCTTACACAACAGCTTTTGTTCAAATAAATGTTGTCAATGTTTATCTAAGACAACCTTTTTTCATAGAAAACCGTTGTCTGTAAGTCTGATTCTTGAAATTTCTGAAGCATTGCTTGTGATGAGGTGGCACCATGTGATTGGTGAAAAAACTTTCACTTGGATTGTTGAGTTGGTGTAATTAGAGCCGTTGATTAAAAGTAGATTTAATATCAGCCGTAGGATTTAAAAAATTTGATCATCTAAAACAACAGTTTTTTTTTAAAAAAAACTGTTGTCACTATTTATTTCAGACAAGACTTTTTCATAGAAAACCGTTGGATGTTGCCTCGTACTAGATTTTTTTTCATACCCGATTAAAGAGATAAATTTTTAAAATGATTTTTTAGATGATCCAACCGTACGGATGTTAAGAAATACTTATTTTAGTCACATGAAAAAAGTATTAAAAAATTTCAAATTCATCTCGAATGTCAAGATTAGAAAAATCTGGTAAAAGCACTACTTCCCAACACGGGATTCGTTCCCGATGAACAAGATAAATTTTTTAAATGATTTTTTTGACGATCCAACCGTACGGATGTGAAGATATACTTATTTTAGTCACATTAAAAAAGTATTAAAAAATTTCAAATTCATCTCGAATGTCAGGTTTAGAAAAATCTGGTAAAAGCACTACTTCCCAACATGAAATTCGTTCCCGATGAACAAGATAATTTTTTTTAAATGATTTTTTCAACGATCCAACCGTATGGATGTTAAGATATACTTATTTTAGTCACATGAAAAAAGTATTAAAAAATTTCAAATTCATCTCGAATGTCAAGATTAGAAAAATCTGGTAAAAGCACTTCTTCCCAACACGGGATTCGTTCCCGATGAACAAGATAAATTTTTTAAAAGATTTATTCACACTTGTTTGTGATGAGGTGACACCATGTGATTGGTGAAAAAACATTCACTTGGATTGCTGAGTTGGTGTAATAAGAGCAGTTGATTGAATGTATATTTATTATCAGCCATTAGATTAAAAAACGCTGCTACGCTTACACAACAGCTTTTGTTCAAATAAATGTTGTCAATGTTCATCTAAGACAACCTTTTTTCATAAAAAACCGTTGTCTGTAAGTCTGATTCTTGAAATTTCTGAAGTGTTGCTTGTGATGAGATGGCACCATGTGATTGGGGAAAAAACATTCACTTGGATTGTTGAGTTGGTGTAATTAGAGCCATTGATTAAAAGTAGATTTAATATCAACCGTAAGATTTAAAAAAGTTGATCATCTAAGACAACGGTTTTTTTCAAAAAAACTGTTGTCAAAATTTATTTCAGACAAGAATTTTTCATAAAAAACCGTTGGGTGTTGCCTCGTACTAGATTTTTTTCATACCTAATGAAAAAGATAAATTTTTTTAATGATTTTTTAGAGGATCCAACCGTACGGATGTTAAGAAATACTCATTTTAGTTTCATGAAAAAAGTATTAAAAAAATTGAAATTCATCTCGAATGTCAAGATTAGAAAAATCTGGTAAAAGTACCCCTCCCGACAACGAGACTCGTTCCCGATTTACAGGATTAATATTTTAAAATGATTTTTCGACGATCCAATGGTACGGATGTTAAGATATATCGAGTTTAGTCATAAGAACAAATTATTAAAAAATTTGAAATTCATTTTGCATGCCAGGATTAGAAAAATTTGGTAAAAGTACCCCTCCCAACAACGAGACTCGTTCCCGATTTACAGGATTAATTTTTTAAAATGATTTTTCGACGATCCAACCGTACGAATGTTAAGATATATCGATTTTAGTTATAAGAATAAATTATTAAAAAATTTGAAATTCATTTTGCATGCCAGGATTAGAAAATTTTGGTAAAAGTACCCCTCCCGACAACGAGACTCGTTCCCGATTTACAGGATTAATTTTTTAAAATGATTTTTCGACGATCGAACCGTACGGATGTTAGGATATATTGATTTTAGTCATAAGAAAAAATTATTAAAAAATTTGAAATTCATTTTGCATGCCATGATTAGAAAAATCTGGTAAAAGTACCCCTCCCGACAACGAGACTCGTTCCCGATTTACAGGATTAATTTTTTAAAATAATTTTTTGACGATCCAACCGTACGGATGTTATGATATATCGATTTTATTCATAAGAAAAAATTATTAAAAAATTTGAAATTCATTTTGCATGTCAGGATTAGAAAAATCTGGTAAAAGTACCCCTCCCGACAACGAGACTCGTTCCCGATTTACAGGATTAATTTTTTAAAATGATTTTTCGATGATCCAACCGTACGGATGTTAGGATATATCGATTTTAGTCATAAGAAAAAATTATTAAAAAATTTGAAATGCATTTTGCATGTCAGGATTAGAAAAATCTGGTAAAAGTACCCCTCCCGACAACGAGACTCGTTCCCGATTTACAGGATTAATTTTTTAAAATGATTTTTCGACGATCCAACCGTACGGATGTTAGGATATATCGATTTTAGTCATAAGAACAAATTATTAAAAAATTTGAAATTCATTTTGCATGTCAGGATTAGAAAAATCTGGTAAAAGTACCCCTCCCGACAACGAGACTCGTTCCCGATTTACAGGATTAATTTTTTAAAATAATTTTTCGACGATCCAACCGTACAGATGTTAAGATATATCAATTTTACTCATAAGAAAAAATTATTAAAAAATTTGAAATTCATTTTGCATGCCAGGATTAGAAAAATTTTGTAAAAGTACCCCTCCCCACAACGAGACTCGTTCTCGATTTACAGGATTAATTTTTTAAAATGATTTTTCGACGATTCAACCGTACGGATGTTAAGATATACTCATTTTATTCACATGAAAAAAGTATTAAAAAATTTGAAATTTATTTTGCATGCCAGGATTAGAAAAATCTGGTAAAAGTACCCCTCCCGACAACGAAACTCGTTCCCGATTTACAGGATTAATTTTTTAAAATGATTTTTCGACGATCCAACCATACGGATGTTAGGATATATCGATTTTAGTCATAAGAACAAATTATTAAAAAATTTGAAATTCATTTTGCATGCCAGGATTAGAAAAATCTAAAAGTACCCCTCCCGACAACGAGACTCGTTCCCGATTTACAGGATTAATTATTTAAAATGATTTTTCGACGATCCAACCGTACGGATGTTAAGAAATACTCATTTTAGTCACATGTAAAAAGTATTAAAAAATTTGAAATTCATCTCGAATGTCGGGATTAGAAAAATCTGGTAAAAGTACCCCTCCCGACAACGAGACTCGTTCCCGATTTACAGGATTAATTTTTTAAAAGGATTTTTCGACGATCCAACCGTACGGATGTTAGGATATATCGATTTTAGTCATAAGAAAAAATTATTAAAAAAATTGAAATTCATTTGCATGCCAGGATTAGAAAAATCTGGTAAAAGTACCCCTCCCGACAACGAGACTCGTTCCCGATTTACAGGATTAATTTTTTAAAATGATTTTTCGACGATCCAACCGTACGGATGTTAAGATATATAGATTTTAGTCATAAGAACAAATTATTAAAAAATTTGAAATTCATTTTGCATGCCATGATTAGAAACATCTGGTAAAAGTACCCGTCCCGACAACGAGACTCGTTCCCGATTTACAGGATTAATTTTTTAAAATGATTTTTCTCAGACGTTGTCGTATAAACTATGTACAACAGGCTTTTTAAGAATACCGTTGTGTGATTCAACAACGGTTTTTTTCTTGGAAACCGTTATTGACATTGTTTTTAAATAACCTTTTTTGGTTATAAACCGTTGTATGAATTTGGCACTATTTATTTGGTTGATATTACATCCCACAATTGTTTTATATTAAAAACTGTTGTATGACTTTTGTTAAGACAACACATTTTAAATTTCAGACAATTATTTTTAATGCCATATATTTTATTGACTTTGTTAATATATATTCCTTAAACTGTTGATGTTAATATATATTGATTTTATTCACTTAAAAAATATTTTAAAATTTTCAAATATATCTTGCTTGAAATTATAACGAAAATGTAGTGAAAGTGGTAGTTCCTAAAATGGATTTCGTTCCTGCTTAACAAAATAATTTTTTGAAATGATTTTTTTCTAATATCCAACCATATGGATATTAATATATATTTGTTTAAGTGAATTATAAATTAATGAAAATGTTAGATTGAATTTTATTACATTAATATGTAATCTAAAATTTTATGTAATAATTTATAAATTCAAAAAAATATCTTGCATAACTTTACAAGAAGATTCTAGTTGAAGTACTACTTTCTCAAACTAGACACGTTCCTCATTAACAAAATGATTATTTAAATAAATTTTTCGACGATCCAACCATACGGATGTTAAGATATATTAATTTTGATTATCTTCTTATAAAATAAAGTAAAATTAAAAAAATTATAAAATAATACATATAAATAAAAAAATATCTATTTACCCCTATTTCACCTTAAACCCCACTTTTTCATTTTCCCCTTGTTTAAATTTTCATTTCCCCCTTCACCCAAATTTCACTTTTTAGGCCATTTTTTCATTTCATCTCCTCTATTTTTAGTTTGCCCCCAAGTGAAAATTTTATTTCCCCCTTATATCTCCCCCCATTTTGTTAACCCCGTTTATATCTCCTTCTCATCGGTCTCTGCTCTCACCCCTCTATTTTCCCTGTTCTCTCTCTCCCAACTCTCCCTTCTCATCACTGACTCTCTCTCTCCATCTCCCCATTCTTTCTGTCCCAACTCCCCCTTCTCATGGATCTCTCTCTCTATCTCCCCATCTTTTGTTCACTCATTTCCCCTTTACATGGTAGTCCATCTCCCTCTCTAAGCTGTAACTCCCTTTCTCTCATGTTCTCTCTATTTGAACTTCCTATGCGGCCTCTCTTTCCATCACACCATCTGTGTAATTAAAACCTAATTTTTAACACCTCAATTTACTCTAACCTCTCACCTCTCTAAATCCAAACCCAAACCCCAATTCAAATCTTAGAAACTAACCCCTAACTCGAGTTATTCAAAAGCTCAATTTCAAACGCAAACCCTAGTTCGATTTTTGGGTTAAAGGTATACACTTGTCTTATTTCTTTTTTAAATAATTTTATTTTCATTGCCTTGGGTTTTATATTCTTTTCATATATTATTAAAGGAGCTCATATGTTCAATTAATGTATTAGTATTAAAAACCTACTAATTTGTTATGTCATGTAATTTTATACTGCAATTTTTATTTCATCCATTTTGCAGGTGGTCCTATGATATTAATTAATTTTTGATTGATCACTCCTATAAGTGTATGTATGTTTTCTTAGCTGCTGGATAAATTTAAGTTATATGATTGCTCAATTCACATATTTTGTTTCAATAGATTCTTGATTTTTGGATGCTTTTAATATATGATTTGTTCTTATCTTGATTTTATTGCTTTTAATTAATATTTTTTGCTTCAGATTAAATAAATTTTCATGCTGTCTATTCTAAACAAAGTTATATGATTGATTTAAGAAATTATTGGTTTTGCAAGTACTATGATTCAAGAATGCATGTATCTTAACTTTGTTCTATTTTTATCAAACTATTGGTTGTTTGTAGTACCTGGTAAACAAGTTTGAATGGGATGCGGAGAGATTATATAAACTTTGTTGATATGTTTAACCAAGCCCATGTATAGATTGTTGCTAGAGGAGGAAAAAAGTTATCTAGAGTTGCAACTGTTGTAGGGGTATTGTCTCAATAGAAAGGATGATACTTGTTGGAAGCCAACATCCACACCACGAACATAGAAGACAAGATGTGAGTGATGGGTTAGAAGGTGTGGTCGAATCTTATGATTTGGTGGAGGTCTTTATTAATTGTCTTGTGTGAATACAAAATAAAATAGAAGCTTACATAACTCTCGTGTATCAACAACATATACTTTTTTTGCAGGTTGAACTTGACTAACCAAAGATTGCCAAGTTGGTATCGTTGAAGAGTGTATTGAAGATTCTTGTGTGAACTGTACAAAGATAACTGCTAGAAGAAAATGGAGTTTGTAAAAGTGATCATTAGGTTTGAACTTTTTGTTTTAAATTAAACCTGAAGTATTTTATTATTTGCATAAATTGATACATGGAATTGAATTTATGAAGAGAGGAAGTTTTAGTCACGAGGAGCTTAATGTTTTTGTTTCTCTATTGGAATTTGCAGGACAAAACAAGACCCGAGAGTAAAGACCACGAGAATGTCTTGGACAACTGCCAACCACAGGAAAATCAATTATTAATCTTCAAGCCATGGGAATCAAAATTTATGGATGATATGAACCTATTACAGGGGATTCAAAAGCTAAAAATTCATTGGAAAATATAGTTGGATATAGTTGAGCAAAAAAGGTATTTATAGTTGGCATATTAGTGCGTATACTAGAGAAAGCGTCATGTGTGTTTGCACATGTAAATGTCACCTGAATTTCTAAAGAAAATTAACTCAATTTTTCATTTTTATATGTTTTAACAAGCAATATAGAGTCCCGAAGTACATGTACTCGAATGGTCTTATTTTTCTTAAGATAGAACTTGGTTATACTTAGTTGGTTTTTAGTTGAAATGGTGTAATGGATGGTTGGTTGATTGTTGGAGTAATGGAGGGTTGGTTGTTTGCTAGTGTAATGGTGATGACTTGGTTGTAATCTCAATGGTTTTTCTTTGGATTTTAAATTTGATGGCATATTAATTTTACAATGTTGCTTTATTTGCTTTGCATTTGGAAACCATTGTCTGAGGGGATTTTAACCCGTAAGTTATCCAGTTAAAACATTGTTATAGTTTGTTTCACACAATAATTTCAAAAACTAAAAGCTTGTAATATTGACTTTCGCACAATACCAAACTGAATAAAAAACCCTTCTCTATAAAACTAATTATGTTCAGACAACACCATTTGTTATAAAAAGAATCATGTCTTAAACACTAACTCAACACATTGTAAACTAAAAGACAAGTGTGAAACTAAATCACACAACACAAGAAACAGGACAAATCTTGTATGAGAAGAGTTCCTACAACACAAAACAAAATGCAAGTGTTGTCTGTAGAATTTTACTACAAGAGCTATTTAATTCATTTGTGTTGTGTGTTGATCTGTAGAACAACCATTTGAGGACAATAAGAGTTGTATTACTTGTTTTGTTCTTATATTATTATGGACACACTACACAACAGTTTCCAGAACACTTGACTAATACACATATTTACAATATAAGTTACAAGAATGCGTTGTCTATTCTGGATGTAACACAACAGGTTTACTACTCTGGTCGTTGTCTGTGCTCATTCACACAACAGTTTTTTCCCGTTGTCTGATCCATGTAAGAGACGGCGGCTCAATAGTCAACGGTTTTTCAGGGTATCAGATAACGGGCAAAAACCGTTGTGTGAGAGGGAATGGGTGTACATGATTCTACCATAACATGCCTTCTCTAAACAAGGTATGTGGTTCTAATTCATTTTCTTATTATTCTATTATATTGATGACATGATTAATATGCAATACTAATTTACATTTTTTAGTAATACTGAATGACAAATAATTTGAATAAGGACATCTAACTTTCATGATGCATATGCCATTCATTACACTTACAAAAAATTAAATGATATAGATTATGTGTTCAGAAACTTGAGATTTTGTGTAGGAGGATGTAGGTCAATTATGTGAGGTGAAGAGCCATTATATTAGATTGACTTAGAGGCTTATATTAGTTTATAGTTTTAATTTTAAAAGTGGTTTGTATTGGATCATCTCTTGCTATATATATCATGTTATAAATGATGTAAAACTTAATGCTAAAGTAAAACTTCTATTTTTTCAGTTGGTATTCATCAACATAGGGTACATTTACTCAATGTATTCATGATTTAATTTATTACATGCTATCATAGCTTTCCAGAGGGAACTTGTTTCAGATTTTTTTTGCACCCAGTGCCAAAAGGAGTTGGTGCAATGCAGCCTACACGGGCTGCTTCTTTTGCTCACCCTGGGCTACTAATTTTTACCTTTATATGGATTAAAGTAAAAATGGTAAAAAAAATTAAGAATTGTTATATATAACATTCAAAGTTGAGCACATTTTAGATTATTTGATAAATTTTTGTGCAAGTATATTTTGCAATATTCTTGTGTGACTAGTTCATCTTAAAAAGGCACTCTCTGGCATAAATATTTATTGACTAGTTATTCTTAAAAAATCCTCTAGGAAATCTATATTGCTAATTATATTTTACCATGTTTGTTGGAAGTGGAGTTCAAATGTTCACAATCCTGGACTCTTAAAATAGCTGGAATACAGCATGAAATGAGTCTCACTACAGTCTTAACTATGTGATTTAGGGTTTTTTATGTCTTGTGTCTTAAAACATTGTTTTTACTTCATTAACAGAGGGCATACAGGTGTCAAGTATGTAAGCAGAAGCGAGGTTGTGGTTATGGTATGTAATTTAATTTATTTCTCTGTTGTTTCAGATCTTTTTCTTCTTTCTTATATTTCGACTTTTTATTTTTTGAGATGTTAAATTGGAAGATTCTTCCTATATTTTTTTATATTATTCTATGATGTAATTTATGTATGTAG
This sequence comes from Apium graveolens, assembly GCF_009905375.1. Classification (NCBI taxonomy): domain Eukaryota; kingdom Viridiplantae; phylum Streptophyta; class Magnoliopsida; order Apiales; family Apiaceae; genus Apium; species Apium graveolens. The sequence continues at coordinate 260,973,893 of NC_133653.1, forward strand.
AAGTTTACAAAATATTATAAGATGGTATCAGTTTTATGAATAGACTCTTTCCCATTTATATTTTTCTTCTTTACAAAATACTGTAGATATTAGCTCAATTTTTTTTCAGCCATGTACTTTTTCTTTCTTGTGTACTTTCATAAGTTACAGCTGAAATGCTTCCTGCACTATTCAAAATTGGTTTTGAAACCGCTATCCTGAAGGAGTTTTTCAACTTTGATATGCTTAGCGAACCCCAGACATTGTCGGATGAAATTATTGTTCATTCCTATAAAGCACCGGTGGAGGTCATGTATCAAAATTTGTGTGTCATTCACGATGGTCGGTTTTTTGTTGTTTTTACTCAATATCTTAATGTTAGGCTTACAAATCTGATGTTAATATGATTTGTGGGAAGTTTTTGCTGCAGTCTCGGGCTAAAACTTTTATAACATAATGTGCTAGATCTCGTCGTGGAACTTTTGTATTCGCAATATTGAGCAATTTATTTATGATAACATATTGGTACCTCAGGTGATATTGTGACAATACATAATTACATCATGACTGAAAGTGAGGATGGGGAGGCTTAATATGTGCATGAAGTGGAGTAGGCCACTTGTGCAACTAGAAGATAACTATAATTTACCTACAAATTCGGGAAGAACTTGTGGATATTCTTCATCTCGTATTCCATCATACAAGTCATTAACAATTTGATTTAGAAGAATATGGCTCACTTCTGGAGAAGTCAATAATTTTGAAAATAAAATACTTCAATAATTTGGTGTTTAATTTAGTTCTGTTATAATTTAATTTAGTTCTTTTGTAATAATGTATTTTAGTTTTAGTTGATTGTATCACTTATTGGATTATGAGATAGTATCACTTATCAGATTATGATAATAATGAAAAATATATATATTATTCTGTTAATTGCATTTAAGTATTCGAGTTTATCCATTTGTTATGAATATTACCAAATTATTGGATCTACATTACCATAATTTGCCTATAAAAGAGACCAAATTCAAGCTATTTCCAACCATCTTCTTTAGCATAAACCGCCAAACTCAGGTCATTTTTAACAGTCTTCTTGAGCAAAAATGACCGAATTCAAATCACTTCCAACCATCTCCTTCAATATTGGTCACTTTTACTTAGTTGCTTTTGATCAGTCATTTTCGGCATACTGTTATATACACGACCAAATATAACTGACCAACTTTTTTCTGTCTATTTACAATCAAAATTGGTCGTAAATAATCTTTTATTTGCGAACAACCTTTTGCAACCAAAATGGAAGCTAGTTAGTTGGAAATAGTGATGACATGACTTTAGACCGTGGCATGTAAGGTCATATAAAAAATTTGAAATCTTATAAACAACTGAAAAGCTCATTCGGTCAATGGTCAGTGTTGCTTTTTCCAACTAATAGGTCAAAACCAACCCAATTTTAAACAAAGGTTCGGTTTTGCTTCCATTTCCAACCGGAAAGGGTCATTTACGACCAGTTTTTGGTTGTTTGTGATGTTTTTTTCTTGTAGTGAAAGTTACACTAATTAGCACCCAAAATAATGGGTTGCTTCAGTAAGTACATGGTCGATTCAGTCTTCAATTTGTAGAGTTCACAGTCTGGTATATGTAGAGTGTATTGACTGCATAAGCCACATTGTTCCTCCTTTACAATTGAAAAATCAAACAATGTTAGTCACAAAACACAAAGACATAAACTTAAATAAATAATATTATAAGTTTTACCTCTAAATCAAGTCATAACTCCTTGTATGTACATATGTCCTTGGATGATATAGTGTTAATAATAAAATTACAACTTTTACCTCTAAAAATCAAGTATGAGTTCCTTACATATACATATGTCCTTAGATGATATATATTATGTATCCAGAAAGTTTATAACAAATTATTGGATTATGTATGTTCTGAAAGATTACTAGGCATATGTCTACTGAATCCTGCACGGTGTCGGGTGAAATAGTTGTTAGTTTTGTTGTTCGTTCATATAATGTAAGAGTAGAGCTCATATATCAAAATTTGCATATAGTTCTTCTTAATGATCTGAAGGTTGGGTTAACAAATCTTATAGTAATGTAATTTGTGACATGGTTTTGCCGGCAGACATACACTTTTACAATTTAACGTGCTAAATATTTTGATTTTGTGGGACTTCTGCATCAACAAATACCTATGAAGCCTATACTTTGTCATAGTACTCAATCTTATCATGGCTAAAAATATATTTTTTTAATTATGAGTGCACAAGATAGATGATAAAAAAGAAAACTGAATTTATTTTGTAAGGCTACTAAGTAATATTTGGGGTTTTGGATGATAATTATTTGTTATATCAATTTTAGAGTATGTTTCTTATTCCCTGCCTCCCCAAAACACTCTGGATACAAAGAAATCTCCTGTCATAGAGAAGAGATAATGAAAATTAAAATAAATGATAACCATATTAGGTGAATACTTTTTCAAAGAAAAATTAAAGGATATACCCCTAATGATATGGTAAGGTATCATAGGTGCAAAAAGAAAATAGACATTATTTTGAAATTTTTTGTCGTCCTTTTTATATTTAATAAGTTAAAATAATAAAATACTCATTACTTCCATTCATTTTTAAATTTTTTGGAATGTATTACCATTACAAGTATCATTATAACTAGTACACAATCTAATGTACACCTGACCAACAATATCAATCATAGGTTATTACAAAATGATAGCAATTTTGTATAAATTAGTTATTGACTCTTTCTTATAAAATCCTTAAATAATATTATTCTTATGGATTAACACCCCACCATATGATATTATGTATAACATTTAATCTAATGTTAATTGGACCGAACAACCAGCAATATTGTATACATTTGTCACTAAATTTATCTTATAAAGATCATCAACACGCTTGTCTTGCACATGTCAAATGTCACAATATATCTTTATACAATTATATCTTAAAAAACATAACCATATATTATAGGAGGCTAAAGTGATATGTTCCTATAATATAATTTATGCAGAAACAACTTATTTTATACACTACCTCTATTCTTATATTAACATTATTTTTAACAAAGATTTAGTCAAATTTACCAAATTTTGACCATAGCAAAAATTGTTCACTAAAAACTTTCATATGAATATGAAATTATGAGCCTATTATTTATGACTTAATAAACAAATATTTTAATAAGTAAAAAGTCATAAATTGAACTTTAATTTAAATATATATGTTTGTGGGTGTGTTGGTGCTCATTTTGTTTTGCATATTGAATCATGTTTTAGATGGGCTTTTATTTGTGGAATGAGATTGCTAGTTTACAAACAACCATTTAACACTATTACAAGGAAGCATTCTAAAAAAAATTCCTGTCCCTACAAATAAATAATATCATACTTATGTGGATTTAACCTTGTTTAGCAAACCCGCCAAGTATAATATCATACTTATGTGGATTTAAAGTCTGTTTAGCAAACCCACAAAGTTATATCAAATATTTAGTTCAATACTCCATAACAATATCTCGCCTCCCAGTACCAGTGTGGGATAGGCAAGTGGGCTACCCTGATGGGCTCAAGGCTAGGCAGATTGTTGGGAGTTGTCTCAGTTGTCATACTAATTTTCATACTAATATATGATATTTTCATTAGTAATAATTTCTATGATAAACTCCAACTACTTCCACTAGTAATGTGAAGAAAATATATACATAGTTGTATATTACAAATATGATTCTAACATAAATATTTATACACAATATATGGTAACAAAGGGTTTTATCTCATGTAACTTCTCATTATTGGTAATGCGTAAATTAATTCTTTTATTTTCAAATTTTTATTTTTAGTTGGAGTATACTTTTAAATTTGTATTATGAGTTATAAGAATCTTATATGATTTATCACTTTAAAATATATCTAATAAAATAAATATTAACCAATTATATATACTTTTTAATTATATAACCGATATCTAATATATAAATCAAATCATCTATACATATAATTTATTTTATAAACTTATAGTTTAAATTATGTTGACCCGACTTTTTGATATTAATTTTTAAATCACATTATTAAACTAATCAAAACTAAAATTTGATATGTCATATTTATGATTATTTTTCATTTTTTTATTTAGGGTGTTTATTGTTAATTACTCTATATTAAAAATATTAATAGTGTTATATTGCAAATTATATGATATCATATTTATTAAATAACAACGGTGCAATTAAAATATGTTCAAAAGATTAAAAAGTGGAACCGAACACTACCTTTCAAAATAATTGTGAAATAATCACTATGAAATAAAAAATAAATAAAGATATACAACATAAAGAATTTGAAAAAAAAATCATAATAAAATTAGTAATTATATAGGAAATACCTATGAAGCATATACTTTGTCATAGTACTCAATCTTATCATGGCTAAAAATATATTTTTTTATTTATGAGTGCACAAGATAGATGATAAAAAAGAAAACTGAATTTATTTTGTAAGGCTACTAAGTAATATTTGGGGTTTTGGATGATAATTATTTATTATATCAATATTAGAGTATTTTAGATGATGTTTCTTATTCCCTGCCTCCCCAACACACTCTGGATACCAAAGAAATCTCCTGTCATAGAGAAGAGATAATGAAAATTAAAATAAATGATAACCATATTGGCTGAATACTTTTTCAAAGAAAAATTAAAGGATATACGGCTAATGATATGGTAAGGTATCATAGGTGTAAAAAGAAAATAGACATTATTTTGAAATTTTTTGTCGTCCTTTTTACATTTAATTAGTTAAAATAATAGAATACTCATTACTTCCATTCATTTTTAAATTTTTTGGAATGTATTACCATTACAAGTATCATTATAACTAGTACACAATCTAATGTACACGGGACCAACAATATCAATCATAGGTTATTACAAAATGATAGCAATTTTTTATAAATTAGTTATTGACTCTTTGTTATAAAATCCTTAAATAATATTATTCTTATGGATTAACACCCCACCTTATGATATTATTTATAACATTTAATCTAATGTTAATTGGACCGAACAACCAGCAATTTTGTATACATTGGTCATTAAATTTATCTTATAAAGATCATAAACACTCTTGTCTTGCAATGTCAAATGTCACAATATACCTTTATACAATTATATCTTAAAAAACATAACTATGAATTATAGGAGGTTAAAGTGATATGTTACTATAATATAATTTATGCACAAACAACTTAATTTATACACTACCTTTATTCTTATATTAACATTCTTTTTAACAAAGATTTAGTAAATTTTACCAAATTTTGACCATAGCAAAAATTGTTCACTAAAAACTTTCATATAAATATGAAATTATGAGCCTATTATTAATGTCTTAATAAACAAATATTTTCATAAGTAAAAACTCATAAATTGAACTTTAATTTAAATGTATATGTTTGTGGGTGTGTTGATACACATTTTGTTTTGCATATTGAATCATTTTTTAGATGGGCTTTTATTTGTGGAATGAGATTGCTAGTTTACAAACAACCATTTAACACTATTACAAGGAAGCCTTTTTAGATGGGCTCAAAAAATAATTCAATACTTATGTGGATTTAAAGTCTGTTTAGAAAACCCACCAAGTTATATCAAATACTTAGTTCAACACTCCATAACAATCTCTCATATGGCTCCCAGTAGCAATCTGGGATAGGCAAGTGGCTACCCCATGGGCTCATGGCAGAGGCATGTGAGTCTTCCAGTATGAGTGTGGGCTGATTAGGCAGATTGTTGGGAGTTGCCTCAGTTGTCATACTAATTTTCATACTAATATATGATATTTTTATTAGTATTAATTTGTATGATAAACTCCAACTTATATACATAATATGTATATTACAAATATGGTTGTAACTTAAGTATAGATACACAATATATGGTAACAAAGGGTTTTATCTAATCTAACTTCTCATTATCAATATTAGTAATGTGCAAATTAATTCTTTTATTTCAAAATTTTTATTTTTTGTACGAGTATACTTTTTAAAATTGTATTACGAGTTATAAGAATCTTATATGATTTATCACTTTAAAATATATCTAGTAAAATAAGTATTAACCAATTATATATACTTTTTAAATATATAACCGATATCTAATATATAGATCAAATCATCTCTATATATAATTTATTTTATAAACCTTTAGTTTAAATTATGTTGACCAGTAATTTTGATATTTATTTTTAAATCACATTATTAAACTAATCAAAACTAAAATTTGATATGTCATATTTATTATTATTTTTTATATTTTTATTTAGGGTGTTTATTGTTAATTAGTTTATATTAAAAATATTAAATGTGTTATATTGCAAATTATATGACATCATATTTATTAAATAACAACGGTGTAATTATAATATGTTCAAAAGATTAAAAAGTGGAACTGAACACTACCTTTCAAAATAATTGTGAAATTATCACTATGAAACAAAAAATAAACAAAGATATACAACATTAAGAATTTGAAAAAAATCATTATAAAATTAGTAATAATATAGGAAATTTCCCTATAAAAATTGTGTTAATTTTTCACTAACCCTAACACTGCATTGCCCCTGGTAATCCCATCTATTTCACATAGACTCAAATTTACACTAAACAATGATGAACATAATCGGAGATCAAGAAATCAATGAAGAAAACCACCCTCCACTCCTTATAAGGAAGGTAGTAAATCAAGATAGGCACGATATATTTCTTTACTTCCCCTCTTGAAAAAATAAATGAACATAGTTAATTTTTTTCTAATTAATTGTTTTCTACAGGTATTTCAAGGGGATTAGTTATCATACATCATTACATGATAAAAATTAGAATGAGAGGGAATGGGTGTAGAGGATTCAACCATAACATGCCTTCTGTAAACAAGGTATGTGGTTCTAGTTCATTTTCTTATTATTCTATTATATTGATGACATGATTAATAGGCAATACTAATTTATATTTTTTAGTAATACTGAATGACAAATAGTTTGAATAAGGACATCTAAAATTCATGATGCATATGCGATTCATTATAATTACAAATAATTAAATGATATAGTTTATGTGTTTAGAAACTTGAGATTTTGTGTAGGAGGATGTAGGTCAATTCTGTGTGCCGAAGAGCCATTAGTTTAGATTGACTTAGAGGCTTATATTAGTTTATAGTTTTAATTTTAAAAGTGGTTTGTATTCGATCATCTCCCTAGCTATATATATATATATATCATGTTATAAATGATGTAAAACTTAATGCTAAAATTAAACTTCTATTTTTTGTGTTGGTCTTCATCAATATAGGGCACATTTACTCAATGTATTCATGATTTTATTTATTACAAGCTATCATAGCTTCCAAGAGGGAACTTGTTTCAGATTTTTTTTGCACTCAGTGCCAAAAGGAGATGGTGCAATGCACCCTAAACGCACTGCTTCTTTTGCTCATGTTGGGGCTACTAAATTTTACCTATATATTGATTAAAGTAAAAATGGTAAAAGAAATTAAGAATTGTTATATATAACATTCAAAGTTGAGCGAAAAACATTTTAGATTATTTGATAAATTTCTTGTGTGACTAGTTCATCTTAAAAAGGCACTATCTGGCATATATATTTATTGACTAGTTATTCTTAAAAAATCCTCTAGAAAATCTATATTGCTAATTATATTTTACCATGTTTGTTGGAAATGGAGTTCAAATGTTCACAATCGTGGACTCTTAAAATAGCTGGAATACAGCATGAAATGAGTTTCACTACAGTCCTGACTACGTGATTTTGGGTTTTTTATGCCTTGTGTCTTAAAACATTATTTTTACTTCATTAACAGAGGGCATAGAAGTGTCAAGTATGTAAGCAGGTTATGGTTATGGTATGTCATCTAATTTATTTCTCTGTTATTTAAGATCTTTTTCTTTTGTCTTATATTTCTCTTTTTATTTTTTCACATGTTAAATTGGAAGATTCTACCTATATTTTCTTATATTATTCTATGATCACTAGTATAGAAATGACTTTTGCGTCGCACCTTTAGCGTCGGTTCTATATAGATACGATGCTTATATATAGTATTTGTGTCGGTTGTTAGCTGAGCCGACGCCTAAAGACATTTATGACGCATTTTTTGTGTCGGTTAACCTATATAACCGACGCTATAGACAATTTTAAGCGTCGGTTTGGTGAGTGTCAACGCTTAAAAGTTATTCTAGCGTCAGTTAGACAGAATGCCGACACTATTGTGCTTACTTCTTGCATCAGCTGAACCTTTAACCGATGCTACTGATTAGTTTTGCGTTGGTCAGAAAAATGCCGACCCCTGAAACAAATTTATGTTAAAATATTAACACCTATACTATACCTGTACAATATTCAATATATCATATACTGTATAAATAAAATTAATAAAATTAATAATTAATTAATAATTTATAACTTAGCAATATATGAATACTATTTTTACTCCCACTTGAGGAGATAGTACAAGACTCTCAAATACATTCTATTGCATATACAATCTCTTTGCTCCCGATCAACCTCTTCTCGGCTCTCCCCCGCTCTCGATCCACTCCCTTATCACAATTGCACCACAATTAATTCCAAGGAATCAGTTCCCCTATCACTGAACTTATTGCTCTCCAATCTCTTCTCGATTTTTGCTCTCTTGTCTCTTTCCCCACTCGATTTGTTGTTTGGTGCTGGCTTTACCAATTGATTTCTGGGTGCTGGGCTTCACCAATTGATTACCGGGCTTCACCAATTAATTGCTAGGATTTATTGCTTGAGTTCACTACTTGATTTCACTACTCTATATCGGTCAAGTTAGGGTTTCTCTGGTATGTATATATCGAAGATTGTTTATAAACCGTAAAGTTGGGGCTTTTTCTTAATTCGACAAATATAATAAATATTTCCTATACTAATAAAGGAACAACTCCAATACACTAGCATTATGTTAAAGACATGGGTTTTATATCTAGAATTGTCAGTTATCTTAAGTACTACTATTCAACACCTAATTTTACAGAGCACGGGATTCGGATATGAGTTTAAGAAAGCATACTAAGGGTATCCCATTAGAGGATGTAATTCTTAAAAGTAAAATAAAAAAATTCCCAGTTATTTCTTGGAATGTCAGTATTTGACATGGTATGAGGTATTTTGACCTACTATTTATACTCGAAACTTGGGTTTTCGGTGAGGGATATTATTAACATAAGCGTGATATTCATATTAAGTTGAATTCAAGTATATTTTTACCTTATTATGTAGTGTATTTGGTTAAAATAGTAAGAATAAATATGGCTATTTGAATTTTGTATGATACATTTTCGAGCTCATGATCAATTACAACTGATTTCATTTTTAATAATGCAATGATTCATGACCTTAATAGAAAATGTTCTATATCCCCTAATTTAATCTGATTGGCAATGACCTACTGATTTAAATCTGATTTTAATGATACCCGGAAAATGGAGTAGTAGTGAGGAATTCTTAGTTTATGTTGAGATTTCATAATCAAAATTTCTTGGATATCTGGTTGTTCAAATTTGGCTGAAATTCATAAATTTATTGCAATATTTGAGAGTTTTATCTTCACTCAATCTAACATATTTTATAAGTCCGAAAAAGCTTAAATATTTTATATGTCCGAAAAAGCTACCTGAAAGTATAAGTAAGCTGAGATCCCTTAAATATATATATATATCTCTCTGGTTGCTCAAGTTATCTGAGTTCCATACGCCTTGAGGTTTCTATACTCATATTTTAATGACTATGACAATCTGTTTGAGGAGTCAATCTTTGGGTTTTTTATAAATAAATTAAATATACAAATTTAGCATACTGTAATTTTCAAGGTTTCCATCCTATCTTTATTGTGATTAGGCATAAGCAACTTTGGGGAAACAAGTTATTTCTGGAAGCTGGTTAAAAAATTAACTACATTGAAATGCCATCTTTGGTTTTCTATATTTAAGTTAAACAAAGGAATTTTTGCACACTTTCAGTTTCAAGGTTTCCTTTCCATCACTGTTGTGATTAAATGTTAGTACCCTGCAGAGAATAATGGTTCCAGCAATCTGATGTAGATACCATACCAATAAAATCTACAAAATGTCAAAAGTTGCAACATTAACTATTAATAGAACTTAAGGTTGATACATATTAGTTAATTATTGATATTGATTCCAATTTTAAAGTTGATCCAAGTTATGTTTTTTAAGGGGTGACTTGATATGCCATGACACAACCTTTCTTGTAATATTGCCCTTTTTGGCGTATTGCTTTTAAGGCTCACTTCTTAAATTTAAGAGCACATAGGAAACAACAGCTCTAAGAGTAGTGTTGCTTAAAGAAAACAATCTGATATATATATAGATATAGGTGTTTAATGTAAAACTGAGGAAACAAAATACACGTGAAAGCTGTGTTTATTAATAATCCATACAATACAATATATAGAAAACTACAGATAAGAGAATGGCTAAAAACTAGGATCACACACAGTAATCCACTCCTACAATGACTCTAACCAATATCGTGCATGCACCTACAACTTCTCTTCTAACTGATGATTTAAACAGATATGCAAGACTTATTCAAACGTGGAGTATACCACTCAGCTGAATAAAAACAATCAAATAAAACAATGCAAATAAATCAAATAAATGTTTCATATTATCCAACAATCACCCCCTCAATATGAAACTTATTTATTTAACTCTTTAACGCCCAGCAGCATCCTCATCTTTTCAAACTTGACCGTGGTGAGTCCCTTTGTCATGATATCTGCACGCTGCAACTCAGAGTTGATATGCTTGATGACTATCGCCTTCCTTTCCACACATTCACGAATGAAACTTATTTATTTAACTCTTTAACGCCCAGCAGCATCCTCATCTTTTCAAACTTGACCGTGGTGAGTCCCTTTGTCATGATATCTGCATGCTACAACTCAGAGTTGATATGCCTGATGACTATCTCCTTCCTTTCCACACATTCACGAATGAAATGATACCATACATCGATGTGTTTGCTCCTTCCATGAAACACTTGGTTTTTTGCTAAATCTATAGCAGACCTATTATCAATATATAATGTGACTGGACCTATTTCTTCCCCTGTGATCTAACTCAACAAATTCTTTAACCAAATCACCTGACAGGAAGCTGCGGTGGCACCCATGAACTCTGCCTCGCAAGATGATAATGCAACACACCTTTGTTTCTGAGAGACCCAGGTTATGAGACTATTATTCAAATAAAAAACCATTCCCCCTGTGCTTTTTCTGTCGTCTGTTTGCCCAGCTAAGTCACTGTCTGAGTATCCCACGAGCATGTTGTTTGTATTGTGCCTGGAGTACACTAAACCAAAATTTAGAGTTCCTTTAACATACCTGAGGATCCGCTTCACAGCATGTTTGTGCATAATAGTGGGCTTCTCCATAAAACGACTCACTATACCCACTGCGTAGGCAATGTCCGGGAGAGTGTGAACAAGATAACGCAACCCCCCGACCATACTTTTGTACTCCGTTGGATCCACCAGCGTGCCACCTTCGTCTTTAGTAATGTGTTCCTTTGGGTCCATAGGATATTTAGTGGGATTACATTCTCCCATTCCTGCCTTCTCCAACACCTTGCGAGCATATCCCGTTTGTTTAAGCTCAATAAAATCATCCCCTTGATTCACTTCTATTCCCAAGTAGTACGTCAGCTTTCCCAGGTTGTTCATCTCGAACTGATCACTCATCTGTTGCTTAAACTCTTCAATGACAGCAATGCCGGTGCCTGTAATCAGTCTTCCTCATTATCCCTCTATGCTCATACTGTCTTCCTCATTATCCCCACCAGCATCCCCAAATAAATCATCAGCCAGTTCAAAATCACTGCCAGTGTTGGAAGGCATAGCAGTGATTGCATCCTTTGCTCTTTGAAGAGATTGTGTAGTGTGCACCAAATTTAGAATCCTTTCAGCCTCCTCATTGCCCTGCACAGCTAGAGTTTGGTAAGCTGTAACAGGATGAGTAAATGTCTCAGAATCCAGAGAAATAGAATCTATAACAGCTTGATATTCTTGATGAAATAGCCTTTTTCTTTCTGCATCATTGACACTCATTGACTCACTTGCAATGGATTCCATCCTTATCACTCCTGTACCTGCTTTTCTCTCATGATCTCTCTCTTTTTGCATCAAGGGCTCCCCTTGGCTTCCCACCCTCACACCCTCACCTTCACCATCTAAGGTGGGACTCCTCTCACTCACTTTTTCCAGTCCTGAAGAAATGGACTGCATGGATTCATTATTATTCTCTCTTTTTTCTTGGGAGCAACTCAGCCTCTCACTCAGTTCACTCCCTTCCCTCAGCCCTAAGAGTGATTGTACTACTACTAAGTCTTCTGCACTTGTGAGAATTGAAGAAATTTTAAGTTATGCAGAGACACCCGACGAATGAGGAATATCCATCGGGACAGTAGTATGGCTAGCCAACGGATGACTGCTGTTAGGCTTATCCGTCGGGATACAATCACTACTCGACGGATGATGAATATCCATCAGGATAGAAGAAATGAATGAGTTTGGAGTGGAGACTATAGTAGACTCTGTGCAGATTGATGAAAATGTTGGCACAGATGTCTCAACAGACTCAAAAAGAAATGGCAAATGAGCCAACAAATCATCTATAAGATGATGCTCAATTGCTTGGATTTTTGGCTTCTCCACAAGAGTTAAAGATGGAGAATTTGGAAGTGATGTGTTTATCATGTCAACATCCAGTGAGTGTGTGGGAGAATTTGGTGTATCAGATGCTTCAATTATTAGAGATTTTGGCTGTGACTCCACATTTATTGGAGCTACATCAACCTGACTTTGAGATTGTGCAGTGACTGGGTCTTTAGCACTAGCTTGCACTGTGTGTGTGCCCTGTGCATCCCCAAGGATTATTGATCTTTTCTTTCTAGCATAAGTTTATGGTGAGCTAGTGTCCCTACCCCTCTTGGTATGTGCTTCTGGTTGGGAGCTTGTTTCAATAGTAACATCCTTTTGGGAGGATAAAACTAGAATTGAGCTTATTTCCTTATTAACAACCACAGATTGTTGGGAAACTGTTGTGTGGCTAGGTTTGGGTACACTCTTCTCACGGCTCCCGGACATTTTTGACACATTTGAACTGAAAATTCAGTTTTTTAGTACAGGTATTCAAAATGTTCCAAAAGTGGCACAGAACACCACTTCCTTCGGGGTTCAACCCCAGAGACCCAGAAGAAGTGGCGTTCTGGGGTAAATTAATTTTTTTTTGTTTTTTTTCTTTCCTCCCGGATTGAATTGCACTTGTTGAATTGTTTGTAAGTGTTTGTAAGAGGAAAATATTTAATGGAGACCTATTTTTGAGTCTTCATATTAAATTGGAAAAATATTATTTTGGTGTAATTTTTTTTTGTTGGATAGTCATGCAAGCCTATTTGTAGTACGTAATTTTATTTTTTTAAAAAGAAGTGCATGTATGACTTTTTGTGCCCTCAAAAAGGGTACCTTGGTAGTCGGCAACGAAAATATTCAATGAAGACCTATTTTTGGGCCTTAATATAAAATTATTAAAAAATTATTTTGGTGTTTTTTTTTCTTGGATAGTCATGCAAGCCAACCTATTTTTCGTACGTATTTTTTGTTCTTAAAAAAATATAGTTTATATATGAATTTTTTGGGTTTGAAAAGGGTATCAAGGTACTCGAGTGTGCAATTGTTACGTGCGGGCATGTTTAGCAAATCCCATAATTAATTCATAGAAATTATTTTGGTTTAATTTTTTTTCTATTGACTAGTGATGTACACCTATTTGTAGTACGTAAATTGTACTTTAATTTTAAATTTTGTTTTGTAATGTTTTAGTTTTATGGAATAGTGTATCATGGGGGAATATTTGTTGTTGACGAGTCCTTATATTTGATATGAACTAATTTGCTGATAATGAATACTTGACTTGAAACTAAAATTCTATTACATAACATCAGTTACAAAATAAAACACAGTTGAAAAACTGTGCGTAGTTTGATACAGAATAATAAGACGATATATGAATAAAAATGAGTACGATGCAATAATACAAATATTAAGAGCCAACAATATATGAACCTGATCAGTCATCTGCATCATCAGAGTCATCATCATCAGAGTCATAATAATCTTCATTGATGTTCCACGTATGGGAGTAACTCTCTATTTATGAATGATTTGGTAAAGAAGACATGAGGTACTTTGAAGGACAGTTCACGTGCTAAACATACTATATAATTATAATTCATATTCAAAACTTGATTGTGACTTATCATTGTTACTCTCACCTGCATTATTTTGAAAATTATGGAATCATTATCTGCTGTAAAGTGACAAGGAAACTCTGTACATGCAATGACTTTACATACAAAGCCTTATTTTTTCCTCTTTATGTCATGTATAGGATTTGACATGTCATGTACTGTTTGAAAGTGTCATTCCACTTTAACTTTTTCACTGTCTATCTCAAATTATTGAAAATGCTTGCATGTGATTTCAACTGTTTACTAACACGAAACCGTAATTCTAAAATAAACTGAAATGAGCACCCACCTATTAATGATAATAATATTACAACAAAGAAAGATACGACTAATATAGAGCTAGAAAGCATAAATCCAAAAAGGAAAATAAGGCCACTCAAATCGGAACACAATAATTCTTGTCAAGTTTGTTCATCAGACATGTAATCATCGGAAATGTAATCCTCATTCTGTAATAGTCTGTGTTGTTCTGCTTCCGTAAGCTCTCTACCAGAAGCACGAACTGAATCTTGTGCTAGTTCGAACATATAATAACGACTCCTACGCAACAATATTCTGTTATTTTCCCGTCGAATAAGGGTCACGACTTTAACCACTTTTCGCCTAAATTCAGACCAAGAAAGATTTTCATGAGGTCGAGGATATATGGATAGAGAACGACGAAGTGGAACCCTTACACTCATCGCAATAAGATCATGTGTAAGGCTTTCAGATTCTTCACGTCAAAATGCCCATTCTCGGCGTACACCAGCAAAGTACTCCACTGGATCGCTTACCCTAAGACTACGGTAATCGTCATCTCTTTCAAATAGCAACCACTTCTTATTTGTGGACAATGACATCGTAGTACTGCTTGGATGTAATATGTGTGAGGGTGTATAATTTATATAGTGTAAGTAGTTGGGTGATAAAGAAAAGTTAATAAGACTAACAGTTGTGGAACATAAAAGTAATGAAGATGTACAGGCTGTTAGTGTTGTTGATGTACGTGTCATTACTGCCACCCATGTGAAATATGATAATAATTTATAGACCCTTTCCCGTGAATACATAGTAGAAAGCACATGCAAGCAAATTAAATAAATGTGCAGGAGGAATACTGAAAAGGGCCATGCGGATGTCAAATCATATTAATGAAATATAGAGGAAAATATAACTATTTGATATGAGTTATCATTTTTTGCAGATGAAATCAATTAAAGTAATTGCATTGATGGTGGTCATGTTGTGATTGTGTTTCCATTTCACTTATTATATTTTCGTTCACGTATTAGTTTATTTATTTTGTTTCATCCGTTTAACGTTAATTGCAGAATGTGACAGTTTTAATTTCTTTAAGTAAGTATGTATGTTTTGAATATTACTTACGAAACACCTTGAAATGTAATACCGTGAATTGAAGTGACTAGATTGTGGGGTAAGAAAAATAACAAGTTTGAAAATGACGAGAATTAATGAAAATAAGTCTGAACTGAATATGTAACGAAAACATGAGAAACTAAAAATAACAAGTCTGCAAATATGTGAAATAGTACTGATCAGCCACAGAACCTCCCGCCGGTGTGGCATAGCCTCCCATTTCCC
Organism: Apium graveolens; assembly: GCF_009905375.1. Classification (NCBI taxonomy): domain Eukaryota; kingdom Viridiplantae; phylum Streptophyta; class Magnoliopsida; order Apiales; family Apiaceae; genus Apium; species Apium graveolens. Next base: position 260,989,856 of record NC_133653.1, read on the forward strand.
TTCACTGCTCTACGAGGCTGTTGTCTGAGCTGTATAGGAGGATCAGCTTTCTCATCATCATCATCCTGCTCCTTACTGTCACCCTCCACATCTGCATCCTACATGATAGGGGGTGTATGCATCTCACCCCCTGCTCATGACTCTGTGTGGAGGAATCATATACTAACCAGGGGTCGAAGCCCCTAGGAGGGGTTTGGAAAGAGAAGCCCGAACCACATGTCTCGGTCGGGAAACTGTATGTAGGCTGTATAAAAGCCTAGGGTAGATGACCGTAATGAGTGTGAGTAGAATGGCCCCACCTGGATCTAGTAGCCCAGGCACTAGGAACATCATAAGAAGCCTGAGTAGTGTGGCCCATAGTAGATGCACCGATATAAGGGATGTGGCCCTGAGAAGGGTGTCCAAAAGTAGATGTACCCGCATCATGACTCTGAGTGCTCTGCCCCCAAGAAGACCCACCAGCATCATGCACCTGTGAACTGTGACCCCAAGTAGACGTATGAGGATCACCCTCTCCCTGAATAAAGTGGTCCCAGGTACGGTCAGTATGTCCATGCCCCTGAAAGCTATGCTCCCAACCTGAGCCGGAGGAGGTGTAGAACGAAGAATCCTCTCCACCTGATGGACGAGGCCAAGGCTCCCAACCATCCCGAGGAGCTGGTGCAGCATTAACAAATGCAATACCTGGCCTACGGGCATGAGCACCGCTAGTACGTGGGGTGGCAGGAGGTGGATGAGGGGGCCTATGTAGAAAATATGGGAAACCCATGGCATCTAATATGCCATGTATACCCTGAAGCGCATCATCCACATTATCGTCATCCTCAGCCATGCCGGACTCCTGAATTTGGTGGTAGGCAGCGGACAACCCCTCAACCTGTATTGACAACATATAAATGTGAATGACATGTAAATGTGAATACATAAACAAAAACTGTGACAAATGAAGAGGTACTAATCTAAGAAGAGAAATCTTACAGCCACTGGTAGGTATCCCTGCGACCCCTGGAATCCTTGCCGGTCCCTCCAAATCCTGGGGTTGATCATGAAACACCTAGTGACTCTGTCGTACCACTCAGGATAGTCAACAGCGCACATAGGTCTGCGAGTGTGTCTGTAAGATGGTGGACCAAGCACGGCAGTGTGACGTGACTCCCAAAGCTCACGGACCCTAGTCAACTTAAAAGGCCAGCCTCTTTCACCCCTATGGAAAAAATCATGGTCAATAAGTGGAGAGTCAGTAGGGACCTGCTGCAAGTATCCAAACTGTCTTGTGACCCTATCAGTGTAGCATCACTCCACCCATGTCAAGTAAATGAGGGGGCAAGGTGCACTCATGAGTGATAGCTCAAGCTCAGGGATGTCTCATGCCTCAACCGCGGAATCACCGTAGGGCCTCCACCTGAAGGAATCCTCAGACATGGTATCTAGGTCATCAGTTCCTGCACTCTTCACAACTTCACCCTCTTCTTCATCCGCATCTTCTCTAACGTCACGCCAGGCCTGATGACCTTCAACATACCATGCAATTTCACTATCTTCTCTTTCAATCAGGTTGATTTCCATTTTGTCATATTTTTTATACACTTCATCGATTTGACGGATGCGTTCGTCCTCCGCAGGGATCGATCATTGTAAGCCTTTCGGAGCTTTTCTTTATCAGCTTTTATCTCGCCCAAAATGTTTTGATTTACGCACTTCTTCTTCTTTCTGCCACTCTCATCTTCTTTCATTTTCTTTCTGCGACCGATACATTCCGCGATACTAAGCTAACGCCAAATGGACTTAGATGTACTTGACGATGATCTTTTTTTACCCTTATCCATTTTATGCTTTCCAATTGAAATTCCCAAGACATTTATAGGGCATGCTAACAACTACGTCACATTACATTTATACAGTACTTCATACTAAATTTATCATAAACACTCACACACTATCTGAGTAGTCAAATCATTCAGAAATATAAAATAATAATTTCAAAAGCTCAAAATAATAAAGTACACTATCAAAATACAATATTCAGAAATATTACTCATCATCGGACAAGTAGAAATCAGAAATATAGTCGGGACTCGTAGCAAAATGACGATACATTCTTGCGCTGTGATGGTCACCATCTTCAGCAAACTCCCTACATTTTCTTTCTAGATCCATCCGGTTTAAACGCATTCTCATTCGATTCTCTTCCTCTCTTGCACGGAATAAAGCTAGTTTCAGTTGTTGAGCGGTGTCTCGCTGCATGTATATGGTGCGTTGTTTAGTTACTCGCATCCATGTTCTTGACATTGGGCTACACATTTTGCAAACACCCTACACGCCATTCCCACTCCCTATGTATCGTGATTACTGAACCTCTTGAGTAACATAATTTTGGATCCATTGAATATCTAAAATCGTCATCACAAAACCATTTCCGACCAGTAGCTCGAATAATATCACCAGGAGTATAACTCATTGCTCTTCTATTAGTATACAACATTAACTTCCGAACAACATCATATTTACATAATAAACAAGGACACAAGGCCACACAAATTTACTAGACATGCATGTAACATTCACGTGCTACTTACATCCCATACTATTTTGAAACAGGTAACATTCATTTGTCACATCATACAGCTTTTACAACTTCTACTGCATTTGACAAGACTACTCACTATCTTGTAGTCTACATGTGGCTACCTATCTGTGGAGGACCCTTCCAACTTTGCAGTTGTAGACTGGTATTCGTAAAAGTAACTCCTATACTTTCATCTCTAACAAGTGAAAACTTCAGTCAAACTGTTGCATGTGCTTTCTACTGTGTATTCACGGGATACCTAACTCATTTTCTTGTCATTTTCCTTATCATCATTTTATACTTCCATTTCTGAGTAGTCAAAACTCATAAATTTACCAACAAGTAATAATATATGCCTGTAAGATTCACGTGCTACTTACTTTTCCAAAAATACTAATATGTGGAACAAACTTTTTCCAAAAAAAAAATTTACAACCACTTCTAAAAAAGTCATCAACTTTGGGAATATTATCACAATTAGTACAAATATTTCTGTAAAGTAGTAAATAAAAAATTGCAATAACGAGTGCATTTTCCATTCATCTTGGGAACAAATTACATTGCTAGGGAACATTGATTATGTAAACATATAATAAGAGAAATACATTACAGCTGAAAATTGGAAAATGAATGAATCTCTCAATTTTTTTAGTCATCCGCCAGATTTACTACGTACTCATCAAATTCATCATCAACGTCCTCATCCTCTTGTATGTGAGGGGATGTATGCATACGACCTCCCTCCCCATATCCGTGGATCGAGGCGTACGTACTCGACCGAGTATCACGTGATGGCAATGCATGGGGCCCCTGATTTCCATGACATATAGTTGTAGCCATACCAGCATCATCGTGTCCTTGAGAAAATTCCCCAAGTTTGACGATATATTTCGCATATTTTTCATCACACTCCTTGTGCTCTTCACGTATCCTTTCAACCCTACGCTTTGTGTATGCATCCTCGTACTCCTTTTTCCTCATCTCAAGCTCGTCCTCCATGAAGTGGTAATGTCGAGATATTTCATTTAACTTGTACTCATGTTCCTCCTTTGAAATGTGACCAGAGTTAAAATTCTTATTAATGTTTTCTTCATACTCGATCGATGATTTCATAAACTTCAAGTGCATTTCCCAATAGCCAACGAACTGTCCGTTATCACGTACGGCATGTCCTTGTGCGGCCCGTATACCTCACATTTATTTCACAAATTATTTGACCTGCCTAATTTCTGCTTGTTGAGCTTCATCCCGTGCTTGAGATTCGGTCCATTTATACCAATTAACTTCCCCGTAATCATGGATATTAGAACTAGCATGTCCCTTGCCCTTGTCCATGACCTGACTGTATCAGCCTCAAAATTTAGAAACTAATATACTACAAAGGGGGAAATTTAGTTAATGGCTTATAGTTTTGCAGCTATTTATAGGCATATTACATGGTCAAAATGTAATATTAGGTTGTGCATTTACGAATATGGAAATAATTGATATTATTCACCCTATAAATTTTAATATGAAATTATTCACCTGTGTCATTCAGTTCAAAACAAAAGTTGACTTGTCAAATCATTTCATAAATTTGCATGTGCCTACTCCCGTGAATTTAGGAAATCTGCATTTCCTTTACGTAAACACAGTACTTCTTTTAACTTTTCATATTTGTCTGAAGATTCGGACTTCTAAAAGTTGACAAGTCGATTTCATCTTGTTACTTTTACTAAAAGAACTTATTGTCTTCTATTACAGCAAAAAAAATACAAACTACCCTTTCATAAAAACATTTCTTTGTCAACTCCCAAGGTACCCTTTTTTGAAGTCACAAAAGGTCATATATACACTTTTTTAAAATACAAATATTACATACTATAAATAGGCTTGCATGACTCCCCAATAAAAAAAATTACACCAAAATAATTTTTTTCCAATTTAATATTAGGACTCAAAACTAGGTCTTCATTGAATATTTTCGTTGCCGACTACCCTTTTTGAGGGCACAAAAAGTCATACATACACTTTTTAAAAAAAAAACAAAAATTACTTACTATAAATAGGCTTGCATGACTACCCAACAAAAAAAAATTACACCAAAATAATTTTTTTCCAATTTAATATGAAGACTCAAAACTAGGTCTCCATTACATATTTCCCACTTACAAACACTTAACGACAATTCAACACAATTGCCATTCAATCCGGAAGGAAAGAGAAAAAAGCAAAAAAAAATAAAATTACCCCAGAACGCCACTTCTTCTGGGTCTCTGGGGTTGAACCCCGGAGAAAGTGGCGTTCTGTGCCACTTTTGGAACATTTTGAATAGATGTGCTAAAAAACTGAATTTTCAGTTCAAATGTGTCAAAAATGTCCGGGAGCCCTCTTCTCACCAGCCTTATCCTTAGGGTTTCTTTGATTTTCACCATTTCCCTCACCTTGCTTACCCTCTTTCACACTCCCCTCTTTGGTTTTAGTGGATTTTGCAACTGGTTTTTTTTGAAAGAAACCAGAGGGGGCTTTCTTAGACTTGGATTTTGAAATTTGTAGTTTAGTAGCTTGGGTAGGCATCTGTTGGGTCATTGACACAGATGTCATTACCATATTTGAAGGCAAAGAAGTATGTGAGGTTGGAAGAGTGGAGACAGTAGAAATTACCTCACCTACCTGAGGTCCCTCCATGATTGGAAAATAAAAGAGAGGCACATCTTTGTGGTGGTTAGTCCTGTTGAGATCTACAATAATCCTTCTTTCTTGAACCCAACAATTTAGCTTGTTGGTTGGGTTCTCAATTACAATGTTCTCAATGAGATGGTTAGCAAGCATCATAAAGAATCCAGCATAATAGAAATTTTTACCTCTCTTATTGAGTTCTCCTAATTTAAAGCCTAACTCAAACAAAACCAAGTCATTGAAATTAAAGTAATTATCAGTAACTAGCATGTTAAGCATAGAAATGTTAACAGAATCAAAGTTACTAATCTTACCAGAGAATACCTTAGTTACCACATCACACAAAAATCTCCATTCCTTTCTAAGACCTAACCTCCTAATTTCACTTAACTTAGAGGTAGTAAGTGCATAGCCCATGGAATTTAGCATGTTAACTATGTCAGTGTCTGTGTGTGGAGCAGGAGTAGTATTATCAGGAATTCTAAAGCATGCTTTGACAATGTCACTATTTATGCAAAACTGCTTACCTTTTAGAGTGAATGTAACGGTCTTGTCTGTTGAGTTGTACACTGCAGTTGTCCATATCTCTTCTACAACCTCACAGTAGATAGTGGGAGATTCCAACATAGCATAACTGAGTTTACAGTTCTTCACAAAATCCATCACCTTGTGGAACTCACCAGACTGTTGAATCTCCTTGTTCACGAGAGCTGTGAAGTTGTTCTTTTCATAGATATATCCAGTTTGAAGACATGATTTTGATGACTGGTGCTATTGTTAGAGATTGGGAAATTTGCAGAGAAAGTATTTGTTTTTGAGGAAGAAAGAAGTTAGAGCAATTGAATCTTGAGAATGATAAAAGAAAAGAATAAAAATGAATTTGGCTTTTATACTATCTCAGAAATAAACTGTCAAAAATAATAAAGTAGAATAAAGAGACTAATAAAAATTGCCCAAAATAGCCGTTTAAAAATAAATAAACTATAAAAATTTTGTCACTTATCCATCGTGTCATGCTTACAAACTGTAAGTATACTCGATGGATAATGTTCAGAGTTTTAACGGCTAGGATTGAGACAATTCGACGGATGAGGATAAATCAGTTATCCGTCGAGTTATAAAATACTCCAGAAAAATAATTATTTTTATTAACAATTAATATACCGATGGATGATCAAACTCGATGGATAATGAGCATCCGTCGGGATGTAAATTTTGACTTAGCCAAAATTTCATCCATAACAGAAAAATCAATTAAATTTCTGGTTGCATTAAAACTTGCAAAAATATCTAAAATGATTCATGAATAATTAAGCATACCTAACTTACTTACCAACCTTTAAAAGGTGGATTCATCAAGTGCCTTGGTGAATATGTCTGCAAGCTGCTTTTCACTTGGAACAAAATGAAGTTCCACAGTACCATTCATCACATGTTCCCTTATGAAGTGGTACTTGATGTCTATGTGCTTTGTTCTTGAATGTTGTACTAGATTTTCAGTGATGGAAATTGTACTTGTGTTATTACAGAAAATGGGAATTCTATCCACTTGTAGACCATAGTCCAACAATTGGATTTTCATCCACAAAATTTGTGCACAGCAACTACCAGCAGCAATATATTCAGCTTCAGCTATAGAAGTAGAAACTGAATTTTGCTTTTTACTGAACCAGGACACAAGCTTGTTCCCTAGAAATTGACAGGTTCCTGTTGTACTTTTTATGTCTATTCTACAATCTGCATAATCTGCATCTGAATAACCAGTTAGATCAAAACCAGAATCTCTAGGATACCAAATGCCAAGTTTTGATGTTCCCTTGAGATATCTGAAAATTCTCTAAATAGCTACTAGGTGAGATTCTCTAGGATCAGCCTGAAATTTAGCACAAAGACAGGTAGCAAACATTATATCTGGCCTACTAGCTATTAAGTACAGAAGTGAGCCAACCATGCCCCTATAGCTTGAGATATCCACAGACTTTTCAGTAGTATTTAATTCAAGCTTAGTTGCAGTGGCCATGGGAGTTTTTGCAGATGTGCAATCCATTATATCAAACTTCTTTAAAAGATCATGAATGTATTTAGTTTGACTAATGAATACTCCATCACTAACTTGCTTAACTTGTAAACAAAGAAAGTAGTTCTCCCATCATGCTCATCTCATACTTACTTTGCATCAATTTGGCAAACTTTTTGCAAAGTATTTCATCTGTAGAGCCAAATATAATATCATCTACATAAATTTGAACAAGTATACTAGAGCCATTTACATTTCTAAAGAATAAAGTTTTATCAACAGTACCTCTTGTGAAGTGATTTTCTAAAAGAAACTTTGATAAAGTGTCATACTAAGCTCTAGGTGCTTGTTTCAGTCCATAAAGTGCTTTCAAAAGATAGTACACATGATTTGGAAAACTTAGATCTTCAAAACCAGGAGGCTGACTTCATAGACTTCCTCTTCCAAATCTCCATTTAGAAATGTACTTTTGACATCCATTTGATAGACCTTGAAATTGGCATGAGCTGCATAGGCTAAGAAAATTCTGATGGCTTCAAGTCTTGCAACAGGAGCAAAAGTTTCATCAAAATCTATTCATTCTTGTTGACAGTAGCCCTTAGCAACCAATCTAGCTTTGTTCCTGATTACTATGCCATTTCCATTCATCCTTTTTTTGAATACCCACTTGGTGTCAATTGGGTACATTCCTTTAGGTTTGGGTACCAGCTTCCGTACTTTATTCCTTTCAAATTGGTTTAGCTCCTCCTGCATAGCTAAAATCCAATCAGGATCTAACAAAGCTTCTTCAACCTTCTTTGGTTCTTCCTTAGATAGGAAGCTACTGTATAGACATTCTTCTTGAGTTGCTCTCCTTGTTTGAACTCTAGAAGATGCATCACCAATGATGAGCTCAAAGGGGTGATCCTTAGTCCATTTCCTTTATTGAGGTAGATTAACTTTAGATGAAAAGGCCTCATTGTTGTCTTGATGTGTGACTGAGTTTTGATTATTTGAAACTCCCCCTGAGTTTTTGAATCTTTGATTTGAGAAAGGGGAGCTTTCTGTAAGTGATCTATTCTGACTTTCAGTTTCTCTTAATGACCCGATGGATGATGCACTATGTGTCCCGACGGATGAAGCTGACTGTCTCCCAACAGATAAGGCAGATTGTCTCCGACGGATGAAGTATTTTGCAACTCGACAGATGTTGAATTATGTGTTTCATCAGTTGTAGATTTTTCTGCATTATCCTTATTCATTATTTCTTGATCACTTTCATCATCACTGTCATCACTAACCATCTCCGCATTATCAAACTTGAGGCTTTCATGGAAATCTCCATCTTGCAGTCCTTCAATCTTTTTTATCATCAAATACAACATGTATTGATTCCATAACAATGTTGGGTCTTAGATTGTAGACCCTATATTCCTTTCCCACAGCATATCTAACAAAAATTCCTTCATCAGCTTTAGCATCAAACTTCCCATGTTGATCAGTTTGATTCCTCAAGATATAACATTTGCAGCCAAAGACATGAAGAAAGTTTAGAGTTGGTTTCTTGTTCTTGAACAATTGGTAGGGTGTCATACACTTTGCTTGATTAACCAAAGAAATATTCTGAGTGTAGCAAGCAGTATTCACAGCTTCAGCCCAAAAATATGTTGGTAACTTTGATTCTTCAAGCATTATCCTTGCAGCTTCAATAAGAGATCTGTTCTTTCTTTCCACTACTCCATTTTATTGTGGAGTTCTTGTTGCAGAAAACTCATGCATAATCCTATTTTCTTCACAAAATGATCTCATCACAGAATTCTTGAACTCGGTTCCATTGTCACTCCTGATTCTTCTTACTTTAAAATCAGGATGATTGTTGACTTGCCTTATGTGATTGATGATGATTTCACTAGCTTCATCTTTAGACTTTAGGAAATATGTCCAAGAGAACTTTGAGAAATCATCCACAATTACTAGGCAAAATCTTTTCCTTGAAATGGACAACACATTGACTGGTCCAAATAAATCCATGTGTAGCAATTGCAAAGGTTCTTCAATTGTTGAATCAAGCTTCTTTCTGAATGATGCTTTGATCTGCTTTCCCTTTTGGCAGGCATCACATAATCCATCCTTAGAAAACTCCACTTAAGGAATGCATCTAACCAGTTCTTTCTTGACAAGCTCATTCATGGTCTTGAAGTTTAGATGGGACAGCTTCTTGTGTCATAGCCAACTTTCATTTTGACTTGCTTTACTGAGAAGACAAGTGACAGATTCTGCATTAGATGAGTTGAAGTCAGCTAGATACATATTTCCTTTTCTCACACCAGTGAGAACCACTTTGTTGCTTCTTTTGTTTATCACAACACAGGCTTCTGAATTGAAGGTTACTGAATTGCGCTTATCACAAAGCTGGCTGATACTCAACATATTGTGCTTGAGACCATCCACTAGGGCAACCTCTTCAATGTTGACATTGTCTTTTGAAATCAAGCCATATCCCACAGTACAACCCTTGTTGTCATCTCAAAAAGTAATACTTGGGTCAGCTCTCTCCTTGAACTCTGTGAGCAGGGTAGAATCTCTAGTCATGTGCTTTGAACAACCACTATCCAAGTACCAAAGATTCTTTCTGTTTCTCTGATTACTTGAAGAGCTTGTTTCTGTTTCATCAGACTTGGCCATCAGGGCTAGATTGATATAGCTTACATCTTCATCCACTACATCAGCTGCCCAGTCATTTTCTTGTGTAATAAAAGCCCTTTCCTTTTGCTTGAGCAACTCAAAATATTTCTGTTTGTAATCAACAGGCTCAAACTTCTTTTTGGTGGAATCTGACTTTCTACACTCACTGGCAAAATGCCCTGCCAAGCCACATTTGAAACGTTCGAATTTGGATTTATCCACCATGTTTCTACTTGGCTTGGTTGCTCCAAAGTTCTTTTTGAACTTGTGCTTGGCAAATCTTCTGGAAAGGAATGCTAAATGCTCATCTGTTACGACCGGCACTTTGTGTAATATTATTTGTGAACTTTGTGTAATATTAGAGCCGATTATAAACATACGTAATGATTGTATGTTTGTGTAAATGGTATTTGCTGCGTTATAAGTTACTTTATGTAGATTATAAATTTTTCAAAGCAAGAGTTTTATTATTTGCCTTTATTTTTGATTTATAAGGAATATTCTATACCTTGGAAAATTATACCTTGGAATTTATAAGGAATATTCTATGCCCTAGCATGCAAATTTATTTTCAAGAAGAGGAGGGAGGGAAGGGTAAAAACACACTCCACTCACAAGTTGTCATTTCATGATCATACTTAAACTCACACTCAACCAAACGCACTCCACTCCAACTCACTTCTCTCTTTTTCTTTTCCTCCCCCTCTCCTCTTTGCTCTCGGCTGAAACCCCCCATCCCCCCTCCCTTCCATTTTTTCATCCCATTTCTCATCTTCCCTAGTGTAATTCCCCTACCTACATTTATTTTATGTACTTCCCAAGAGTTTTATGATTGGGAGATGAAGTTTCATGGTTGCATGTGTAGCTTTTATGTGATCTCCAAAGAGAAACTCTTGATACTTGTGAATTTAAGAGCTCTCTATGAGATACATTTTATATATGTTTTAACCAAGTGTTTTATGGAGAAACAATGCCTTAAAAACCTTTGCATGCTACTGAAATTTCACTATATAATCATGTTTAGCCATGCATGCTAGTTTTAAGATATTAATATGATGATCAACCATGTTGTGTATGCTACTCTTCTCGAAATCATGTTTTCATGTTTAAAAGTCTATAAATTCGAATTATTTGTGCTTGAAATAGATTGTTTCCATGATATATTGCTTAATAATAGTTAAGAGAAGATACATTTCATGATTATTAAGGTTGGGTAATAGGTTCAAGTCGAGTTTACAAGAATTTAAACTCCATGTTTAGTCGAAACCTTGTTAAGTGTTTTCCATGAGTTGCATGTTGTATTTTTATTTGCATGTAGGTGTTCTAGGGCATGGATAATCTCCACTCCTGTTGAGGCACTATTTTAGGATGTTGATGCACTAGGTTTGCTTTGTTAAAGGTTGGATGCTTGGTTAATAAGTGGGAGTTAAGGTGGAAAGGGTTTAGTTAGTGTTTGTATTTTTTCCAGAATTTTTGCACTAGTTTGTGGGGAAGTTTTGATTGGGCATTTGTTGTGCACTTTGAGGCCCAAGCCACAGAAGCTAGCACTAGGAGTATAAAATAGGTTTTAGGTGTTTGTTGGAGGTTTGTAAGACGTTTGGTTAGGTGCACGAGTGGAAACACAAAATCTGTCCAGCAGGGTACAGTTTTGTTGCAACTTAGAAATGGGAAGTTTTGACCATGTCATAGGTATTCCCTCATTAGGCCCTGTTGGGCCTTAGTTAGAGGGAGTGTAAGAGGAGTTTTTAAAGCCATATTTCATAGGATTTGAGTTAGAATAATGTGTCACAAGTTAGTTCAAGTCAGGACCTTTTCTGCCCAGAAAAACAGGGGAACCATGGACTTTAAGCTTAGGCCTAGGGAGGCCCAAGCTAGGCCCTTGAGCCACATCAAGTTTGGGAGTTGACTTATGATCAGAAGAGTCTAGTGTAGAAGTTTTGGAGGTAAACTAGTAGTGTAAGAGTGTCTAACGCACCCAAGAAACCATAGATGTCATTCTGAAATTTACCATAATAAGCACCTTCACTTACCACATAGTTTTAGAGCACTTATAAGTGAGGCCTAGGTTGACCCCTATAGTTGCAAGATAGAATAAATCCAGTAGAGTGAAAGGCCCAAGTTATGGTCAATAGGATTTGGATGATTTAGTAAAGGCACATTGAGTTAGGAGGCCAAAATTTGGAGATTTTGTCTAGTTTAGCGATCAAGTGACTTAAGTTGTGGAGCGAGATCATCCAAGCCTAATGTTGCAATATGGTGTGTGTGATATTGTTTGGTACTTAAATATGGTATGTGAGTATATGTGGTTATGTGTACTATTATGTTTATAAGGTGATTATAAATTGCGTGCATATAGGCCTAAGTGCCATTTGTGTTTAATTTCGCGTTGTAAATAGGTTGAGTTGATGAGAATATATTATAATGAGGTTATTATTAATTGTGTAGGATCTCGAGACGAGGGTAAACTTGCCATAAAGGTCGAGTAAAGCTTCCAGTTGCTCCTACCTGCCAGTCCAGTCCAGCCTTTCTTAAGGCAAGTGATTCAACCTACTTTTTCATTTACACTGCAAATGTGTGATAACTAGTTCCTATATATATGATGCAAGTATTCTGAATTATCTTGTTATACTTGAACCAAGTGGTTCTCAAACCTACCTTCGTATTATATAGAAATGTCATGAACCCTCAAGTGTTTATTGCAAGTAATTTAGCCTCATTTGAAGATTGTTATGAAAGTAGATTAAATGTCAGCATACCAAAGTAATTGTGATGTTGAACCATGTGTAAGTTATACTCAGTAACCTCAGCTTGAAGCCTAAAAGCCAGTCTTTCCTTCAAAATTGTTGATGATGACCCTATCCTTACCCTAAAAGCTTGATACCCTGTTATACCTTGAGTTGATGATCACTTCCTTTATATTTTAACACCTATATCATACTTGGAACTAGTAATACTTATCTTCCTGATATTTTAATACCTATACCATATCTAAAACTATTGCTTTAAACCCAGTCTGGAATTACCCTTTCATATTATCCAATAACCTTACTAAATCTCCTTGTCAAATTCCTTGTAAATAGAATTTGATCAATTACCCTGATAGAGTAAAGTCTGGTAAATCATGAACCTGAGATTTAGTGGACATATTTCCAGTGTTTCAAAATTTACCTATAATCCCTTGATAAAGATGTTTACTATTTTAGAAATTAATTGTCAATTGGCATCAGTTTTTGAAATGATTAAAATTTGGATTTTTCAGTCCCAAAGGGGGACAAATGTTTTCTTTAAATAGTGGATCTGGACTGAGATGCAAGTCATTTCCACACTTAAATTGTAGGCTTAAAAGTTGCCTAGGGATCCCATTAATGTTTTAGAACCCAGCGAGGTTCGGGATTACTTCGCGGCTGATCACCGGCTGTAATCCGTAGCGTCATAAAATGGTTTTTGATTAAGAAATGATTTTGGAAATGTTTTGATACAAACAAATGTTGCCATCACCCAAAAGTTCATCTCTTATTATTATTAGCTCTATCTTCACATTGTTATTCTTTTAAATATATCTCGATTTATGTTTTGTATCATATTGTTTAGCACTTGTTGAGCATTTGGCTCACTACTTGCTTTCACCCTGATATTACAGCTAGCAGCTATGGTTAGATTCAAGAAGACAGCACGTAAGACTTGTGATGCCGACGCGTATGTTCGAGCTCAGGTAGAATAAGAGATAGTTTTGTGTGAGGACTCGATATTAAAAATCAGGCTGTAATAGCTAATAGTGTTGGGCTGTTCCAAACCCTAAACTGTAAGATCTTGGATTCGGTTGTAATTACTTTCTTTTGTCAACTATTGTAATATTTTGTATAATATGTATTGTCAAGTTGGGGGCGTGACATCATCAATGTCATCCATGTCATCTTGGCTCAAATGATCTTCATTTTCAGCTACCAGCCCTTTACCCTTGTTCTCACAGACCTTTAAAGTAGACTCAACAGCTTCTACCTTCATCTCTTTCTCCTTCTCTAACTCAGCAACCAGTGCTATGGACCCTCCTTTCTTCCTTCCTTTCTCCATCCTATCATCTTGCTCTATTTCAAGCTCATAAGTTTTCAGAATGCAATACAGTCTCTCCAAGGTGAACTCCTTGTAATCCTGAGAATTTCTCAATGAGACTGTCATTGGCTTCCACTCCTTTGGAAGAGATCTAAGGAACTTAAGTTTAGAGTCTTTTGTTTGATAGACTCTTCCATGCAAATTCAAAGCATTTAGTAGTTTTTGAAATCTATTAAAGATATCAGTGAGAGACTCATTATCTTCATAATGGAAGTGCTCATATTGCTGAATTAGCAGTTGCATCTTATTTTCCCTTACTTGCTCAGTACCATCACAAATAATCTAGATAGTGTCCCAAACCTCTTTGGCTATTTTGCAGTTAATGATGTTATCAAACATATCACTATAAACTCCATTGAACAATATATTCATGGCCTTCTTGTCTTTCCTGACTTGCTCAATATCAAGTTCTGACCATTCATGCCTAGGCTTGGGAATAGATGGCTCATTGCCTGTTGCAGCTCTAATTGGTACATGAGGACCTCTCTCTATGCAATCCACATAGGCCTCATCTTGGGAAAGATGATGTAGGTGCATCTTCACCTTTCAGTGGTGATAATTATCTGTGTCCAGAAAAGGAATTTTAACTCCAACATCCTTCTTGTTCATCTTGTTGTTCGTTGTGATCTTTACACTCTTTGTACTTCAAGAGCTTGCTCTGATACCAATTGTTATTCCCTGACAATACAACAAGAATTACAGAAGGGGGGGTTGAATGTAATTCTGGCTTCTTTTTCAAGATTTTAAAATAGTTCTTAACTCGACAGATATATATATGTGTTTTGATTTGCAAAGTGCGGAATGAAAGGATTAAATAAATCAAACACAAAGTAATAAGAACACAAGTCTTTAAAACTTTCTGGTGGATTTGAATGTATCCATCAGAGATATATAAATATCGATTTGAGAACTCTGTGAAGCTCAAATTGGCTCACAGCTGCTTTACAAGTTAAACAAATAAACTGAAGAGAAATTCTTGACAAGTACAGCTTTTTCTATTTCTCTTCTAAATGTGTTTACTTAGTTAGTTATTCTACTAGTTGCACTTGGTTTATATATTACCAAGTTTACATGGTAATAAGACAGGATAATAAAACAAAACCTATCAAGTCTAACTTCATGTTGCTTCATTACTCTATTCCAGCATCTTTGAAAATCTTCATACCTTGTATGGAAATGGTAATGCTTCTATGTTCTCAATTTCCTGCTAAACAGGCTGCCACATTCCTTTTGCAAACACCCAATAGATGTGACTGTGTTATCACTGTCAACAGATATTTGAATTGATCATTCGTCGGGTACATGTTTGTCATCTGTCGGGTAGCTTTGTTGATCATCTGTCGGGTAGCTATTTGACAGGTAAGATCAATATCACAACCAATGAGGTCTGTTATGCAGAATTACAAGACATCTCATATTTACAATTAATCAACCTATTCTCCATATCTACTAGTAGTCAACATGACTCATAAACTCCTACAGAATCTATACAAAGTTGTTTGAAGAAATATGCTACACGTCTTATTATTACATAAGCTACTCACTCGATGGATATCAAATCATCATCCGTCGGGACTATATTGAATCATCCGTCGGGACTATATCTGATCATTCGTCGAGTGCTACTAAATTCACTAAGTTAAATCTACTAAGGTGTTTTGTATAATTTATCATCAAGTTCACAACATTTTCCTAACAAGAATCTAGAACATAACAATGCAAATAATTTGGTAAATAGTACTAAATATTAATGATCATATAATTTAATTGTGGCCTTTATTGCGTTGTTATAGTAAATCAACATGGACCGCAGTACATGGATGTAAAAAATTTCGCGTGCAACCGCTGACTATATTAATGGTGTTAATGACTTTATCGAGTGCACGATTCAATATTTGAAAAAAAGAAGAACGAAGAGGGAAAAGAATAAATGATCTTATGTCCATGCCGCGATTGTAATAATTTTAAAAAGTACCGTAATGTTGACACAGTCTGGAACCATCTTTTTCGTCGTGGGTTTAAAGAGGGTTATGTGAAGTGGATATGGCATGGTGAAGAAGTACACTCTACTAGGACCTCAGGTATAAAACATGGAAGGGAGAAAGATAGTATGGTGAGTAATGACGAAGAAGATGTGGAGAATGATAGGATACATGAGATGATACAAGATATGGAAGATCATTTCATGAACCAACCAGGCATCCTTAATAATTTGATTGACAAATTCAAGAAACTTCTGTATCATGGGTGTAAGGATCAATTTACTAGGTTGTCAACAACTTTGAAGTTGTGTAAGCTAAAAGTAAAGCATAATTGGAGTGATAAGAGTTTTACAGAGATGCTTCAACTTTTAGGAGAAATATTTCCTACAAGTAACGCACTCCCTACTTCTACCTACGAGGCAAAGAAGGTATTGTGTCCCATGGGCATCAATGTAAAAAAGATACATGTTTGTCCAAATGACTGTGTGCTATTCCGAAATAAGCATGAAGATTTTGACATATGCCCCAAGTATGGTGCGTCTCGATATAAGTGTCAGGGTAGTAATTCTTTTAAAGAGGATAAGAAAAGGCCTCCTACGAAAGTAATGTGGTATTTACCTATAGTGCAGCGATTCAGACGCCTCTTTGCGAATGCAAAAGATGCAAAGCTTCTTAGGTGGCATGTAGAAGGGAGAAAATCTGATGGGATGCTCAGACACCCTGGTGACTCTCCACAATGGAGAATCATTGATAGAAAGTTTCCTGAATTTAGCGAGAAACCTAGAAATCTACGGTTTGGACTTTGTGCAGATGGCATGAATCCATATCGCACTATGAGCTCTAATTATAGCACATGGCCAGTTCTTTTGACTATTTATAATTTGCCTCTGTGGTTATGCATGAAGCGTAAGTACATAATGTTGACATTTTTAATCTCAGGTCCCAAGGAAGCGGGGAATAACATAGATGTTTATCTTCAGCCGCTTATTGAAGACTAAAAACTCTTGTGGGACGAAGGTGTGACAGTTTATGATGCTTATAGTCAATCTGATTTCACTTTGCGTGCCATGATATTTTGCACCATAAGTGATTTTCCTGCATATGGAAATCTTTCAGGGTACACGATAAAAGGAGCTAAAGCATGTCCAATTTGTGAAGAGGGTATGATTGATCGACGCTTAAAAAATTGCAAGAAAAATGTATATATGGGTCATCGAGTATTTCTTCATAGTAATCACCCTTATCGGAAAAAGAAAAAGTCTTTCGATCGAAATATCGAGTCTCGAGTTGCTCCTTTGCCTTTATCTGGAAAACAGGTTTTTGATCGGGTCAAAGATATTGAAGTTGTACTAGGAAAACTTTATAAAAATCCCAACCAAAGCAAATTATGGAAAAAGAGATCTATTTTTTAGGATCTTCTATCTTGGGAATACTTACAGGTTAGACACTGTCTTGATTTTATGCATATTGAGAAAAATGTTTGTGAAAGCATTATTGGGACATTTTTTAATATACCTGGAAAGACAAAAGATGGAATCAAAGCAAGATTAGACATGGAAGATATGGGAATATGAAATGAACTAGCACCATAAATATCGGGAAAACATTCATATTTGCCTTTGGCATGTTATACTTTGTCTAGAAAGGAGAAAATTAGCTTTTGTGAGTGTTTATCAGGTGTTAAGGTTCCATCAGGGTATTCTTCAAACATTAAAAGGCTTGTTTCGATGAAAGATTTAAAATTGGTGGGGCTAAAATCACATGATTGTTATATGTTGATGCAACATTTATTACCGATTGCCATTCGAGGGATATTGCCAAAGCATGTGAGATTGGTCATAACAAAATTATGTTTCTTCTTTAATGCTATATGAAGTAAGGTGATTGATCCCATGTTGTTGGATACATTGCAAGCTGATATTATAGTTACACTTTGTGAATTTGAAATGTACTTTTCACCTGCGTTCTTTGATATTATGGTACATTTAGTTATTCATCTGGTGAGAGAGATTAAATTATATGGTCCATTATATTTGCGGCAAATGTATCCATTTGAGAGATTCTTGTGTATCCTGAAAGCATATGTTAGGAATCGGTATCGGCCGTAAGGTAGCATTATTGAAGGATATTCGGTTGAAGAGACAATTGAATTTTGCACTGATTACTTAGCTTCTGTTGATCCAGTCGAAATTCCTAAATCTCATCATGAGGGAAGACTCGAAGGTCAAGGTACGTTGGGAAAGAAAATGATCACTCTCAGTGCTGTATTGTGCGATAGAGCACATCTATTTGTCCTACAACACATGACAGAAGTTGATCCTTACTTAAAGGAACACATAGCCTTGATTCAGCAGATGCATCCTTTAAAGAGTGGGAAATGGGTTACAAATGAACACAATCATTCTTTTAGTCTATGGTTTAAAGAAAATATAATGTCCCAGTTGTCACAAAGACCTGATGCCATTTCAAATACATTAAAATGGTTGGCATATGGCCCTGACATGCCTGTGAGATCTTATGAAGGTTATGACGTAAATGGATACACTTTCTACACACACTGTCAAGATGCCAAAAGTATTATGCAGAACAGTGGCATATCAGTTGAAGCTTCATCAACAGAATTTGGTAGAGGTAAAGATAGTGCATCACGAGATGTGAAGCCGTCATACTATGGAGTAATTGAAGAAATCTGGGAGCTCGGCTACAGAGATTTCAATATTGCTCTTTTTAGATGTCGATGGTTTGATAATAAACGTGGTGTGCGATCTGATGAGTTAGGATTTACTTTGGTAGACTTTAGCCGTGTTGGTCATGAGGATGACCCATTTATATTCGCAACACAAGTGAGGCAAGTATTTTATATTCGAGACCCCGCTGATTCAAAGTGGTCTATTGTTCTTCAAAGTAAGAGACGTATTCTTGGTATTGAAAATGTTGAAGACGAGGATGAGTATGACCAATTTGATGAAAATCCTCCTTTCTTAATGGGTTTTCCAAATTCAAATGGAAACGAGGTTGTGGACGTTGATTATTTACGTAATGACCATGATGAAGGACTATGGATTGATGGCCAAGTATAAATGGTATGCTTATAAATTATTGCATTAGAAATTAAAGTTTACAGTAAGATATAAATTAAAACATAACTGAATTTGTAAATTATTACGTTAAAAATTTTAGTTTATAGTAAATACAAATTGCTCTTATGTCTGTCCAAAGCATTATTGTATGCGTTCACTATCTTTATACAGTGTTGGATAAATTAATTGGTTATGGGATTCTGTTGCAAGTATCTTGAAAATTATATTCTGTTTTTCAGTCAAATACACTTTGCATATCAGTTTACTATAGCAAATGGATATTCTGGAATAACTGGATCGTGTTTAGAAAAAATGTCTCTGAGCACGCTAACTAGGGATGCATATTCCTCTGCCTCCTTTACTATGAGGCTTCGCTGCTTACTTTAATTCTGGCCATTTTTTTGGAATGTCTGTAAGGATAACTCATGGCTTTCTTTTTTAATTTACTTAAAAGTTAATGTATAAATAGTCTCACTGGTCCTGTCAACACTCTTAATGTTTAATTTCCTATTAATGTTCATTTTATAAGAGAAATTTAATTCAGCTTTCTGCAAATCTTTGTTATTAATTTGTATTTTTATTTGAACTTGCAGGGCACTTACAAATTTTGTCCATATTGGAATCTTATTTTGGAATAGTTTTATATAAGTCAAAATCTAACCAGGTCACAAAGATTAGTTTACCATATTTGTTAAGCTCTTTTATTTTGGATTAGTTTCGAGAATGTTGAGTTTGTTTTGAAGTGATTGTGCTTCCTACTTTTGATTGTGTCATTGTGGTTATATACAAAAGGTTCACCGATTATCATGCTCGATTAGATTAACATTTTGTAGTTTAACTTGCTAATTTGTTTGTTTTTTATTTCATCAACTTCAAAATTCTTTTTTTTGCCAGAATACCAACTCTACTCGTTTTCCTTTGTAATACATGGTCTGCAACCTATGCAACCATGTTTATATCTATTTGCCACCTGAATCGCCATAACATAATTGCTAGGTTGCAGTAGGTTGATTTAGGTTGCTACAAGATGCAAATTAATATTTATAAGTCAAGTGAGAGGACATAGCTCTGTACTCTTCATGTCGAGTGGAACAAATTTTCAATATAAGTTTACCAAACAGTATCATCACATATAGAGCAGTTTGAAATTATGGGAAATCTAAGCATTGTTATAGTTCATGACCCCAATTTGATTTTCATTTAACACTTACGTTACTTGCACTTACACGAGTGTTTACTTATACCCTTACAAGTTTCCCCATCGTGTTAACCAACCCACTCAATAATGTATGGTAGGAAACTCAGAAAACTTGACAATAAAAAAGGGTTACCTTTTTAGAGTAGGCAGGGATGTGCCTTCATAACTTCTTGTATACTTAAGCCTGCTTCTGGGCTATTATACTATGTGACCTTTTGGTTGAGTGCATGCATATTATAAACAAACCAAACTCTATCCTTACTGCAAAATAGCTACTATATATCTTTAATCACGCATTTGTCATGAGTAATGTCTCTTTGATTCTTGTTAATTAATCAAAAGTTATGATTATGTATTTTTAATAAGAAAAATACCATGTGGATGTCCATTCTTTTTGGAGATTATAATATACATATTTTGCACCAATTCAGAGTTACTTTTGGGTTGAAAAGAGATAATAAAGATTAATGCTCAATGTGTATGATTCGGAATCTAATTATAAGTTATGACCATCAATAGTATATGGTTATGCTCCTTTGATGTAATTATTACAAATTTTGGTGATTAAAAAGAAGTCTAATAATTAATAACATATGATAATGAAATTATATATGATATAGCTGAGCAACAAAAGTATTCCACTTATAGGCAACATTATGTTCCAACTTTTTGGCAAGGAGAGACAAATCCCTTAATAGTGATCGCACCAAGTAACAAGCTAAAAATTGATATGTTCTTAGTAGCTCAAGTTTGTGCATAAATTTCTAAGGAATGCATTGCTAGTAATACAATAGAAAGTAGCAACAGAAAGATCGAAGCAAAATTATCATCCTTTAGTTCTGAGAACTGCTTCCTTCTCGAATTATTGAGAAGGTAGAGATAAGCAGCTTCACTTCTATGTCTATTATTCTCATTGTAACATGACTATAGCATAACTCTGCAGCTCTGCTGCAATATTCTCAAAACTTCATTCATGCTAGTTCCGATATACATAGGCATCAGTGATCTACTTGCTACCTTGAATATGTTGTCATCCCCAGTCAGCAAATTCATTTGCAAGGCATGCTATTAGTAAGTTATTAATAATTTATTCGAGAAACGAGTATTATAATGCACTTTTATTCTTAACGATTACGACGAGAAAAGACAATTTAGGGGCCAAAAGGTCATTAAGCCATTTTTAAAAGTAATTTCTTTGAATTTAATAAAAGAAATTTAATTCAGCTTTCTGCAAATCTTTGTTATTAATTTGTATTTTTATTTAAACTTGCAGGGCACTTACAAATTCTTTCCATATTGGAATCTTATTTTGGAATAGCTTTATATAAGTCAAAATTAAACCAGGTCATAAAGGTTAGTTTATGAGATTTGTTAAGCTCTTTATTTATAAATCTACTTTAATTATGCAATTCTTTTACATAATATAGTCATGAAAAGGTAGTATAGTTAAACAACAGTAAATTTACAAGGTACATTTGCAGGGCTTTTATTAGGTTTCTCTGATGGTCAATCCTAAGACTAACATTTAAGTTGTATGCAGACATTTTTTGAACTTTTAAATTTCTTAGCATATTATATAAATGTATAGATAAATTTATGAAAATGTAGGTACCAAATACCCAAACTAGACCTCCAGCAGACTACTTGAAAGTGAAACTTGACTGTATCTGTATAACTCTGGTTGCCCGTATACAATGGCCGATAACATTATTACTAAATCAGAAACAATTTCATTTGTTGCTAATTAAGAAAATGGAGCAATACTAATTATCTGTTATTTGTCACAAACAAAGTGATTTTAAATTGAGATACAAGGAGTATATATGTGGTGGAAAAGGTGCTCTTACTGCTTAGATAGGTCTAGATTTTAATTCTCATCCCACCCTCCCCTACGCATAAAAATGTCAAAAAAGAATATTAAATTATTCTAAAAAGAAATAGAAAGATACAGAGGCGTATTGTTTAACTAATGATTAAACATTAGACAAGGAACTGTAGATGCCTAATACTTTGTTAAGTAGACAATATAATTTTTAATTAAGGGGGCATGGCTATCAGTATTACTTAACTGTTTTGTTCTGTGACTTCTGTGATGAACATGAACTCTAGGCGACGCAGCTGGTAGCTTTGTTCAATGGCAGAAAGATCTTGTGATCTTGGGTCAGGTAAGATCTTTTAATAAAAAAATTAAGACTATTCATTTTGTTCCACTTCATAGAACTACAGGGAAAAATAAAGAAAAATGCAGTTTTGACTTAATTTATTTATAATTAGGAACCTGAGAAGAAAAAATATCATAAGGTAGCTTCTCAGAAACTAAAAAAGATCGTTAATAAAGAGTCAGCGACGCCTATTATCAAGAATCAAGCTTTTCTCAAAGGTGGCAAATTGAGTGAAAAATGTCGAACTTTATTGTTTTTGGTTGAAAATATGCCTCCAGAATCTATTACTAAAGCTACTGATAAAAATGAGGAGGTGTTTAAATTTCATGAAAGTGCTAAAATTCCAACATATGTCACCAATGAAGATGTCTACGAGTTTGTGAAGCTGAGTTGGCTTAATATACCCATTCTGCAGATTTTTATGATGTAAGGCTTTAATTTCTTGTTCATTTATTTAACAATATCTAATTATATATGTTTATTGTGCATAGAAACTAACTATGCAGTGCTTTATTACATCCAAGATACACTCACAAGTTGTGCATGGATTTAGAAGATAATTTATTTGCATTTATGTGTCCATCTGTATTAGCATTGGCGTGTGAATTTAAGCATCAAGATGATATATCTAGATACATATGTGGGGTTATGAAAGATGCTAAAGAGAAACGCCTTATCCTAGCACCATATATCCATAGGTAAGAAACTAAGCATTTGTGAGCATCCCATATTTTGATCAACATTTGTGAGTGTATTTTGTATCCATATGTGAGGTTACTAGTGCCATTAAGAGTATCCTTAATTGTTAGGAATATATGTGCATTAGTTTGATGATATGTTTAACAAAACACTTAAGTAGAAATCTAGTGTTTGTAGCCTCAACGGATAAGACCACTTTGGCTATCCGTTGATGGTGTAGCTTTACTTAGAAATAAGTCTAGTGTTGTAGCACATTTCAGTCTCTGAATTTGAGATATAATTCTTAAATGTTGAGGGAAATTATAAGTCATGTTGACTACTAAAGGATATGCAGATAGGAAGGCCAATTGTAAATATTTCATGTCTTGTAATTTTGTATAAATGAAATGGTGTCAACGGATAACTTAAAGACCTTCAACAGATGAGAAACAAAGCTTCAACAGATGTCTCTAAAGCTTCAACGGATAACATCCTTCAACGGATGAGTGCATCAACGGATAGAGCTTCAACTGCTAACACATCAACGGATAAAGCCATCAACGGATGAAGGCTTCAACGGATATTCTGTTAAATAGCAGTTGACAAGTGGTAGTTGTACCTACAAACAGAGGCACATGGGTTGACAGAGACAACTGAGATGTGGTAGCCTATTTCAGGAACATCAGAAAAAGCAGTCGTTCTACTCTAGTATAAAGAGGCAATAGTCAACAATGCACTGGAGTAAAATGGAGAAGAAACAAGTGAAGAACTTATTTTATTATTGTACTTTTTATCTTTGTCTTCACTTGTAAACTTGGTGTTATATAAACCAAGTAGCAGCTAGTAATTAGAACAGAATTTTTCCAGAGCTGTTTAGAAAAATCTTGAGAAAAATTATCTAGTTTGTACTAGGATGCAACTGTGATCAACTTCTTGAATCACAGATTTTCTGAAATACCATCTCTGGTGGAATAACAAATCCACCAGAAAAGTTTTTAAGGTCTGTTGTGTTCTGTACTTTTGTGCTTGAATATATATCTGTCTGTATTAGCTTAAAGCAATTCACACACTTGTTTATCTTAAACACACAGCCTTTGAAACTGCTCAAAACTTGAAAAAGTTTTGAGATTTACATTCAACCCCCCTTCTGTAAATCTCATTGTTAGTTCACTAGGAATAACAATTGGTATCAGAGCAGGCTCTTGACATACAAAGAGTTTAAAGTTCTTGAAAACTAACAAAGATGAGTAAGAAGGATATTGGAGTAAAAATCCCAGTTCTTGACAAAGACAGTTATCACCATTGGAAGGTGAAAATGCACCTTCATCTACTCTCCCAAGATGAAGGTTATGTAAACTGCATTGAGAATGGTCCTCACATTCCCCACAAAGTAGCCACAGTTGCTACAGCCACAATTGTTGTTGGTCAATCCATTCCAAAACCTAGAGCAGAATGGACAATGGAAGACACAGAAGAAGTCCACAAGGATAAGAAGGCTATGAACATTTTGTTTAATGGTCTTGACAAGGATATGTTTGATAATGTGATAAATTGCACAACTGCCAAAGAGGTTTGGGACACAGTTCAGCTACTGTGTGAAGGTACAGAACAAGTAAAAGAAAACAAAATGCAGCTTCTCATTCAACAGTATGAGTATTTTCATTTTGAAGAAAATGAATCTTTAAATGACACATTCAATAGATTCCAAAAGCTGTTGAATGGACTGAAGCTGTATGGTAGAGTGTACCAGGTGAAGGATTCAAATCTTAAATTTTTAAGATCCTTGCCAAAGGAATGGAAACCCATGACTGTCTCCTTGAGAAACTCTCAAGAATATAAGGACTTCACTCTTGAAAGATTATATGGAATCTTGAAGACTTATGAACTAGAGCTGGAACAGGATGAGGTATTGGAGAAGGGAAGAAAGAAAGGAGGTTCAGTTGCCTTGGTAGCTGAAAATGAGAAAGAATGCAGACAAGAAACTGTGAGATCAACATTAAACTCCAAAGATGGCACAAGCAAATCAGAATCAAGCAAGGGTAAGGAGCAAGTTGCTAAGAATGAAGACAACTCCAGCCAAGATGACTCTGATGGTATTGATGAGCATCTTGCATTTCTGTCCAGAAGATTTGCAAAGATGAAATTTAAGAAAAACACTAGAGCCACTAAACCTCATAAGAACATGGTGGACAAATCCAAGTTCAAGTGTTTCAATTGTGGTATAAGTGGACACTTTGCAAGTGAGTGCAGAAAGCCAACTACTGAAAAGAAGAAATTTGACCAAGTAGATTACAAAAAGAAATATTTTGATCTGCTCAAGCAAAAGGAGAAGGCTTTCATTACTCAAGAAAAAGACTGGGCAGCTGATGGAGAAGAAGAGGATGAAGATGTGGAATATGTCAACTTGGCTCTCATGGCTGATTCTGAGGAAAATGAAGTTAGTTCATCAAGCAACCAGGTAATCACTACTGATTTAACACAGCTTACTAAAGAAGAGTGCAATGATGCTTTTAATGACATGTCTACTGAATTGTATCACTTGCGTGTGTCTCTTAAATCTCTTGCTAAAGAAAATAGTAGGATTAAAGAGAACAATATATTTTTAAGTAATAGAAATGCTGTGTTAGAAGATAAGTTGATTGACCTAGAGAAAACTAAGCTACATTGTATATCTGTTGAAAATGAACTAGCTGAATCTGTTAAGAAAGTAGAAATACTTTCTAATCAATTAGAGAGAGAGCAAGAGGTGATTAAAGCCTGGAAGACATCTAGGGATGTTAGTGCTCAAATTGTCAAGGTCCAAGGAATTGAATCATTTTGTGAGACTGCCTGGGATAAAAACAAAAAGAAAATGGAATTAATTGATGGGCTGTCAACGGATGTGGAATCAACGGATGATGAAAATTATCCGTTGAAGGAAGAAAAGGAGCATCCGTTGAAGGTTCCTCAATTAAAATAGGCAGATGTTTCTAAAAGTGAAAAACTAAAGAAACTCAACAAAAAGTTTGGTTCAACTTCCAAGAAGTTTGTCAAAGAAGAAGCAAGCACATCCAAAGATTTCAGTAAGGTGAATATAGGACACATGACCTTAGAACAGTTAAAGAATAGGCTCAAAGTGGTTGAGGATAAAAAGAAAACTAAAAGGAAATCTAATAGAAATGGGAAGGTAGGGGTTAACAAACATAACAATTACACACCTGATAAGTATGCTCCTAGAAAAAGCTGTGTGCATTGTAATAGTGTTAATCATCTATCTGCTAATTGCAAATCTATTAAGAAAACTCCCATACCTGTACCCTCTTCCATGCCTAATATGTCTGCATCACCTCTGCATGCTATGCCTGTTATGTCTCAACAGAATCCTTATGCACATTTTGCAAACATGCCATATTTTAACAATCCTTATCTTGCTGCATTTAGTATGCCTCAAATGCCATACAATATGCCTATGTGGAATAACATGTTTGCACAATCCATGCCTTATCAAATTCCAAATGTGCTAAATGATTCTGTGACTAACCCTACACCTCAACCAACTACATCTAAGATCAAGGTTGACTCAAAGTTACCTAAGTCTAAAGATGCAGGAGGAATGAAGTCTAGGAGAAAGGCTAACATGAATGGACCCAAGGAAACTTGGGTACCAAAATCAACTTGATTGATTTTATGGTGTGCAGGGAAACAGAAGAAATCTATGGTACTTGGACAGTGGCTGTTCAAGACACATGACAGGAGATTTTTCCCTGCTCACAGGGTTTAAGGAGAGAGCTGGCCCTAGCATAACCTTTGGAGATAACAGCAAAGGGTTTACTATGGGATATGGCTTGATTTCAACAAGGAATGTCATCATTGATGAAGTTGCATTAGTTGATGGTCTCAAGCACAACTTACTGAGCATCAGTCAACTATGTGATAGAGGGAATACAGTTTCCTTCAATTCTGAAGCCTGTGTTGTCACCAGTAAGAAAGACAACAAAGTGGTTCTAACTGGAGTTAGAAAAGGAAATGTGTACTTAGCTGACTTCAACTCTACTGATGCAGAATCTATTACTTGTCTCTTCAGCAAAGCAAGTCCAGTTGAAAGTTGGCTATGGCACAAGAAGCTATCCCATTTGAATTTCAAGACAATGAATGATCTAGTCAAAAAGGACTTAGTTAGAGGAATTCCTCTTGTTGAATTCTCAAGGGATGATTTGTGTGATGCTTGTCAGAAAGGCAAACAAAGGAAAGCATCATTCAAAAAGAAGCTTGAAACAACAATTGATGAACCATTACAGCTGCTACATATGGATTTGTTTGGACCAGTCAATGTATTGTCAATTGCAAGAAAAAGATATTGCTTAGTGATTGTAGATGATTTCTCAAAGTTTTCATGGGTCTATTTTCTTGGATCAAAGGATGAAGCAAGTGAAATCATTATCAATCACATCAGGCAAGTCAATAATCATCCTAACTTGAAGGTTAGGAATATCAGGAGTGACAATGGAACTGAGTTCAAGAATTTGACAATGAGGCTGTTCTGTGAAGAAAATGGAATCATGCATGAGTTCTCAGCTCCAAGAACACCTCAGCAAAATGGGGTAGTTGAAAGAAAGAACAGATCTTTAATTGAGGCTGCTAGAACAATGCTTGAAGAATCAAAGTTACCAACATATTTCTGGGCTGAAGCTGTTAATTGTGCCTGCTACACTCAGAATATTTCTTTGATCAATCAAGCTAAAGGCATGACTCCTTATCAGTTGTTCAAGAGAAGAAAACCAACTCTAAACTTTCTTCATGTCTTTGGATGTAAATGCTTTATACTGAGAAATCAATCTGACCATAAAGGGAAGTTTGATGCAAAGGCTGATGAAGGGATATTTGTTGGTTACTCAGCTGGAAAATCTTATAGGGTCTACAATCTAAGAACCAACATTGTTATGGAATCTGTGCATATTGTGTTTGATGATAAAAAGATTGATGGACTAACAGATGAGGGACACCATAAGAGACTCAAATTTGACAACATTGAGATATATTATGATGATAGTGAAGAGGAGACTGATGGAGATGACACTTCAAAAGGGATTCAAAACATGCCCTTGGATAATGCACAAAATTCTGCATCCGTTGATAGAGGCAATGCAGTATCCGTTGAAAGACATAGTGCATCATCCGTTGAAGTACAAAATGAGGCATCCGTTGATCATAGCTCATCAACGGATAATCGATTTACATCATCAGTTGATAAAACTCCAAGTTCCCTGCAAAGGACCAACAACTCAGGGGGAGTTTCAACTAATCACCACTCTGTCTCACATCATGACAATACTGAGGCCACCTCATCTAGAGTATATCTTCCACCTCAAAGGAAATGGACCAAGAATCATCCCTTTGAACTGATCATTGGTGTTGCATCATCTAAAGTGCAAACAAGAAAAGCTACTCAAGATGAATGTCTGTATAGTAGTTTTCTATCTCAGGAGGAACCTAAGAAAGTGGAAGAAGCTTTATTGGATCCAGATTGGATATTAGCTATGCAGGAAGAGCTGAACCAATTTGAGAGAAACAAAGTTTGGAAGCTGGTACCCAAACCAAAGAACAAGAGTCCTATTGACACAAAATGGGTATTCAGAAACAAGATGGATGAAAATGGCATTGTCATAAGGAATAAAGCCAGATTGGTTGCTAAAGGCTATTCTCAACAAGAGGGAATAGATTTTGATGAGACATATGCTCCTGTTGCAAGACTTGAAGCCATCAGAATTTTTCTAGCCTATGCAGCCCATGCCAATTTCAAAGTCTATCAAATGGATGTCAAGAGTGCATTTCTAAATGGGAAATTGGAGGAAGAAGTTTATGTAAGTCAACCTCCAGGGTTTGAAGATCCAAATTTTCCAGACTATGTGTATTATCTGTTGAAAGCACTCTATGGACTGAAGCAAGCACCTAGAGCCTGGTATGAAACCTTATCAAAATTCCTTTTGGAGAATCACTTCACTAGAGGTACTGTTGATAAAACTCTCTTCTTTAGGAATGTTAATGGCTCTAGTATACTTGTTCAAATTTATGTAGATGACATAATATTTGGATCTACAGATGATAAGCTTTGTAAAAAGTTTGCTAAGCTAATGCAAAGTAATTATGAAATGAGCCTGATGGGAGAACTAACCTATTTTCTTGGTTTACAAGTTAAACAAGTTAGTGATGGAATTTTCATTAGTCAAACTAAATATATTTATGATCTTTTAAAGAAGTTTGACTTAATAGAATGTTCATCTGCAAAAACTCCCATGGCCACTGCCACCAAACTTGAATTAAATAAGACTGAAAGGTCTGTGGACATTACAAGTTATAGAGGCATGATTGGTTCACTTTTATATTTAACTGCCAGTAGACCAGATATAATGTTTTCTACATGTCTCTGTGCTAGATTTCAAGCTGACCCTAAAGAATCTCACTTAGTAGCTATTAAAAGAATTTTCAGATATCTCAAGGGGACTCCAAATCTAGGAATTTGGTACCCTAGACAGTCTGGTTTTGATCTAATTGGCTACTCAGATGCAGACTATGCAGGTTGCAAAATAGACAGGAAAAGTACAACAGGCTCCTGCCAATTCCTGGGAAACAAGCTTGTATCGTGGTTTAGCAAAAAGCAAAATTCAGTCTCTACTTCTACAGCTGAGGCTGAATACATTGCTGCTGGAAGTTGCTGCTCTCAAGTGTTATGGATGAGGAATCAACTCCTTGATTATGGACTACATGTTGATAGAATTCCTATTTTTTGTGACAACACAAGTGCCATAGCCATAACAGAGAATCCTGTGCAACACTCAAGGACC
Source organism: Apium graveolens (assembly GCF_009905375.1). Classification (NCBI taxonomy): domain Eukaryota; kingdom Viridiplantae; phylum Streptophyta; class Magnoliopsida; order Apiales; family Apiaceae; genus Apium; species Apium graveolens. Next base: position 261,019,795 of record NC_133653.1, read on the forward strand.
AAGCACATTGATATCAAGTACCACTTCATTAGGGAACATGTGATGAAAGGTACAGTGGAACTTCATTTTGTTCCAAGTGAACAACAAATTGCAGACATATTTACCAAGCCACTTGATGAATCAACATTCACAAGATTGGTAAGTGAGTTAGGTGTGCTTAATTACTCTTAAAATTCATGTCATTATTGCAATTTGATATGAAGCCTGAAATGTATTAGCTGCAAGAACAAATTTGATTTTCAACATAGATTATTCCATCAATGGATATTCCCTATCCGTTGAAAGTCAAAATTGTTCTATCAACGGATGTTCATTATCCGTTGAAAGTCATATACATTTCTGGAATTTTTATCCGTCAACGGATAAAACTGAAGTGCTCTTCAACGGATAACAGTTTACCTTATCCGTTGAAATATCACATCAGTCGATTCAAGTGTTTCACAGCCATTGATTCTATTGTCTTAACCGTTGATACTCATACATACAGCTGTATGTATTTGTTTTAAAGGTAGTTTTTAGAATACTTACAGTTTATTCTTAAACGGCTGAAATTCACTTACACATATTTATTGTTTAATCTCTTATTTATGTTTTTTTTAATTTGAGAAAGTATATAAGCCCTTCTGATTTTTCATTTTTACTTTACGCTTTCTTGAAATTTCAAATCTTTTACCATTTTCTCTCTGCAAAACCTTCAAGTTATTCTCTGCAATTTCTACTCACAACAATGGCACCAGTAGTAAAGATTATGTCTCAATCTGGGTTCATCTATGAGAAGAACAATTTCATAGCTTTGGTAGAAAAGAATGAAGCCCACTCAGATTATCAAAAAATGATGGACTTCATCAAAAACTGTAAACTTAGCTATGCAATGCTGGAAGCCCCAACGATTTACTGTGAAGTAGTTGAGGAGATTTGGACAACTGCTGAGTTCAACTCCATAGATATGACTATCTCCTTCACTCTCAAAGGTAAAAATCACTGTGTTAACTGTGATGACTTACTAGCATGTTTTAAATTACCTGAGAACAATGTCATGACACCACACACTGATAATGATGTATCCAGCATGTTAGATTCCATAGGTTATTCTCTTAACTCTGCTAGTTTAGGGAGTATTAAAAGAAAAGGCCTTAGGAAAGAATGGAGTTTTCTTGGGGATGCCTTTATCAAGGTTTTCTCTGGGAAAATTAGCAATTTTGATGCCATAACTTCATCTCTTGTTAATATGCTCTATATGCTTGTTTCTGATAGGTATTTTAATTTTAGCAACTATGTTATGCTAGAATTGGGTACTAGATTAGGTAACAAAGCTAATAGACCTAATAACATCTATTATGCTAGATTCTTTATGTTATTGGCTAACCATGTTGCTGAAGGTTTGGTCATTATGAATGAGAATAATAAACTCAAGTGCTGGGCACAAGAGAAAAGAGTTCTTGCAGATTTATTGAGAATGGATCTCAACAGCAGTGTGCCATTGGTATATTTACCAATCATGAATGCACCTCAGGTAGGTGAGGTAATTGCTTCTACAACTCCTACTTCTTCCAACCCCTCTATTTCTTTATCTTCTAGTGTGGCCATGGAATCTGTGACAATGCCCCAACAGATTCCTACCAAGGTCACCAAAACTAAACTTTCAAAATCAAAGACAAAGAAAACCACCTCTGTTGTTTCTCAAAAGACAACAGTTGTAACACCTACCATTAACCCTGAGGGGAGTGAACAGGGTGTGAGTGGTGAGGGGAGGGGTGAACATCAAAGAAACCCCCAGGATAAGGAAGGAGAGAAAAGTGCTTCCCAAGCTAGCCAAGCCACAGTTTCTCAAAAAGCTGTGGTGGTTGAAAAGGTTACTAGCATATCCCTAGCTGCATCCTCCCAAAAGGATGTAACTATTGAAAATAGTTCCCAACCAGGAACACACAAACGAGGGAGGGACACTAAAGCCAAACACTCACCAACAAAAGCCTTTATTAGAAGAAAGAGAGCTAGAACCCAATCTTCTACACAGGGTGCACACACTGCACAGATACATCCATCTGTATCTATGCCTTCTCAAACTCAGTTTGATGTGGCTCCAACAAATGTGGAGTCACAGCCCCATTCTCTCACAATTAACACACATCAATCATCACACACTTCTTCACCATCTCTAGATGTGGATATGTTATTCCCATCAATTCCTGATTCTCCCTCTTTACAACTCAGGGAGGAGCCCCACTCAAATACAGGTGATCATCATCTTTTAGATGATTTGTTGGATCACCCGCAAATTCTTTCAGATGTAATTGAAGAATCTGTGTCACCAAAACTCATATCAATCTACACAGATTCAACAGTTATATCACTTTCAATTTCTACTTCTTTTCCTTCTTCAACGGATATCACTCATCCGTTGACAAGTGGTTGTTCTTCAACGGATAAGCTTAACAGCAGTTATCCGTTGATACCATCAGTTTCACCTTCAACGGCTATTCCTCATCCGTTGATAGTCTCTACACACACAACTGAAACAATTCCAAGTGTAGAAGACTTGATTACTGTACAATCACTTCTAGGACTGAGGGAAGGGAGTGACAATTTAAGTGAGAGGCTGGGTTGCTCCCAGGCAAAAGGAGAGATTGAGAGCTCAAATATGCATGCTATTTCTTCCAGCATGGCAAAAGTAAGTGAGAGGAGTACCACCTTAGTAGGTGAAGGTGAGGGAGTGAGTTGTGTGAGCCAGGGGGAGCCCCTGATGCAAGAACATAGAGAAAATGATAGAAAGGCAGGTACAGCAGATATAAGGATGGATCCAGCCATTGCTAGTGAGTCAATGATTGTGAATGATGCTGAAAAGGAAAGACAATTTCAGCAACATTACAAAGCTGTAATTGATAACATTTCCTTGGATGCTGACACTTTTACTCATCCTGTTTCAGCCTATCAAGTATTGGCTGCACAGGGCAATGTGGAGGCAGAAAAGACACTACATCTAGTACATACAACAGCATCTCTTCAAAGGGACAAAACTGCTGTTAACAAGATGCCTTCAACAGCTGGTAAGTCATTTGAAGAATTTGGAGTAAATTCTGATGATGATGACTTTGTTTCTTCTGATGGAAGCATGAACTTAGGGGGAGATGAAGGCCCTAGTTCTATTCCAAATCTACCTGAATGGGCCTTCACAAAGGAGTCTACAATAGGGCAATTCAATGTCTCCTTAGTCAAACAAATCAGTACTATCAAACAGGCCATTCAAAAAAATTCTCATGCTGGTACAAAGGCTATCCTTACAGCTCACTTGGACTCACTACATCTCATGAAGTTGCAGCAAGTAAGACAGACTCTGAGTGTGGATGAACTCAGAAAGGATATTGCTGACTTGAAATCATACAATTCTGAAAAATTGGATTCAGTCATGCCCTTTGGTACAATGCAGGACATTTTGTTGAGATTGAAAAAGGAATCAAATACTGAAAAGAGGCTAGCCAAATTGGAAAACAGAGTTCAAGTTATTGAAGATTCTGTGGCCACCATTCTTCACAACCAACAATCTCAAACAAATCTACTTATGCAGCTGGCAAAAGCACAGGGCTTGACCCCTCTCCTTGATGATAACAAAAAGGGGGAGAGTAAAAGGGAAGGGGAAGGAGAGCCATCTACAAAAATCCAAATATCTAAAGTGCTAGTTCCTGCCATCACTACTTCTCCAATCATTCAAATCAAAGGAAAGCCTGATGGAATTGATTTAATCCAGCTAGCAGCAGTTGAAATTCAAGTGAAAGAGCAAAGGAGGAGAATTGATGAAAGGATGCAACAGCTGTTTGGCTCAACACAAGATAAATCAATAAATGTGAAACATAGCACAAAGGTTGAACCAATCAATATGGAGCACAAGCCAGAAAGGAGAAATAAGGTTGGAGAGACTTCTTTCAAGAATCTAAAACCTATGGTTCTCAAGCCCAACACCAGATCCAGCAAGGACTCCACAAAGAACCCTCTAGACTTTGCTCAGATGAAAGAAGTGGACTTTCCTCTTCCAAAGCCTGATGAAGACAAAGTTTTGGGTACAAGCATCATAAAACACAAGGAGACCATGGATGAGGCAGTAAGGAGAAACATGGCTATTATCTTTAGAGAGGGAAAGAGCATATGTGTGATGCAAGGACATCCCAAATTCTCAATAGCCAAGAGGGAAGAAACCAAAAGGTTAAAGAAAGAAGCTGAAAAACTCTAGGCTGACAAAAGAGCACAAGCAAAGCTTGAACAAAAGCTAAAGTCAAGTCTAGTTGAAAATGAGAAAGGAATTGAAGTCAGGGGTGAAGACAAGATTGTAAACTTAGATGAGGTTTTTGGGAGTATATTTGGTGAAAGTATGGAGGAAAAAGAGGAATGGCAGAAGGGAAACAGAAGAAAGGCCAAGGCACATAGAAGGAGTGAAGGCAACACTGAAGGAACCAAATCTCTACCTTCCATACCTGAACCCTTTGTTGCTGATCCCACTATAAACATCCATGGTGAACCAATCATCCCAAAAGAGGAACCTATTGATTGGGACACCATCAATTTGCCTACCTTTTTAACCACTCTTCCACTACCAAAAAAACAGAAAAGAAAATCCAAATCTACACCTCCCCTAAACTCTAAGAAATTCACTCAAAAACATAAACCTAACCCTAAGCCAGCCATTTCTAAAGATGATTATGTTCACATCTGTGACATAAAAGAAATTTCAGACATTGAACTCTATCTGGATGAGCTGGAGGATGTAAGGGGAATTGCTGCTTACAGACAGCTACCAGAGAGATTGGTGTTCAGATACAAAGGAGCTGGGGAAAGAACATGGCCTCTCTACAGGATTCTGAATGAAGGCTACTCTACCTTGATCAGAGTCTTTTCAGCCATACAAAAGGATTCTGGCTTTACCAGGACTGCCAAGACTGAAATTCTCAACAAGATTGCCAACATAAGGAAAACTTGGAGGGAGCCCAATGCTTTGCCCAGAACCTTACTCATTCAAGAAAGGGGAACTACAATTCACAAATCACCTCATTGGTTGATGGAATTCAGAGATGATAAAGGAGTCAGAAGATTTTTCATACTTGAAGACCAACTCAAGATTGCCAGCAATGAAACTCTCAAAGAAATGCAATCTAAGTTGGATATCAGTGATGAAGATGAAGCTGAATTCTTCAGACAACTCCAACTCCAAATTGAGGAAAATGACAAAGGGCTAGGAAAGAAAACCAGGGATCAAAGAAGAAAAAGATGATTTGCTCAGGCTAGAGGAGCACCCTTGGAAACACTATAATCTTCAATTACCTTCTAGTACATACACTTTTGCAGCACTTTTAAATTTCTACTTAGTTTCAGTTCATATATTTGTTAAGTGTTTTGTTATCATCAAGTTAACCTTGAATTTATGTCTACAATTCTTATAGACATAAATAGGGGGAGATTGTTAGGAATATATGTGCATTAGTTTGATGATATGTTTAACAAAACACTTAAGTAGAAATCTAGTGTTTGTAGCCTCAACGGATAAGACCACTTTGGCTATCCGTTGATGGTGTAGCTTTACTTAGAAATAAGTCTAGTGTTGTAGCACATTTCAGTCTCTGAATTTGAGATATAATTCTTAAATGTTGAGGGAAATTATAAGTCATGTTGACTACTAAAGGATATGCAGATAGGAAGGCCAATTGTAAATATTTCATGTCTTGTAATTTTGTATAAATGAAATGGTGTCAACGGATAACTTAAAGACCTTCAACGGATGAGAAACAAAGCTTCAACAGATGTCTCTAAAGCTTCAACGGATAACATCCTTCAACGGATGAGTGCATCAACGGATAGAGCTTCAACTGCTAACACATCAACGGATAAAGCCATCAACGGATGAAGGCTTCAACGGATGTTCTGTTAAATAGCAGTTGACAAGTGGTAGTTGTACCTACAAACAGAGGCACATGGGTTGACAGAGACAACTGAGATGTGGTAGCCTATTTCAGGAACATCAGAAAAAGCAGCCGTTCTACTCTAGTATAAAGAGGCAATAGTCAACAATGCACTGGAGTAAAATGGAGAAGAAACAAGTGGAGAACTTATTTTATTATTGTACTTTTTATCTTTGTCTTCACTTGTAAACTTGGTGTTATATAAACCAAGTAGCAGCTAGTAATTAGAACAGAATTTTTCCAGAGCTGTTTAGAAAAATCTTGAGAAAAATTATCTAGTTTGTACTAGGATGCAGCTGTGATCAACTTCTTGAATCACAGATTTTCTGAAATACCATCTCTGGTGGAACAACAAATCCACCAGAAAAGTTTTTAAGGTCTGTTGTGTTCTGTACTTTTGTGCTTGAATATATATCTGTCTGTATTAGCTTAAAGCAATTCACACACTTGTTTATCTTAAACACACAGCCTTTGAAACTGCTCAAAACTTGAAAAAGTTTTGAGATTTACATTCAACCCCCCTTCTGTAAATCTCATTGTTAGTTCACTAGGAATAACATTAATATATATTTTGACATATTTTAATGATGTTTTAATGTAATTTGGTATTTTGTTAAATTGCAGTAAGCACTGTATGTTGCTTATGTATTGTGTCGATGAAAGTGTCGTTTACTTGTTTGATCCGCTAAAGCAAAAACGAAGATACATGTGAAGACTCCTCGGGAAATGTAAGTTATTAAAAAAATTAAATCAACAAAATTACTACAAAAATGTTAGTTTTTACTTCAAGTAGTTCAAACTTTTTATGTATATATTCAAATTTGTTCTTATTTAACAGGGCATATAAAGTTGCTACTAAATATAGTTGTAAGAAAAATAACCAAAATAATTTAGTTTGGTATGATGAAGTTGTTCAAGTATTCTATACTATTTGTTTTAGTCTTAGACATCTTCTTCCGTATTCTTTTATCAAGATTTTTAAATGTTTCGACTTTGTTTTGTAGTGTCCTCAACAAGAAGTAAACTGAATGTGGTTATTTTGTGATGAGGTATATGTACGACATAATCATGTTATCTCGTAATAAAGACCCCAAAATTAAGTGGAAGGAGGTACATAAAATATAATATAATATTATTATAGATATTAAAAACATATATATTGTATATATTGTTTATATTTCATTTCCTTTTTACAGATTCTTGGAAAAAGATACAAAAATGAACAAATTGGAGAAATTTGAGATATTTGGGCAGATTTTTTTACTCGTGAATAAATGTGATTAGGTACATTACCATCATTTTAGTTCAAAAAACAAGATTTTTTTACTCGTGAATAGTTAAATTTTCTATTTAGTGCTAATTAACAAATTCAAACACAATTTTTTTAGTACCGCGGGACTACTGCTAATAGGGAGTGTGATCGCGTATTAGTCTGAAACAATTGTTAAATTCCTACTCCTTTTTGGATTTATGAAAGTCACATGTGAAACATGTTGAGATGTATGTATGATTAAATGTTGTGTATTAAGAAATTTAAATATTGTTGATGATTTACAAGTCTGCAATAGTAGTTATTATAATCTATGAATCATTGTGTTGATTTAAAATGCACGCTTTTTACATTTAGTTAATAGTTTGGTTTGCAATAGCAAAAATTCAGGGTACAAATAAATAAACAGGGAATATAATGTCAATTTTTTGATAAAATACGTCGGTTTTAAAAATCCAGATGACGTATATACTACAGACATATACGTCGCCTAGTACCAAAAATGACGTAAATGTGCAAATCATATACGTCGATTAGTACCAAAAGCGACGTAAATATGTCATTCATATACGTCGATTTTAAATATTATACGTCGACTATAAAGCTTTTAAACGTCGGTTATTGTGCTTTTATACGTCGAATAATAAGAACATTATATGTCGGGTATTAGATCATTTATGTCGCTTTTAAAGTAGGCGTATATTAGACATTTACGTCACCTTTTTAGCCGACATAAAATTCAGTCACTTTATATGTCCCCCTGGTATATGTCGGTCTTTTTCCGACGTATATGACATATTTAACCGACGTAAAATGCCTATTTTATACTAGTGACACCTGATAAATATGCACCTAGAAAAATCTTTGTGAAGTGTGATAGTGTTAATCATTTGTCTGGTAATTGCAAACTTGATATGCCTGCTCTCATGTCTGCACCTCATTCATTTCCTAGTATGCCTCATCCATTTGCACAAAATCCTTATTATGCTGCATTTAGTATGCCACAAATGCCATTTAGCATGCCATACTGGAATAACATGTTTGCACAATATATGCATTTCCATGTTAACCAGGATGTGCATGATAATTCTGCAATGATGAATGGTTTTAAGGGTTCCACTCAATTGACTAAGGATGAACTTCAAATGCCCAAGTCAAACGAGGGCAAGCCTAAGAAACTTTAGAAAAAGGCTAACAAAACGGGACCCAAGGAAACTTGGGTACCAAAATCAACTTGATTTGATTTTTTTGTATGTAGGGAAACAGAAAGAATCTTTGGTATTTGGATAGTGGGTGCTCAAGGCACATGACTGGAGATTCTACACTGCTCAGTGAGTTCAAGGATAGAGCTGGCCCAAGTATCACTTTTGGAGATGACAACAAGGGTTATATTGTGGGGTATGGCTTGATTTCAAAGGATAATGTCATCATTGAGGAAGTTGCCCTAGTGGATGGACTCAAGCATAATTTGTGTAACACCCCCAAATCCGGGGTCGGGGATCCGGGTTGTCACGAGTTCCATTTCCCTTAATAATACTTAATCTTAACAGTCAACCAACTACTGTGTACTGTGACCCCACAATATACACACACACCACAAGTTATAGTCTCAGAGATGAATACCAAAAATAACACAAGTCATTTATTCCACAATTATAAGCCATTTCACCTTAAAAAGGGTTTCTGAATAAATTTACATATTCTTTTCCATTATTACAATTCATAAATATACATAAGTCTGGTACATCAATAGTTGAAAGCCTAGCCTATTGGTATCTCCTACCTCAGCTACGGCGGCATCAACGCTTCCAGAAAACTGTGGAACGTTTCCTATCCGCTCACGAATTGTGAGCTTGGTCCTGTTCATCTTGTCTATCTGTTGTTGTGTGATGAAAGAAGAAAGCAAGGGTGAGCAACAAGCCAACCGAAATAATATGTATAATAATTAACAATATATGAGCATTCTCATAGTACTCGTGAAAGTCTTGGTCAAAAAGAAATGAACCAAGTTGATATCTTAACGCGACCAAGTCGCAAAATATTCAGTATATAAGTATATATACTTTTCATAATCTTTGAAATCCTCTGACATGTATAATATACACAGAGTTCCAGTTTATAACTGTATAAAAATATCGTTGCAAGGTGATCTCATATATCTAACCTTGTCTCAATGTTTTTCTGAAAATCTTTGACATGCATAAGATAATAATTTACTAGATATAAGTTCAAAAGATGAAGTTACAAGATACTCCAATATACTTATATCTTTTCCGGATACTACTTGAACTACCACCGTTCAAGGTATCATCAGTTTTAAAAGTTCATCACATAGATGAGACTACAAGATAAGATTTGAATAGATTCAATCTTTGAAATATCATTCAAAAGAAATGAAGTTACGAGATACTTCATTAAGTCCCGATATATATCCATATATATCTCTCATACATTTCCTGAAAACCTCTATCATATAAAGTATGAACAGAGTTGTAATATCCAATGAATTTGGAAAGAAAAGAATTTTGGCATAAACCTGATATCTTGCTGATGAGGCAAAGATACCCATTAAGTAACCTTTTCTACAGTAGATGGATGAATTCCTCGCCGGTCATCATCCTGGCCGCATTCGGACCTCGCGCTAGACCGTTACCCGGCCACTCACGCGTGGATGGACTGTCACCCAGCCTCTTACACCTTCATAGACCGTACCCCGGCCTGTCGCTTATGCCGACTCAATTAGATGGACTGATTTCCCGAACATTGGGCAAGTAATCAAATTGTTTTCTCAAAATAGCAACCTCGTTGCGAATATAAAATACACCACAGAGCCGGATCCTTAAGATTTTGAGCGAGTATTTAAATCCCCTTCGAAAGGAAGATCTTAAATATAAAAATGAGTTTTGGGATCCGTTCTAACTTTTAAAATTCAATTTGAAGACTCGAAAACATTTTAAGAATGTTTGGAGTAATGCTGATTTAATGAAATAAATCAGTCCCGATATATTAGAAAATATTTGAATATTATTATTTAAATAATATTCCCAAAAGGATAATCCTTATAAAAATAATTGAAGTAGAAGTTTCAAAACTTTTACTTGAAATGAATAATAAATAACCAAAGATATACTTATACGAAAGTACGATCTTTATTTGAATAATCGAAAATAAGTTTGATTATTGAAACATTATTCTTTAATAAAATAAAGAATATTATTTAATAAATAAGCGGAGTCATAAGTCCTCAAATGAATATTGAAAATAATATTCATTAATAAAATAAACGGAATCTTAAGTCCTCGAATGAATATTCAAAATAATATTCATTAAATAAAATAAACGGAGTCATAAGTCCTCGAATAAATATTCAACTAATATTCATTAAATAAAATAAAGTTATCGAATAAAACTTATTCGATTAATAGTTTTGAAAAATATATCAATATATATATAAATATATATATATAATATACTCGGGAACATCGACTCCCGGTTTTAGAAAATGTTCGCCCTTGAGTCCCCTATACTAAGGGTATACGCAACTACTGCTTATCTCTAGCATAGGTATTATGCAACTTATAAGCAATTGAATCAACAGATATATATCAAGATTACGAAACAGACATGCATATATACCATATCACATGCTCCAATATATCGCAAGATTTGCTAATTAACCATCATGCATCTATCACAAGATAATGCATATACATATGTATACATCACAACAACAGTATAACGGGTAGAAAACTTGCCTGAGTGCTCCGGGGTAGACTTAAGCTTAGAGTGAGTCCGGTAACCTATGAACAACAATATAAGCCGGAATTAAACCAAAGTCGCTTATGAATCTATACTTTAACCAATTAGACTCTAACACTCGCTTTGCGCTCAACGATTCTCTTAAGTCGCTCGAGTACCCTCGGCTCCACCATTTTTAATAAATTAACCATTAAGGGTTTTAAGGCGATTCTTTCGCGAGTGCCTTACCAACTGCCTAATACACTTAACATAATTGCTTCATACCCCAATTAGTCATTTAAAGTCCTTAACCAAGGTTTCAAAGTAAGGCGAGGGGTAACGGTTCGTTCGCGAAACGCCGTTACTTAAAACGGTCGTTTCTCCTAAACCGTACATCGGATTGAAACGAACCACATATCAAAACGAAGCTCGTAACATGAACTATCTAATCATGGCAATGGTCAAAACCTAACAGCGAGTTATCGGGTCCTGATGTTAAGAACAAAAACAGTCTAAAGTAAATCGGACATTACGACGACTATGTTTACGCGATTACCAATTTTTATTCTACTCCAATTCAACCACAAATCAACCACAATTCATCCATACAACCAAAATCCATCCATATCATACTACAACAGCCCCAACACCTTAAGTTCTCCAATTTATATTATTCTCAAACATGAATTAAAACTATACTTAAGTTCATAATCAATAATCCAAGAATTACAACTCCAACTCATTACAAAACCAACCACACTCTAAGTCTACAAGAATCATGTTTCTCATGAACCATAACAACAAAACTAAACCTAATACTCAAAGTAAAGTTAGGGTTTGGAGGGGTTATACCTTCCTTGGAGAGTGGAGAATCAAATAATTAGCTTGGAATCACCCTTAAAAGTCCTTATCCAAGCTTAATCTAAACAAAAACTCAAGAACAAAAATTTAAGTTCTTGAAAAACACTATTCACCCTCTTATTCCATGATTTTTAGGAAGAGATTGTGAATGAATTTGAATCTCAAACTTATAGGATATCCATAACTAATTATAAGGAACCTTGGATAATTACCTTGCAATTTAACAATGGTTGGATCTTGGATTTGGATTTTCTTTTCTTTGAAATAATGAAGAAGCCGAGAGCTTCCTTTTGAAATGGGAAAGTGAATTTTTGTGTTATGATTTGCTTGGATTGGTTGATATCCTTTTGTTTATTTAATTAACTTTTTACCATGGTAAAGAATGAATGGTTCACAATCAACCAACCAATCCCTCCTTTTTGTCATGCTTAAGTCACCATGCTTATGTCATCTTGTTACACTTGTCTTCCTCTTGTTGGTGAGATGACATCACTCTCCACTAACCCTTTGATTAACTCCTAATTACTTGGCTAATAACCGCTGATCTGTTATACGGTTCGCTTAACTTTCGTTCTCGTTTATTGTTTGAGGGATCATACCCGGGATCTTATTACTTGGGTTCCCTTAACCTTTCTCAATACATTATATTCATTTTATGATCCTCTCTTATAATTCTTGAATTTAAATCATTTTAATCATGTTACCTTATACTCAATTCTTTCGGTATCTGGTGGATTTTCGGGAAAAATCAAAGTGTTCGGATTTGGATTCTGACGATCTTTACATACACTTATATATCACATAGAGTACTAATAATATCCCAGAAGATCAATAAAAGAACCCCTACATAGTGTGGCATGAAAAGTTTTCTTATTCAGCATAAACAGCAAAACACTATTCATAAGGGTTTCAAAAATTCCAAAAATTGGGGTTATTACAATTTGTTGAGTATCAGCCAGCTTTGTGATAAGGGCAACCTAGTAACTTTCAATTCTGAAGCCTGTGTTGTGACCAACAAGAAAAGCAACAAAGTGGCTCTCACCGGAGTGAGAAAAGGAAATATGTATCTAGCTGACTTCAACTCATCAAATGCAGAATTTGTTACTTGCCTATTTAGCAAGGCAAGTCATGATGAAAGTTTGCTATGGCACAAGAAATTGTCCCACCTTAACTTCAAGACTATGAATGAGCTAGTCAGAAAAGTTTTGGTAATAGGCATTCCACAAGTGGAATTCTCAAAGGATGGATTGTGTGATGCATGTTAAAAAGGAAAACAGATCAAGGCATCATTTAAAAAGAAGCTTGATTCAATAATTGACGAACCTTTACAACTACTGCACATGGATTTATTTTGACCAGTCAGTATATTGTCCATCTCAAGGAAAAGATATTGCCTAGTAACTGTGGATGATTTCTCAAAGTTCTCTTGGACATATTTTCTCAAATCCAAAGATGAAGCCAGTGAAATCATCATCAATCACATAAGGCAAGTCAACAATCATCCTGATCTCAAAGTAAAGAGAATTAGAAGTGACAATAGAACTGAGTTTAAAAATACTGTGATGAGATCATTTTGTGAAGAGAATGGGATCATGCATGAGTTTTCAGAAGCAAGAACCTCACAACAAAATGGAGTGGTGGAAAGGAAGAACATATCTCTTATTGAAGCTGCAAGAACAATGCTAGAAGAATCAAAGTTGTCAACATACTTTTGGGCAGAAGCTGTAAATACTACATGCTACACTCAGAATATCTCTTTGGTTAATCAAGCAAAATGCATGACACCCTACCAATTGTTCAAGAATAGGAAGCCAACATTAAACTTTCTTCATGTCTTTGGCTGTAAATGCTATATCTTAAGGAATCAAACTGATCAGCATGGAAAGTTTGATGTCAAAGCAGATGAAGGCATTTTTGTTGGATATGCAGTTGGAAAAACATACATAGTCAACAATATCAGAACCAACATTGTTATGGAATCTGTACATGTTGTGTTTGATGATAAAAAGATTGAAGGACTGCAAGATGGAGATTTCCATGAAAGCCTCAAATTTGACAATGTTGAGATGACTTGTGATAATAGTGATGATGAAAGTGATCAAGAACCAATGTATAAGGACAATGCAAAAAAATGTACAACTAATGAAGCATATAATTCAACATCCGTCGAAAGACCAAGTGCATCATCCATTGAAAGACAATCTGCATCATCCGTCGAAAGGCAAATATCAACTTCCGTTGATCCATCAATAGAATTTGAAAGCCAATACAGATCACAAGCAGAAAGAACCACAACTACAATTTAGATAGAAAATCTTGTAACACTTTCAAGAAGAAGCTAAGCTCTTTATCAACAAAGAGCCTAGAAATTTTGTAGCAAAACATTCTTAATTTTAATATAAAATTAAGTGAGTTTTGAAGATCTGTGTTCTTTATTCTTGCAAGTTTAAATTTCTGCATGAACACACTTTCCCTACAAGATTTAATTTACTTTGTTCAACTATAAAAGATTCAAGAAAAGCTTAAAAATAGTAAAACACATTCACCCCCCCCCCCTCTCTGTGTGTTATTCATTTCCTAACAAGTGGGATCAGAGCAATTTCTGAAAGTAAACAAATTCAAGATCTTGGAAGAATGAATACACGAAAAATCAGTAGCATCAAAATTCCTACCTTTGATAAAGCCAACTACACTCTTTGGAAAAAGAAAATGTTGCTATTTATTAGAATGGCCAATCCACTCTATATTCAGATTCTCAAAAATGGGCCCTTCACTCCTATGGTTAGAGTTGAAGAATCAACATATGGTGATATGGTCATTCCAGCTCATTATGCTCCAAAAGATCCTTCTGAGTATTCTGAGCCTGAAAAGGAGAAAGTTTCCCTGGATAGTGGCTTGTAATGGATATTGATTGAGTCACTTGACAATGTGATGTACAACAACATTGTCAACTGTGACACTGCCAAGCAAATATGGGAAAAGATTGAAATACTCTGTGAGGGAACTGAGGAAGTTAGATCAAATCAAAGAAGGATACTGATTTCACAATATGAGGGTTTCATGGCCAAGACAAAGGAAAGTATAACAGATGTGTTTGAAAGGTTCAACAAGCTGATAAATGACTTGCAGCTCCATGACAAATACTATGAAGCTGAAGAGGTGAACTTGAAGTTCTTGCTTACTCTCCCTGATCATTTGGAACAGAAAATCTCAGCAATCAGGGAAGGGAGAGACTTGAGCAGAATAACACTGGAAGTTCTATATGGAATTCTCAAAACATATGAACTAGAAATGATTCAAAGGAAATCATTGAGATATGGTCAAGAACATGTTGTAGATGGCTCAAGTGCTTTAATTGTCAATGAAAGCCAAACATCAAATGATGAGCCAAGATCTCAAACTCTAGTTGCCTCAACAAGTGAGCAAAGAACAAATAATTCACAGGAACAAGTCATTCTGGAATTGGAAGAAGATGAGTTCTACACTCTTGATGTACTGGATGAGCTACATCAGTCAATGGCCTATTTGGCTAAAAAATTCTCTAACATTAGATTAAAGAAGCCAAGATACTTCAAGCGTAAAGGACAGTCTTTCAACAAAGACAGTAGCTGGAAAGGAAAAGGGAAGTACACTTCAGACAACAAAAATGGTTACAAAACTGGATCTGTTGACAGATCTAAGATAAGGTGCTTCAACTATGATGAACTAGGCCATTTTGCTACAGAATGCAGGAAACCAAAGAAAGAAAAGAAAGACAAAGCTTATCTTGAACTAGAAGCAAAGTATGAAGCTCTTCTGAAGAAACAGCAAAGCAAGGCTTATATTTCAGAAGGAAAAAGTTGGGATGACTCTGAAAATGATGAAGATGAAGAATATGGAAATTATCCACTCATGGCCTTGGAGCAAGGAGAATCATCCTCATCTAAATCACAGGTACCAACTCTTACCACCATTGATTTAAATGTGAGTCAATATAAGGAAAATGTAGAGAAGATGAGCACAGAAATGTTTCACATTTAAACAAGCATGGTTGCTGCTAATGAAGAAGTGAGCAGTCTGACAAAGATAAATGAGAATCATGAAAGTGAGAAGCAAGAAACTGAATTGTTGTTGGTGGAGCTTGAATCTGTAAAATAAGAGAATGATTATCTCAAGAACAAGCTCAAGTGTGCCAATGAAATTGAAGCAGTGCTAAGGGAAAAGCTTGAAAAGAATGAGGTGAAGTTGAAGTCCTTCAAGAATGCATCTGAGTTAATTGGACAGTATCATGAGAAAAACAAACCATGTGCAAACATTGTTATTGGTCTTGACTATGATGCCTTGAACAGCAAAAAGAAAGACATAGGTGACAAGGGAAAAGCAACAGAAAATGAAAATGTTCCAGCAATGCTGAAAAAGGTTGCCTCACATATGTTCAAGGCATGTGAAGTCAACTTCAGTGAAGAGGAATTGATTATCAAGCAAGAAATTGTTGATGAAGACAAAGAGAAGAAAACTACAGAATCAACTCAGTCTTCCAATACTGAAGAGAAGCTCATGGACAAACAAAGTCCCAAGAAACCTGTCAAAGAAACCAAAACTGAAGATGCAAGAAAGAAAAAGAAAAATAGAAATGGGAAAATAGGGATAAAAAAAGCAACAATTTTGCTTATGTTGCAGATGCTCCAAGAAAGAAATGTGAAAAATGTGGCTCTGTGAATCACCTAACTCACCTTTGTAAAAAGGCAGTTAGCAAGCCAACTGAAGGAGCCTACAAATACAATGAAGCAAATACAAATGATCCCTATTCCTTCTGTGACAAGTTTGAATGCATTCCTTGCAACTTGAAAGTGATAAAAAGTTGTCACAAACTGATAGTAGACCTCAAAGAAACAAGAATTGGGTCTACAATAGAAAGGGAAAATGCTCAACAGTCAGTGAACTCTATTTTATCTGAAACTACTCATTCTACTTCTGCTAAATCAGTTAACAAGAAGAAAGTACCCAACATTTCTTGGGTTGCTAAACACACTTAAAACTCATTATGTGCAGGGCAAAGTGAAGAAAATCATCTGGATCATAGATAGTGGATGTTCCAAGCATATGACAGGTGATAAAGCCCTGCTATCATAGTTTGAAGAGAAAGCTGGCCCCTTGGTGACCTTTGGAGATAACAACAAAGGATTCACAATGGGATATGGCAAGATTGCTGAAAATATTGTCATTGATGATGTAGCACTGGTAGCTGGTCTTGAAATGAATCTTCTCAGTGTTAGCCAATTTGCAGACAAAAGCTTTGAAGTTTTATTCAATAAAGAAGAATGCACTTTTATCAGCAAGAAAACTGGTGAAGTTGCTCTGAAAGGAACAAGGAAAGGGAGCTTATTTGTTGCATACTTGGACTCAACAAATAAGGATGGAATTTTTTGCTTCTACACCAAGGCATCAGAAGAACAAAGCAAGCTATGGCATAAGAAATTGTCTCACTTGAATTTCAAGACAATTAACACATTGGTCAAAAAGGAGTTCAATTAGAGATATGCCTAAATTGGAGTTTGCTCAAGTTGAAGTTTGTGAAGCTTGTCAGAAAGGAAAAATGAAAAGATCAAGTCACACGTCAAAAAATGTGAATTCTATAAGTGCACCATTGCAACTTATTCACATGGACTTGTTTGGGCCAGTAAATGTCTTATCAATTTCAAGGAACAAATATGCACTTGTGATGGTGGATGATTTCTCAAGATACACTTAGGTAGAGTTCATGCACTCTAGGTATGAAACTCCACACATCATAATTGAACACATCAATAAGATAGAAAAACAGGCTGAAGATCATAATTGTTTAAAAAGATTGAGAAGTGATAATAGAACAGAATTCAGAAATGCAACATTAAGTGAATTCTGCAAAAGTAAAGGCATTGTTCAAGAATTCTCAGCTGCTAGAACACTTCAACAAAATGGTATAGTTGAAAGAAAGAACAGAACATTAGTTGAAGCTGCTAGAATAATGCTGCAAGATGCCAAGTTGCCAACAAGTTTCTGGGAAGAGGCTGTTAACACTACATGTTACCCTCAGAACAGATATCTTATTAACAAGGCACATGGCAAATCACCTTACTCAATCATGTCTAAAAGAAAGCCTACTGTAAAGCATCTTCATGTGTTTGGAAGCAAGTGTTACATTTTGAAAGACAATTCTGAATATATAGGAAAATTTAACTCAAAAGTCTTTGAAGCAATTTTTTTGGGATATTCATTGGAAAGAACGGACTAAAAAGTTTATGTGATAGATGAAAGGAATATGTCCTAAGTCCAATCATGTATGAGGATTTAGGAATAACTTTTATGTAATCTGTTTTGATTTCATTGATATTAATAAAAGACTTGTTTTGTTTTTATTACGGGCTTTATCTATTTAAGTGTTTAAATAAGATATACCATAGTTTAGAGTAAAGCTTTTTATGTATTATGATGAGATCATAATAGTGAGACCTAAAAAGATGATAACTCTAAACTTAAATACTTCCTGGTCATAGGATTACTAACTGGTAATTAATAATCCGCAAAGATCGGTACATACTATGCTTGCTTCATTATGAAGGATGTCTGTTCTCATAGACATTTGTGTGGTGACACTATAGCTAGTATGTAGGTGCTTATTATAGAATAAGTTCACTGAACATGACTCGCACAGCTGAACAACTGATGGAGTTCACTCATGTGTCAGCAGTTGTTCACATAGTGATAGTTGTACAAGTATCCTTAGACTTGAGGTCATCATAGTCATCTTGTGTACACTGAACTATGCTTTGATTTAGTTCTTAGTCTCCAGGGACAATTATTAGGGCTCTTCTGGGTATAGGAATTTGTACACGAAGATAGTGTATGATCAATAAAGGATCTACCCCTTCCAGTGAAGGAAGTGAATGTTCAAGGCTGATCTACTTATGCTAGTTCAGGAATCTCTGGCCAGAGTAAATGAAATTAGAAAGGAGTTTCTAATTTGCATAGAACTACGCATAGTAAATGGTAAGCAAGTGATTAAATTAGATAGGCTTGACACGAGATCCATGCCTTGTATTTAATCGGGACATTGTAGGGTAGAAGGAGTTTATCGTACGGTAACTATTCACTGACAGGTTCTTGGTATTCTAAGCAGTGAATTCATATTATCCGGATAGTCACGATATGTTGAGAAGCATCACTCACGATGTAGAATAAATGTGATTAATTAATTAATCATATTTAATAAATTAGAGAATTTATATAAATAATGATAAAATAGTTTTATTATTATTTATTTCTACTACCAGCTTAATATTGAACCTACAGGGTCACACCATAAAAAGAGAATGATTTAATGGTGGAGGAATTAATTAATAATGGCTGATAATTATTTATTTATGAAATAAATAATTAATTGGAAAATTTAATAATTGATTAAATGAGATTTAATTGATTATAAATTAATTAAGAAAAGTTCTTAATATTATTAATTAAAGGATTTAATTTTTGGAAATTAAATCAAGAGAGAGAATTATTTCTAAAGTGTTTAGAAAAAGGATTAATAATTAAAAGGTGTTTTAATTATTAATGAGAATAATAAATGGGATAATAATAATATTATTTATGGGAAAATTTCAGCTGAAAATTTTGCCTATAAATACACTATTATAGACCCTATTTTATTCTAACCCACATCAAACCCGAAAACCCAAAAAGTTTGGAAAACCCAATTCTCTCCACCTTCTTCCTCCTCCTTAACATCGTTTTCTTGGTGGATACCGGTGGAGTGCTTCACACTTGAGGAGCAACTGCTAAGGATCTCTGATCGTTGTCACCGAATTATTATAAAAGGTTAGATTCGATCCCTCGAATTTTTATTCACGATTTATATGCTTTTATTTGGATTTTGTATGTGTAAAAGTATTTTGTCATGCCCCCGCTGCGTTAAAAATCCAACAATGGTATCAGAGCATAGGTTGTATGCATATAAATCTGTGGTAAAAATTTCAGAATTTTATGTGCTTGTATGAATTAATTATGATTTTTACAAGTTATATTATGGATTAATTTTGTCTGATGAGAAATCGTTTCTCATAATAATTTTGAATGTTGATCTGGGTTCTACAAGTGTTGTAGATCGTCTGGGTATTTTTTTCATAATTTTATGATGTATATATTTTTTATTATGAATTTTTGAAGTTCTTGTAATTAAATTCGTAATTAAATAAGTATAAATATATGTATATAAAGTATATATATATATATATATATATGTTTGTATATATCTGTACTATTGTTTGCTATATACATCTGCTCTGCTGCGGCACGGAAAGAACAGCAGGAAAGAGACAGAGAAGTCAGATGCACGGCGTTCGAGAAGAATAAGATGTCGGCTGCTGAAAAAAAAAATAGGGGTGTAACGCATTCCGGGAATGCGTTACACACCTGTGGCGCATTCACGGAATGCGTTACACCCTTTAATGGCTTAAAAGGGGTGTAACGCATCACCGGAATGCGTTACAGGTCTTGTAACGCGTTCCTGTAATGCGTTACAGCCCGTCTGTTGATTTTAAAATTGATTTTCTGGGAGTTTCGTAACTCCGTTTTAGGCGTGCAATATACCGTTGGATTCGTTTTTTCGAGACGGATCTAATGGACTGATCAATTTTAGTTTAAATAAAAGTTTTGAACTGTTTATATTTCCATGAAGTATTTTAAAGTTGTTTTTGACTGTTTTAATTGCTTTTAAATGCTTCATGTGATACATAGAGATGTATAATGCTTAGACTAATGTGCTAGATGATGTAACATGCCTACCTTGATGTTTATTCATGTTGATATATGTGATATATGCTTAGTTTATCATGCGATGATAGATTTAGGTGAACTTAAATGAACATAAGGCGTTTGTTAGACAACCTAGTATAGTGAAATTGTTTCATAACCTTAATAACAATATTATGAATACAATCATGAGATTCTTGTGTTTGTGAAACACGTAATTGAATATGAATTTTCGATATGAGAGAAAGGATGATTCTGTCAACAACAGATTTCCATCTGTAAGAAAGGGTTATTAAGTGACGCCTCTTGACAATGCTCCACCCGATCTGGGAATCATCTGATTATTGATTATTGATTTGAAATATTCAATTTAAAAGGAAGAATTTCTTTATAATATGATTATGATTGTAACATAATATAATCCCTCTAAAATTAAATAATATCAAGTAGTAATTGGCCAATGACACAACGGGCTTGTGTCGGTCATAGCCTTCCAACATGATAGAAAAGTAGTTCTTATTTTTGAATCATTGTCGGTTCGTGCTACAGCCGAGGGCTTTGATTTCGAAATAAGAAATACTTGTATATTACATAGAGATGTGTACATTGAATAAGAATCTAAAGGTCGGTACATGCTACAGTCGTGGGCCTTTGGGGACTGATTCAACTGTACGGAATGTTGGGTTAGACTTGACTTAGAATATTGAGTTTGTCGTGCTACAGCCGAGACTCAATTATTCAAGAGGCTAAAGTTTGATTAGGGAATAACATGAGATGTAATTGACAAGAGTTGTCTGCCTATTGAACATTACATGGCGGTTCGTGCTACAGCCGGGGTCGTGTAATGGAATGTAGGATCCCTATTCCCACTAGCATTATGAATGCTTAATTTTTCACGTAGGGGTTGAATAAATTAGGAAAACTAGTGGGAGCCACTTATGAATAAAGAACCGATTCATATAGTGTTTTAAAATGAAATCGAATATTTGCTAAGTGTTGTTATGTGTTTATCATTTACAGATTTACAATATACATTATGTCTTTTGCACTATCACTCAGGAGCATACTAGATGCTCACAAATTGACTGGTCCTAATTATGCTGACTGGCTTCGAAACTTGAGAATTGTTCTCAGGATTGAGAAGCTGGAATACGTGATTGACTCACCTAAGCCTACTGAACCTGCTAGTGATGCACATAATGATGAACATGTTGTGTATCGTAAGTGGATAGATGATGCAAATGTTGCTCAATGCATCATGCTAGCTTCCATGAACATTGAGCTACAGAAGCAACATGAGCATATGGATGCTCACACTATCCTCATGCATCTACAAGAGTTGTATGATGTGGCGGGGAGGACAGCTCGATATGTGATATTGAAGGAGTTGTTCGGTTGTAGGATGTCTGAGGGATCATCTGTGAATGACCATGTACTCAAGATGATCAATTTGATTGAACATCTTGGACAACTTGGTTTTGCCATGGATGGGGAGCTGAGCCAAGACTTGGTCTTGCAATCGCTTCCGAGTTCGTTCTCGCAGTTTGTTGTGAACTTTCACATGAATAAGTTAGATGTCATCCTGCCTGAACTCCACAACATGTTGAAGACTGCGGAATCGAATTTTCCCCCTAAAAAGAGTTCTGTTCTTCTAATTGGTGAAGGTTCCAATCCTAAGAAAAGGAAGAGGAACTCTTCCAAGAAGAAGAAAGTAGGTGAGAAAACGCCGGTTCCACCAAAAGCTGAAGACCCCAAGAGCAAAGTTGTTTGCTTTCACTGTAACAAGGTGGGGCACTGGAAGAGTAACTGCAAGGTTTACCTTGCAGAATTGAAGAAGAAGAAGGGTAGTGAGACTACCGCTTCTGATTCAGGTATGTTCATGATAGAAGTGAATATGTCATTAAATTAAATTTCTACTTGGGTATTAGATACCGCCTGTGGTTCTCAAATCTGCAATTTGTTGCAGGGACCAAGGAGAAGTAGGACTCTTGAAGAAGAGGAGGTGATTCTACTGATGGGAAATGAAGCAAGAGTTGTTGTTGAAGATGTAGAATCATTTCATTTACATATGCCTATGGGCAAGACTATTATTTTAAATAATTGTTATTTTGTTCGCTCGATTGTGAGGAATATTATTCCCATATAAGACTTGGCTGGATTTTCATTTATTATTGAGAATAATGAATGTTCTATTCTTAGAAATAATATTCTTTATGGACGTGGTACTTTAAATAATGGTCTGTATAAATGTGACATAATTTACTTCAGATTGAACAAACTAATAAAAGAAAAGGGATGATGAAAATCTCACTTCATAGTGGCACTGCAGTCTCCATTTAGTGGACATGGAGAGAGGGCTGCAAATTTGCTAGGAATGGTACACACAGATGTATGTGGACCAATGTCTAAGCAAGCCATGGGTGGATTTTCAAACTTCATTACTTTCATAGATGATAGATCTAGATTCGGATATGTGTTTGATGAAACACAAGTCTGAAGCCTTTGAAAAGTTCAAAGAGTATAAGTATGAAGTGGAGAAACAACCAAACATAGTATTATAATTCTTCGATCAGATCGAGGTGGTGAATACTTTAATGGAGTGTTTCTAGATTATCTCAAAGTAAATGGTATAGTCTCCCAGTGGACTCCTCCAGATTGGTATCTGAAAGGAGAAATCGAACTTTGTTAGACATAGTTCGGTCCATGATGAGCTATGCAAATCTTCCAGTATTCCTATGGGGTTATTCATTGGAAACCTCAACATATTTACTGAATATGGTGCCTTCCAAAATCTGTTCCTCAAACTTCGTATGAGATATGGAAAGAAAGGAAACCGAGTCTTAAACACGTTAAGATTTGGGGATGTCCAGCTTATGTCAAGAAAGTTAACCCAGATAAGCTGGAATATCGATCCGGAAAATGTAGTTTTGTGGGATATCCTAAAGAGACTTTAGGGTATTACTTTTGCACCAATCATCGGGTGTTTGTCTCCAGACATGCTACCTTCTTGGAAAAGGAGTTTATCCTTGAAGGAAACAGTGGGAGCAAAATTGAACTTGATGAAGTTCAAGAAGCACAAACTACTATAGATTGAGTGGAAACACCTATTCTGACTGAACAACCTTTTGTGGAACAGCCCATTCATAGGTCAGGGAGAGTGTCTCGCCAACCTGAGAGGTAATATGGCCTTGTCATTGAGAATGACAATGAGTTGTCGATCATTAATGATGACGACCCTGTGACCTATAATGAGGCTATGAGTAGTGTTGACTCAGAGAAATGGCATAGTGCCATGAAATCCAGAATGGAATCTATGTATACGGTATACAAAAGATAGATTATAGCAGATGGCCAGGTGGAGACCTTTAAGGCCAGGCTTTTGGGAAAGGAATTCAAACAAAGGCAATGGATTGACTTTGATGAAACCTTTTACCTGTAGCCCTGTTAAAATCAGTTCGGATTTTGCTTGCGAATGCTGCTTACTACGACTATGAAATCTGGCATATGGCCAGATGATTTTCTTTCCAAGGGAAATAAAAACCTAGTGTGTAAGCTGTTGCGAACCATATGTGGTTTAAAGCAAGCTTCTCGAAAGATGCAACATTCGTTTTGATGAGACAATCAAAGAGTTTGATTTTATCAAAAACGTAGATGAACCATGCATCTACAAAAGGGTTAGTGGGAGCGCGGTAACATTTCTTGTATTATATTGAATTAGAGTTGACACACATAACAACATAGCAGACCCACTCACAAAGCTACTTTACGAAAGTCACTTTGATCGTCATAAAGACAAGATGGGTATTAGATACCAGAGTGATTGGCTTTAGTACAAGTGGGAGATTGAAAGGAATATGTCCTAAGTCCAATCATGTATGAGGATTTAGGAATAACTTTTATGTAATCTGTTTTGATTTCATTGATATTAATAAAAGACTTGTTTTGTTTTTATTACGGGCTTTATCTATTTAAGTGTTTAAATAAGATATACCATAGTTTAGAGTAAAGCTTTTTATGGATTATGATGAGATCATAATAGTGATACCTAAAAAGATGATAACTCTAAACTTAAATAGTTCCTGGTCATAGGATTACTAACTGGTAATTAATAATCCGCAAAGATCGGTACATACTATGCTTGCTTCATTATGAAGGATGTCTGTTCTCATAGACATTTGTGTGGTGACACTATAGCTAGTATGTAGGTGCTTATTATAGAATAAGTTCACTGAACATGACTCGCACAGCTGAACAACTGATGGAGTTCACTCATGTGTCAGCAGTTGTTCACATAGTGATAGTTGTACAAGTATCCTTAGACTTGAGGTCATCATAGTCATCTTGTGTACACTGAACTATGCTTTGTTTTAGTTCTTAGTCTCCAGGGACAATTATTAGGGCTCTTCTGGGTATAGGAATTTGTACACGAAGATAGTGTATGATCAATAAAGGATTTACCCCTTCCAGTGAAGGAAGCGAATGTTCAAGGCTGATCCACTTATGCTAGTTCAGGAATCTCTGGCCAGAGTAAATGAAATTAGAAAGGAGTTTCTAATTTGCATAGAACTACGCATAGTAAATGGTAAGCAAGTGATTAAATTAGATAGGCTTGACACGAGATCCATGCCTTGTATTTAATCGGGACATTGTAGGGTAGAAGGAGTTTATTGTACGGTAACTATTCACTGACAGGTTCTTGGTATTCTAAGCAGTGAATTCATATTATCCGGATAGTCGCGATATGTTGAGAAGCATCACTCACGATGTAGAATAAATATGATTAATTAATTAATCATATTTAATAAATTAGAGAATTTATATAAATAATGATAAAATAGTTTTATTATTATTTATTTCTACTACCGGCTTAATATTGAACCTACAGGGTCACACCATAAAAAGAGAATGATTTAATGGTGGAGGAATTAATTAATAATGGCTGATAATTATTTATTTATGAAATAAATAATTAATTGGCAAATTTAATAATTGATTAAATGAGATTTAATTGATTATAAATTAATTAAGAAAAGTTCTTAATATTATTAATTAAAGGATTTAATTTTTGGAAATTAAATCAAGAGAGAGAATTATTTCTAAAGTGTTTAGAAAAAGGATTAATAATTAAAAGGTGTTTTAATTATTAATGAGAATAATAAATGGGATAATAATAATACTATTTATGGGAAAATTTCAGCTGAAAATTTTGCCTATAAATATACTATTATAGACCCTATTTTATTCTAACCCACATCAAACCCGAAAACCCAAAAAGTTTGGAAAATCCAATTCTCTCCGCCTCCTTCCTCCTCCTTAACATCGTTTTCTTGGTGGATACCGATGGAGTGCTTCACACTTGAGGAGCAACTGCTAAGGATCTCTGATCGTTGTCTCCGAATTATTATAAAAGGTTAGATTCGATCCCTCGAATTTTTATTCACGATTTATATGCTTTTATTTGGATTTTGTATGTGTAAAAGTGTTTTGCCATGCCCCCGCTGCGTTAAAAATCCAACAATAGATCAAAAGAAGATTATGGAAAGCACAGATATAACTTTTGATGATGACAAGTGTCCAGGCTTGGAATGCCTTGATGATAATGAAGCGGAAGCCCTTGCATTTAAAAATCTCAACATTGATAGTGATACTTAAGGGTGTGCATTCGGTACGGTTAACCGAAAACCGAACCGAATAACCGAAAAAAATTCGGTTCGGTTAACCAATATAGAAAGTTCAGTTCGGTTTTCGGTAGAAAAAATTCTGAAATTTGGTTTTTTGGTAATTCGATTTTTAACCGCGATTAACCGAAAAACTGAAATAGTATCCAAATTTCTCATTCATATATACAAAATATTAATCCATAATCCTATAATTCTATTACCCAACTCCTGACCCATACACTGAGAATTGAGAGACTGAGATACATACACCGATATATATACAGACATCAATTACCGCCGGTCCGCCGCCTACGATTCATCAATCACAGACCCATCCATTCGATTCATTAATCACATAGTGAGACTCCATTCGATTCATCATCTTTTTCGAGGTAAATGAACTCCACTCTCCATTCATTAATTAGGGTCTGTTATTATAATTTTGATGGTAATTCATCAATTAGGAAACATAATCCGAGCAGTAGCAAGTAGCAATTAGCAGCAAGCAGAGCATCCTACAATGGCAATTTAAATTCTGCAATTTCCTGCAATTTAATATTTAGACTCATTTTATATTCTGCAATTTCATGTAGGTTATAAACTTATGGCCTGTAATTTCAATATTGTAAATTATGATTGTAAACTTAATGCTGATTATAAACTTAATGATGGTCTGAGTTTTTTTTTGCAATTCTGGCATATTTTTCTAAATTTCGATTTTCATTTTCAGTTTTCGGTGATAACCAAAATGGTTAATTCGATTTCGGTTAAAAACCGAATACATTTCGGTTCAGTTTTCGGTAGTGATTTTTCCCTTAATTCGGTTTCGGTTAACCGAAAAAAATTCGGTTCGATTCGGTTTTAACCGAATGCACAGCCCTAGATTCTGATGGGGAAGATGAAGTTGATACACATCAGATGACAAATAAAGAGTCTACTGAAGAAGAAAATTATGGAAATGGAAGCTCAACTCAAACACCTGAATTTGATAGCACAAACTCAGGGGGAGAAAGAGAAGAAGAATCTAGCAGTCATATTAATAATGAAGAAAATGATGAAGGCACAAGTCAACAAACTCATACAAGAAAGTGGGATAGAAGTCACACTAGAGAAGCAGTAATTGGTGATCCTATTGCTGGTGTGAGGATTAGAAGTGCAACTGCTAATGAGTGCCTACATGCATGTTTTTTGTCTCAAGTAGAGCCCAAGAAAATTGATGAAGCTCTATTGGATCCTGATTGGATATCTGCCATGCAGGAAGAGCTGAATCAGTTTGAAAGAAATAAAGTTTGGGAATTGATTCTTGCACCAAATAATAGAAGCACTGTTGGAACAAAATGGGTGTTCAGAAACAAGATGGATGAAAATGGTATAGTTACCAGAATTAAAGCAAGGTTGGTTGTAAAAGGCTACTCACGAGAAAAAGGAATTGATTATGATGAAACTTTTGCCCCAGTTGCAAGACTTGAAGCAATAAGGATTTTTCTAGCATTTGCTGCACATTCAAATTTTAAAGTGTATCAAATGGATGTCAAGAGTGCCTTCCTGAATGGTGAGCTAGAAGAAGTTTATGTGCAACAGCCACGAGGCTTTAAAGATCCAGAATTTCCAAATTTTGTGTACAAGTTACTCAAGCCTCTATATGGACTAAAACAGGCACCTAAAGCTTGGTATGACACACTGTCAGAATTCCTACTGAAGCATGGTTTTACTAGAGGTACTATAGACAAGACTCTCTTCTACAAGAAACATGGAGAGGATATGATCCTAGTTCAGATCTATGTGGATGATATCATCTTTGGTTCTACAAATAAGAAGCTTTGCCAAAGATTCTCCAAGCTTATATAAAGTGAATATGAAATGAGTATGATGGGGGAACCGAGTTACTTTCTTGGACTTCAAGTCAGTCAAAGAAGTGATGGCACCTTCATCATCCAAACTAAGTATGTCAAGGATTTATTGAAAAAGTTTGGTATGGTTGATTGTTCACCTGCATCTAGACCTATGTCTACTGCAACTAAGTTGAATGAAGATAAAAGGGGCAAGAGTATAGATATTTCAAGCTATAGAGGGATGATTGGATCATTGCTTTACTTAGCTGCAAGTAGACCAGACATCATGTATGCTAAATGTATATGTGCAAGATTTCAAGCCAATCCAAAAGAATCACATTTGATGGCTGTAAAGAGGATTTTCAGATATTTGAAGGGAACTCCAAACTTGGGATTATAGTATCCTAATGGAACTGGTTTTGAAGCTGTTGGTTACACAGATGCATATTTTGCTGGATGCAGGGTTGACGGGAAGAGTACTAGTGGAAGCTGTCAATTTCTTGGACAAAGACTTGTATCCTGGTATAGCAAGAAACAACAATCTGTATCAACTTCTATAGCTGAGGCTGAATACATAGATGTAGGAAGTTGTTGTGCTCAAGTGCTTTGGATTAGAAATCAACTAACGGATTATGGCCTAGTGTTACACAAAATTTCTATCATGTGTGACAATACTAGTGCTATATTTATAGTAGCTAATCCAGTTAATCATTCTAAAACAAAGCACATTAATGTAAGGTACCATTTTATTAGAGAACATGCTACCAATGGTACCATTGAGCTCATTTTTGTTCCAACAGAAAAACAATTAGCTGACATTTTTACTAAACCTTTGGATGAAGCAACTTTTACTAGACTTGTAGGTGAAATTGGAATGCTTAATTCTTCATCCTAAGGCAAGAACTCAGCCAATGTTTTGCAGTGATTTAATTTCTAATAAATCAATCTTTATTTGATTTAAATTGGAAATTAACTGAAATATGAATTATAAATATTTCAGGAATCTCTGCATATTTATTTTTTAAAATTCAAAATTCAACTTGGAATTTTTCAAATTCTAAGTAAACTGCTCAGTTGTTAATTTACATTCTTAATATGTGAAATTAACACAAGGCGGAATTAAAGTGTTCAAAAGTATATAGAGAACTGAGTTATTGATAAGTCTAATTGACTTCTTGACAAGTCATTTTAGGACTTCTGGAGTGAGTTCTCGACAAGTCAATTTACTGACTTCTCGAGTGACTTCTCGATAGGCTTAGATATGACTTATCGATAAGTCCTTGTAGAGTTCTCTAGTAGTGTTAATTCACAGAGTTCTCTACAAGTACAATTTTTGTCTTATCAATAACTCAGAACTGAAATAATTTAATTTAATAAATTATTTTGGTAAAATACTTTTGGAAAATTTATTCTAATTTTATTTTGAATTTATTCAAATAAAATTTGAAATTAATTCAGTTCATTTTTGGACAAACTGGGTATTTATTTGACATCTCGATAAGTCAATTTTTTAGTTCTCTGTAAGCGTAATTTAAAATGACTTCTCGATATGTTTTTCATTTCTTAAAATGACTTCTCGATAGACAAATTCCAAACGTCTATTTTTGAGTTTTCGACAAGTCATTTACTTTTACTATAAATACCCAGACTTCTCGATATATATACATACTTACAATTTTCGAGATCTCAAGTGACCTAGCCTTTCAAGCAAAAACCGATTTCTCTCTCGTTTTTACTCCTTTCTCAAAGATTCTTATTAACCATTCTCACTCACTAAACTACAATGGCACAAAACAGTGTTAGAGCAGCTATTCCAGAGAAAGGAACAAACTCTTTGGCTTTTACTGATGCTAACCAAGCCCCTGATAGTTTCAAGGGGTCTGTGAAATTTCTGTCTGAATCTTACATTGCAGGAGCCTTGACTGCTAATGCAGTGTTGTACATGGATGTGTTGCATGAGTTTTGGACTACAGCTGTGGTAAGGATTGTGATGAATGATAATTTTGTATCTATGGTGGTGACTTGCTCAGTTGGAGGACCACAAATTGAGATTAATGAGCAAGATGTGAACCTAGCTTTGGGATTGCCCATTGCAAATCTCGTGGAGGTGCCAACTCCTGATGAGCTGACTGAGTTTCTGGACTTCATCAACTATGGTGGAAGAATCAACTTGTCAAGCCTGAACATAACTAATCTAAGGAAGGAGTGGTCATTCATCTTTGATTCTGTGGTGAGGGCCTTCACGTGCAGGAAGACAGGGTATGACAACATTACAAGTGTTGTGCAAAAGCCGGTGTATTCAATTACCCACAACAGATACTAATTGTTGGTCTGTTGATCCTGGAAGAACTTGCAACCAGGCTAACAATGCCCCTGTCAGCTAGAGGTAAGGAAATTTTCTTTTCTAGATTTATCATGTCCACTTTAAATCATAAAGTAGCAGACATACATTTGTTAAATGGCATAGATAACACAAAAATAGGCAATTGTAGCAAGTGTCCAAAATAATATTTGGTTCACTTACTACAAAGAATAAGGTAAATGTAAGTCTGAAAATCACTCCATTCATGTTGGAGAGATTTAGGACTTACCCTTACCCTATGCCTGACATGAGGTCAAATGTTCAATCTAACATAGCTATGATCCCTGAACCTGTGGAAGTACAAATACAGGAACACTAACAGGGATCTTCCCAAGCAGCAACCATTTCTTCAAAACCCTTAGTAGCTAGGAAACCAACCACCTCATCTTCTAAAAAGGATGAGGTGGGTAAAAGGAAGAGAAATGAGGTAACCTTAACAGTTATAACTGAGAGTGGTGAGGATCAAGCTGTAACTGAGTCACTTTTGGTCAAGAGATCCAAAAGAAGTTAGACATCTGAGCTGACCACTCAAGTCACCTCTGTATCCTCCCAACAGGATGCAGTTGTAAAAGCACTCAGTATTGAGTCTGCACAGCCTGCACCTGAAGCAATTCAAGTGTATGGTAGGAGAAATAAGGATGGCACACACTGTGAGCACATCTCTTGAAGCTCCCTCATCTACTCAGGGGGAGCTGCCAACACTCTTATCTGAGCAACACTCTTTCAAATCTCAAATTTCTTCCTCACCAACTGCACTTGAATTCAATTCTCAAGTGCAAGCTCACTCAAGTGACAGCTCAAGAAGCTTTGTTCACCACCCAGACACTCAATTTAGATGGTGAGAGGTTACATGCTGGGGTAGACCTTGATGACACCATCAAAACCATGGGGGATTCATCAGTTTTTACTGAAGACCCCATGGATGTCTCTGATGCACCTTCAAGTGCAAAACAGTTTTCACAAACTGAAAGGTTTGAGGGTAGTACTCCTGAGGGGGAGCTATCTAAATCCTCTCCAATTCAATTGGAGGCTCCTCATGTAGGAGCAACTCCCCTCAAAACCCTAGCATAAATTGCCTTGGTAGTTGAAGCTAGGAGTATAATTTCCAATGATCCTGTCATAGGGGAGGCAAGTATGGCACATTCAAGTGCCAGTGTGTTGCAAGACACAAAAGGGTTTGAGGCTGGTGCACATGGCAGTAACCTAGTCAAATCCCCTCCAATTTAATTAGAGGTTCCCACAACTAGTGTGGAACAACAACTGGCCATAACCACAGAGCAATCTGTGAGTAAAACTGTGACTTCAGTCACAGGTGTTTCTGACCCATCTACCTCACAACCTCAACAACCTCACATTCTCTCTCAGTGGCTGTAAAAATCTGGCTCTCAACCAACTTCTGTAGATGATCTACTAGTAGAGCAGATTTCTGGACTGGCAAACATCTCACAGCATCTATTAACCTCCAACATGAGCAATCAAGATTATCAAGCTATCATGCTTGCATATAATGAAGAAGTTGAGGAGCAGAAAGAGAAAATTATCAATGATGCAGAGCAAGATGGAAATGTGGATGTATGGCTCTCTGATGACTATGTCTTGGAAATGGATCAAGTCTTGCCCAGATTTAGGAAAGAATACATCACTATTCTGGGCAGCAATGCAAAGGACTTGACTCCACAGGCTGTATATGATGCCATCACAAATGTATACAAAACTCAGCTTAAAGCATTTCATCTTTTTGGTAAAGCTCTGGAAGTCAAGCTAACTGTTCATGAAGATAAAATCAGAAAATTGGTGAATATGAAGATGGATAAGATTATACCCTCTCAAGAACAGATCACTACCAAATTCAAGCACTTTGTTGAGCAAATGTCAAGGATGGATCTTGCTTCTATTGAGAAAGAAGTCAAAAATCTCAAACAATCTTTCATCAATCTCAATATACTTATCCAACAACAAATCATTCACTCAAATGACACTAAGGTCAAGCTGGATCAACGTCACCAGAGCAGATATGAGCCCTCAACTTTGCTAATGGAAGGCATTAAACAGGCTGTAGATGAAACATTCGGCACATCTACTAGCTCTTTTCAGCCTGGCTCCATCTCCACAAACCTACAAATTCAATCTTTATAAGGCCAAGTCTCAGCACTACAAGACTCCAACTCTTCTCTCACTGCACAAGTTCAAGTCTTGACATCTCTTGTCAAGAGCCAACAAACAGACATCCAGACCCTGGTGTACTCTCATAAGCATCTTCAAATGCAGAATTCTATAACTTTGGGAGCCATCATGGGCAAACTCAACATACCTCTACCTTTTCTACCTGAACAGGTAAGGCCTGAAATTCCTACTCCCCTCCTCATGCCTGCCAACAAGACTAAGGGGGAGATAGAGGCTAGGCTGACACAATCAAGATCATCTCAACAGGTCCAGGGTACAGAAAAGAAAATAAATAAAGAAGTAGATCTTGAGATGGAGAGACTTATTAGGGCTGCTGAAGGACCTAGTCTGAGCAGAGAATTCGATGAACTACTCAAGGCCCTAAAAGCTTCTCTCAATAATAATCACTTCACATACAAAAAGGCCCTGGATAAGTCAATAAATTTCATAAGAGTGAGCATGGTCAATCAGGACAACTTTTTGCAAAAGAAGATAGTGATCAATGCAAATGACTCGGGGACAGACAGATGTATGCAGGTGTCCCTCAATTACCTTGTCCCAAAGAGGGCATCTGAGTTGGATATCTTCATCAACAAAATCAAAGTTATAACTCATGAAGATACCTTGCTATTAACTAAATTAAGAAATGCTCAAGTGGCTACTTTTCCTGAAGTATATCTACAGCCAAGCAAGGGTATAGCATACATATGTCCAAACTTTAAACATTTTCAGATCCCCAAGCAGTGTGTTATGGGCAACAAGAAGCTTATCATGATCCTAGAAACTGGCTTAAAAACAAAGAAGAACAAGAACTTTGATGACATGGTGATGATAAATCTATTGGGGAGATACTTGAATAATGCAGAAGCCAACTTGCCCACAACTCAAATTAACAAGGATGACTTGGATGATGATGAGCAGAAGAAAGATGATCAAAATCCTTCTAGCTCAAATCCAAGTCAATCCAGTAAGCCATCTGGCAGCAAGGGTGGAGAGAAAAGGAAGGATGAAGAGAAGAATAAAAGAAGTGAGAGGAGGAGCAAAAAGAATCATGATAGCTCAGAAACACAACAAGCCCTGAAAATCTAAACAGTCCTAGCTCAACCTTTATTTCAACCTTCAAAAATAACCATCTCAAACATTATACCCTCCTAAACTCCAAAGCCTAAATTTCTTTACAAGCAAACTGCAAATTCTTTCCTAAAAATTCCAATCACCACAAGTCAAACAAGTGTCAAGAAAATCTCAACCCTACCTTTAACCAAGCCTTCACTAAAAGTCAATCTTAAATTTGTTGGGAGAAAAAACTAAGAAAGTCAAGTCTTCTGAAAAAGTTGAAGTCACTGAAAGGGCCATATAGAACTGTTTCAAGCAATCTGACTTCCTACCTTTAAATTGGTGCATCTCAGATGAAGATCATTTTTAACAACTTGTTGAGGAAATAGTCCGAGTCTGGGTTGTATCTCTTAGGGAAGTTAGAATTTTCTATGAAGATGGTTCCTTCACCTTTCTTGGCAATGATCTAATGGACTCTCTCTCTCCCACAAAAATTAAGAGAATAATAAGTTTGTTAAAGGACAAGGATACTGCCACAAAGGCATGGAGATCAGTTATAGCTGAGTGGTTGATTAAAAGGGAAAAAACAAGAAAAAGAAATGAAGTTGAAGCTGAAGAGAGAAGGAGGAACTATGCTGAAGAAATTGAGATGTTTATAAAAAGGTCAGAAGAGCTCAAGGAAAAAGGAATTAGCAGAATCTCTAAAGATGAGAAATTTTTAAACATTAAAGCTGGTGGATTCTCAAGATTCAGAATAGATTTACTAGACAGTGGTTATCCTAAGGTATCAAGACAAAAACTTGTAGAAGCTCTAAGTGAAACACCTATTATAGAAGAACTGGAAATTCTTGATCACTTAAAGGATGTTCTTAGGGAAGAAGCATATACAAAAACTGTCTTTACCTGATACTTGTAACCATTGAACTTTGTAAATCTTATGTTGTACAAAAGTTGTAATTCTATCAAGCTTTGTGTATTAATTTTATTTTCCATCACTTTAAACTTGGGGTTAGTCTTGTTAACAGGCATGAATTTGTGTTAAGCAATCTTCTCACAAATGGGGGAGATTGTTATGCAAGACATGCATGTACTTTAACAAGACTAAGACAATTTCTCAACCCTAAGTAAGTTGTATTGTTATCTTAATTTGAATTTTGTACTTGTAACAATTAAAGTCTGTAAAAATGTCAAAGAAGCATACGAGAGTCTTTTTCTATAAACAGTGTCAAGCCTAAGAATTCTATCTGGAAGAAGATCAAGAAGATCATGCCTCAGAAGAATTATGAAGAAGCTTGGAGTTGAATAAATCTGTTTTAGGAAAAATGTTATAAGTCAAGATCTCTACAAGTCACAGATTTAGTGTTATAGAGAAGTCATTCGAGAACTCCAAATGACTTATCGAGAAGTAAGGAAAGGTACTAGAGAACTCACAGAGATATCGACAAGCCAAATTTAAGACATGGAGATTGGAGATATCGACAAGTCATTTCTTCACTAGAGAACTCAGAGTTATCGACAAGTCAACATTCATTAGAGAACTCTGAGTTATCGATAAGTCAAATTCCACTAGAGAACTCAGAGATATCGATAAGCCAAAATTCACTAGAGAACTCTGAGTTATCGACAAGTCAAAATTGACTAGATTACTCTGAGTTATCGATAAGTCAATAAGCCACTAGAGAACTCAGAGATATTGATAATTCAAAGTGAAGATATGAAGACTAGAGATCTCTACAAGCTAAATTCTCTTATAGAGAACTCAGAGACCTCTACAAGTCAAATTTACTATGAAGTATTAGAGATCTCGATAAGCCAATATACTTATCGAGATGTCAATTTCTCTATGGACCAAATGGAGATCTCGAGGTAAAATCTCAAAGTACAAAATTGCATATCAGTTCAATATCCAAGATTAACAATCAACAAACAATCCAAACAGCTGGATTGACAAGTCTACAAAAAGCAGCTTGAAGGATGTGCAAGATCAATGGTGAAGATTAACTGACAAAGGAAGATCAAAGTAAACACAGGATGCTAAGATATGCTAAGCCAGAAATAGAAGATATACTTTTCTATAATTGGAAATGACAAGTGATTGTTTATTAAAGCTAATAGCATGTTTTATTGTACACTATGTAAACCAGCAATTAACTGAATTATAAAATTAACACTGGTCCTTTAGTCAGCTGTAAAAATTTAGATAGAAATCTTGTAACACTTTCAAGAAGAAGCTAAGCTCTTTATCAACAAAGAGCCTAGAAATTTTGTAGCAAAACATTCATAATTTTAGTATAAAATTAAGTGAGTTTTGAAGATTTATGTTCTTTATTCTTGCAAGTTTAAATTTCTGCATGAACACACTTTCACTACAAGATTTAATTTACTTTGTTCAATTCAAGAAAAGCTTAAAAACAGTAAAACACATTCACCCTCCCCCCTCTGTGTGTTATTCATTTCCTAACACATTGCAATTACTGAAAATCCAGTACAACATTCAAGAACTAAGCATATTGACATCAAGTACCACTTCATTAGAGAACATGTCATGAATGGTATTGTGGAGCTTCATTTTGTTCTAAGTGAGAAGCAACTTGCAGACATCTTTACCAAGATACTTGATGAATCCACCTTTACCAGGTTGGTAAGTGAGTTAGGTATGCTTAATTACTCTTAATCTATTTTGATGTCTAAGCAATTTGAATTGCAGCCAGAAGAATATCTGATATTTCTTGTCAATGATATAAATTTTGGCTAAGTCAGAATTTACATCTCGACGGATGTTCATTATCCGTTGGAAGTGAATATCCATTGATTCTTATCATCAGTTGAAATATTAAATATTATTCTGGGTACTTTTATCGAGGTGAATAACTGTCTAATCGTTATCCGTCGAATTGCTCTCAATCCTAGCCATTAATTTTAGGCATTATCCGTCGGATTTACTTACAGCCTGTAAGTATATTTCGATGGATAATCTTTAGAATTTCAACAGTTTATTTTATTTCTAAAATGGCTATTTTTGGGATAATTTGATCGGTTATTTTAGTTTATCTTTTTAACTTTTGACAGTTCAATTCTGAGAAAGTATAAAAGCCAAAATTCATTTTCATCTTTACTTTTATCTTTCTTAGGCAAGTTCTAACTCTCTCGTCTCCAAAGAAAAAAACCTCTTTCTATAATTACTCTCAATCACAGCAATGGCACCAGTAGTCAAAATCATGTCTCAAAACGGGTATGTATATGAAAAGAACAACTTCGTCGCTTTGGTGAACAAGCAAATTCTTGCATCTGAAGACTATCACAAAATGATAGACTTCATTCTAAACTGCAAACTGAGTTATGCCATGCTCGAGTCTCCAATCATCTACTGTGAAGTTGTTGAGGAGATTTGGTCTACTATTGTGTTCAACTCCAAGAATAAAACCATTACTTTCACTCTCAAAGGTAAGGAACAATGTATTAACTGTGATGCTATTGAAAAATGCTTTAAATTGCCTGAAAATAACACTCTTGCTCCACACATAGACACTGATGTGAGTAACATGCTTAGTTTTATGGGCTATGCTCTTACTGCCACCAAGTTAGGTGAGATTAGGAGACTAGGCTTTAGGAAAGAATGGAGCTTTCTATGTGATTCCTTATCAAGGTATTTTCTGGTAAAGTTAGCAATTTCGATGATGTAACTTACTCACTTGTTAACATGCTTTATATGTTTCTTAGTGACAAATATCATAACTTTAGTGAGTATGTCTAGTATGAATTAGGGTATAAGCTAGGAGACATTAAGAAAAGGTCTAAAAACATATATTATGTTAGATTCTTTATGTTACTAGCTAATTTTGTTTCTGAAGATCTTATCATTGAGAACCCAACCAATAAGCTAGATTGTTGGGTCCAAGAGAGAAGGATTATTGTTGATCTTAACAGGGCCAATCACCATGAAGATGTTCCCCTTATTTACATGCCAATTATGGAGCAGCCTCGGGTAAGTGAGGTAAACACTTATGTCCCTACTACTTCTCTACCACCAGTTTCTTTGCAGAAAACTTTGGTTATGGCATCTGTGATAGTGACCAAACAGGTGCCTACCCAAGCCTCTAAAACAAAAATTTCCAAACCCAAGTCTCATAGACCCCACTCTAATTCCTCTCAAAAGGAACCAGTTTCAAAATCTACCAAAACCAAGGAGGGGAATGTGAAGGGAAGTAAGTCTAGTAAGGGACAGGGTGAACATAAAAGAAACCCTAAAGATAAGGAGGGAGAGGTGTGTGTAATCCAACCTAGCCACACTACAGTTTCACAACAAGCTGTAGTGCTTAATAAGTATTTAAGCTCATTACTAGTTTCATTCTCTCAAAAGGATGTCACTATTGAAACAAGCTCTCAACCAAGAGCACAGGCCAAGAGGGTTAGGGACACAGACTCATCCCAAACTTACACAAGAAAGAAGAAATCTAAAACACTTGGGGATACACAGGGTGCACACACTGTGCCTACTGTAGTCAAAGACTCAGTTCATACACCTTCTCAAAGTCAGGTTGATATGGCTCCAATAAATGTGGAGTCACAACCAAAATCTAAAGAAGCACCTTACACACGTAACTCACCCACCATCTCCTTGGATGTGGACATGATTCACACATCAATTCCTGATTCTCCATCTTTAACTTTAATGGAGAAGCCAAAATCTCAAGCAAGTGAACATCATCTTTTAGATGATTTGTTGGCTCACTTGCCATTTCTTTCTTATTCTACTGAGAAATCTGTGAAAAATCTCAAATCAATCACCACAGATTCTACAGTAGTTTCAACTCCAAACTCTGTCATTTCTACTATCTTGACAGATATTGTTGATCCGTTGACCAGTGATTGTATCTCGACGGATGTGCTTAACAACAATTATCCGTTGAACCCTTCAACTTCTACTTCGACGGATGTCTCTCATCCGTTGATTGTCTATGCACCACTTGAAATCTCAACCATTGTTACATGTGCAGATGATTTAGTAGTTGTACAATCACTCTTAGGATTGAGGGAAGGGAGTAAACAGAGTGAGAGGTTGAGTTGCTCTCAGGCAAACGGAGAGGAAAGAAGTGAATCTATGCAAGCTATTTCTTCCATCTTGGCAAAAGTGAGTGAGTGGAGTCCCACCATAGCAGGTGAAGGTGAGGGTGTGAGGGTGGGAAGCCAAGGGGTCCCTTAATGCAAGAAAATAGAGAAAACGAGAGAAAAGAAGGTACTGAAGAATGGAAAAAGCCCATTGTTAGTGAGTTAAGGGATGTCAATGAGACTGAAAAGAAACAGATATTTCGACAAGATTATCAAGCCTTTTTAGACTCTGTTTCTCATGAAGCTGAGGCATTTACTCACCCTATTTCAGCTTATCAAGTTCTAGATGAACAGGACAATGTGGCTGCTGAGAGAATTCTAAATTTGGTGCACACAACTGCTTCCATGCAAAGGGACAAGGATGCAATCACTACCATGCCCTCTACAACTGGTGATGATTTTGAATATGCTGAAGAATCATTTGGGGATGATGGTGAGGATGATAAAATAGAAGGCATGAGCATAGGGGGAGATGCAGAACCTCCATCATGGATGATGCACAAGGAATACTCTTACACACATCTCCAATCCACACTATTCAAGCTTATTCATGACACCCAAACATCAATTCAAGCATCTACTAGTGTCGGCACCAAAAGTTTACTTAAAGCTCACCTGGAATCTCTACAATTGCACAAAATTCAAGCTCTCCAACAAAGTCAGGATGTGGACACCATAAAGAATGAAATTGATGAAATTAAAAAGGGCTTTGTTGCAAGGTTGGATGCCAGGCTTCCAGGCATAACAATGACCGAGATAGCTCAAAAGCTGAGAAAGGAAGCTGATTTGAACAGAAAAGTTGAGGCCATGGACTCAAGATTGACAAAGGTGGAGAAATCAATGGTCAAGATACTTAAAAATCAGGAAACTCAAAGAAGTCTGCTACAACAGTTGGTGGCTGCACAAACCTCAACCTCCACTCAACTTGATATGCTAACAAAAAGGGGGAGAAAGACTATATCATTCCCGTTAGTCAGGGAGAGTCAACCAGTGAGGGGGAGAAAGTGTTCAACATACAAGTTCGCAAGGTAATTGTTCCAGCAATTACTTTCTCTAAACCACCAGCTCTTGACAGCATTGATCTGATCAAGATAGCAGCAGCTATGTTGGAGTCAAATGACAAATGGAAGAAGCTTGATGTAGCAGCAGCTGAGTTGGAAATAAATGTAAAATGGAAGAAGCTTGATGAAAACATCAAGATGAAGTTTGGTCCAATTGAGAAGCAAGACAAAGTCTTCTCTCATTTTTCTTAATTGAGACCAATTTCAACAAATGACATAAGTTTAGGGAACATGGAAAGAGGTCAATGCTCATCCATTAAATCTCCAAAGGCCAATATGATTTTTAAACCCAAAAGAAATTATCCAAAGAATTCAGACAAAAATCCATTGGACCTA
This sequence comes from Apium graveolens, assembly GCF_009905375.1. Classification (NCBI taxonomy): domain Eukaryota; kingdom Viridiplantae; phylum Streptophyta; class Magnoliopsida; order Apiales; family Apiaceae; genus Apium; species Apium graveolens. The sequence continues at coordinate 261,059,954 of NC_133653.1, forward strand.
ATGTATGAAACCCCTAATCCAGATGAGAAGAAACTACTAGGAAGGTCTATTGCTTTCTTCAGGGATCCCAGAGACTCAGTACTAAAGAAAAGAATTGCTAAAATCTACAGGAATGGGAAAATGATCTGTGTGGTGGCTGGACATCCACATTTTGCAGATGCTAAGAAAGAAGAAAAGGTAAGGCCCAAACAACAACAAAAGTAAGTTGTTTTAGATGCCAAAAACCAAGCTAAGAAGCCTGTAACCACAGATTCTATAATGCCCACTATGACATCCGAGAATATGATTGAAGGAAAGTAAGAAAAACCAAAGTAGACTAGGAAATTTAGATACAAGCTTCCATCCAAGAGGAAGCTGGATTTCAATGATGATAAGGAAGAATGCATGCCAACCCAATCTACCATCTCAAGTCAACCAACCACACCCACTGTGGAGGAGGCTGAATTAAAAGCTGATCCTGACAGGTATTTCCATGATGAACCCATAATTCCCAAGAATGAACCTATAGATTGGGATAGCCTGCCTCTTTCTGATCTAAACATTCCAATCCAAACCAAGCCAAGAAAGACAAAGAAGAGAACAATCAAGAAGGTCAAACCTGTCAAACTTCAATTCAAATCATTGGCCAAACCCAAACCAACTGTCAACAAGGGAGATCAACTCTTCATTTGTGACATCAAACAATTCTCAGACATAAATCTTTATCTGGAAGAGATAGATGAAGTTAGAGCCATTGATGCTTACAGACATCTTCAAGAAATATTAGTCTTCAGGTACAAGGGTGGAAGAGAGATGACTTGGCCACTTCACAGAATTTTCAATGAAGGATATTCTACTCTGGTGACTATCTTCTCCTTAATCAAGAAGAACTTTGGGTTCCACGTAGTTGCCAAGAAAATGGTATTAAACAAGATTGAGGAGATAAGAAATAGCTGGAGAGGACCAAATGCACTCCCAAGAGTACTAACAATCCCTTTTACTGGAAATAGGGTGCATTTGAGGCCTTACTGGATATGGAGTTCAAAGATGAAAAATGCATCAGAAGATTCTCCAGATTGGAAGATCAGCTAAAAATTTCTAGCAATGAAACTCTCAAAAAGATGCAAGAAAAGCTGGATCAATCAAATGAGGATGAATTTGAATTCTACAGGCAACTCCAAGGCCACATTGAAGAAAATAATGTGAAATTGGGAAAGAAGTTCAGACAGTCAAGGAAATAAGCTAAATTCGCTCAACCTAGAGGAGCATCTTGAAAAAGGCCTGTGAGATCCTCTACAAACCATCCTCTGTATGTTTGTCAATAAATTACAGCACTTATTAATTTTATCTACTAGAAATCAGTCTGTATTCATAGGGTGTTTTGTTATCATCAAGTTTTTCTTAATTTATGGCTACAATTTTAGTAGACATAAATTGGGGGATATTGTTAGAAATATGTTATGCAATTGATGATATGTTGAACAAAACACTTAGTAGATTTAATTCAGTGAATTTGTAGCCTTCAACGGATGATCACTTTAACATCCGTTGAAAGGGTAGCTTATGTTATAATAAGATTAGTAGCACAATTCTGCATATTGTAATGCCTTAAAGAACTAGACGTTGTAGAATGTTTTAAATCATGTTAACTACTAGATTGATATTCAAGATAGGTCGGCTAATTATAAATATTAGATGCCTTGTAATCTTGTATAAGTGAAATAGAGTTAACTGCTATGAAGATAGTCTCAACGGATGCTCTACAAGGCTTCAACGGATGATCAACTAAAAGTCTCAACAGATGTTCAACGGATGAACAAATTCAAAAGAGCAGTTGATAGTGACTTGACAGTCACATGCGTTGATTGTATGCAAATGGAATGTGGCAGCCTATTACAGGTTTTAGAGAATAAAGAAGCATTTTCATTTTCATACTAAATTGAAGTTATTCAAAGATGCTGGATGGAGAAATGAAGCAGCATGAAATTAGATTAGAGACATTTTGTCTTATTTGTTTGTCTTTTTATCATGTAACTTGGTGATATATAAACCAAGGGCAGCAAGTTGAAAAGTATCCAAGTTAGTGAACAATTACCAGAGAAATAGATAAAGCTACATATGTAAAGAATTTCTCTGTTCTTTGTAAGTTCAACTTGTAAGCAGCTGTGTGCAAATATTGCATCGCAGAGTTCTCGAATCAATATATATCTCTGGTGGAAAAGTTCAATCCACCAAAAAAAATTTAAATACTTGTGTTTGATTACTTTGTGTTTGAGTTCATCAATACTTTCATTCCGCACCATAGCCAAATCAAACACAGTTATATATATTCACAATAGAACTGTTCTTAAAATTAAAAAGTAGTCAGAATTACATTCAACCCCCCTTTTGTAATTCTTTGTTAGATTGTTAGGGAATAACACTTATTAATATAGACCAAAATTCTAATTTTATTATGATTTAATATTTTTTAAATTGAACTTTTAACAAATAATTTAGTGTGTTCATCATTTTCAGTTATTTCCAGTTAGTTAACTCACATATTTTATAAAAAATAGACAATTGAGACAACCGATCGTCCGCTCCCGTGAATAATGTAAACTTTACCTTAAAAATTAAGGCAAGTATCACAAATTAACTCAATATCTTCTTAATCGATCAAGATCTTTTCAAATAATGAATATCCATGCTATAAGGCAACAATTGTAGAATTCAAAACACTTTCAGTTACATTTTTTACGAATATCGGTTGTTCGATAAAAAAATTAGAGAAATTTCATACCATGACATAGATTTCAACTATATAATATGTAGACCTTTCATTAATATGTGAATTTTAAGAATATATATACCATAAAACTCATCCTTGTAGCAGAGGTTAATGTACACGTATGAAATAACTCGGAAAATAACTCCTCACAACAAGACATATATTATATTTTGCTAGCATGTATACAAATAATACAATAACTGAAGTTATAGTATACTTATACCTCGCACAGTTATAGAGATAGTTAGTTTGAAAGAAACACTATCATGGATACATGATTTAAAATTTAAAATATTCATTTTTGAGATAAATGTCAAAGTAATGCTGACGCTTGTAATGATTCTAAAGGAAATTCTTACTTTCATAACATTTTTGTAAATTGTATTGAGTATTTTAAAATATTTTAATGATATATTAATTATATTTATGTATAGGTTTGTGCATGGTGTGTTTCAGTTGTTACCTTGAACTACACAGAGCAGTGAAGTATTGTTATTTATCATGCTATTAATTTTGATCATCTTAAAGTAATTAAAGTACGTTTAATTTTTTAAAAATTACTAATACATAAACATATATTTAGATATATGTATGTGATATTTTTGTTTTTATTTTTAATTTTAGTAAAGCAAAAATTATTTTCTTATTTATAACTTAAATTTAAAATCATAAGACACATGTGTTTTAATGAGTATCTGAAGTATTAATCGGAGACCTGCATAACATGTCTTACTTACATTTTGTAATGTTTTTATTTTATATGGAGAACATCAACTAAAGTTATTGAACTATCATATAATTGTGTTACTTATAATTTAAACTTTTAAAAGTATAAATATTTATTAATGTTTAGATTAAAACATGTTTCAAAAATTTGTACATATTATTAATTTTAAAGTTAGTAATTAAATGGTATACGAGAGCTTTATCAAAACATTGAGATTATCATACAAATTAAAGATCGATTGGTATACGGGATGAAAAATAATAACATTTATAAATTTCAAATTAATGGGAGACATTGTTGGAAGGAGATATATTTCAAATTAATGAAAAATAATAGGAATTTTTTTTCAAAATATAAATGCAAAAATTATATTAATTGATATATATTAAAAATATTTAACCTTACAATAAACACTTCTAGTTGTTAGATGGGGTGTTGAGAGAGCGCGGGGTGAGTTATTATCCAGGACCTTAGAAATACATGCCCCAAATTTTTTACATATTTTGACCAATAACAAAATTACAAAGGTAAAATAGACTTGTCGAGAAAAAGTGAGTTTCTGGATGAAGTGAACGTCGAAAGTGTTTTAATAAATTGGTTAAAAAATGGGAGAATAACTTCTATTAATTTATGAGAAAAACCTTTATCTTTGACTAAATTGTCGAAATAAATTTCTTATTTACATGTTTGGTAGTTCATTTTATTTTTCCAAATTTATCTCCTTAAAATTTCTATTAAAATAAAATTAAGGATCCAATTTTGTGATTTTCACACCAGACCCCGAATGTTTTGCCCCGTCTCCGCTATTTATATTAATTATCATATTTATACTATACTATTATAAGTAAAATATAGGATAATTTGGTTGGCTAACACCTTCCGAAAACAACTTTAGAATACTTCCAAAAAAATTAAAGTTAAATACAAATTTCAATTTTAATAATAATATAAACGACGTTTTGTAGTCTTTTATTAAACTTCAACAAGTAACTTGTGTCAAACTCTCTGTATTGCGAAACACTGTTGTGCAAAACCTCTTTCATCGGCCCAGATATCAATTTATTTCCCTAATTAAAAATAAACATATTTTATGCAAATTTAAACAAATAGAAAAAACTTTTGCAAAATTAAAAAAACGCAATGCAACATACTATATTGTTATAAGTAAAGCATGTTTCGTTTGGTCGATTGGTTAACAAATTCTAGTATTTTAACACCTTCCAAAATAAAGTTTAAATAAATATAATTTAATCAAACAAATTAAATCATGTTTTTAATATAACTACATACTCTATGAATTATTATTCAACTTAATTTTTAATCACACTCAAATTCTTACTTAGCTTTTTTGTAGGAACCAACCACTTCCAAAATTAATTTTAATAATTTCAATTAATATAACAAATTAATTAAGATATTAAGAAAAAGACACAATTATATTTATATCAATAATTTCAATCATAGATATTTAAGAAAATATATTATATTTTATAATAATATCTTTTATAAAAAAATATTATATTATATGCAGATTATTTAATTATGATATAAACAATTATATTATAAATATTATAATCAGCTCGTGTTACGGGTTATATGCTACTAATAATTCAATTAAAGATTAGAACCATTATTTGTGACAATTTGGGCCTTCCTAGTTCCTACATGATTTGGGGTGTGACCAAACAGCCCAATTCTTTTACAAAACCGGGTTGATGTTCATGTAATTTTAATTTAATATATAAAGGCAAACTAATACTAGGGTTTCATTTTGTTATCCAAACACAACTCTGTCTCTCTCTCTCTCACTCACTCACCTTCTCATCTCTCTACTAAAAGCTTGACAAGGTAATATTCACTCTCTCTTTCTCTCTAAACTAATATGTGTTTATTGTATATTGTATATTCTGTGTTTATTATACATGGGTTTTCTTGGTTGCGTTAAATTAAGCTTCTTGATTAGCTTTTATATGGGTTTGTTTATTTGTGTTTGTAGTGTAAATGGGTTCTTTTTTATGTATTAAAGATGGGTTTTAGCTCAAGTGTTTGATTAGATCTGATTTTTATTTCTTGTTATGTAAAGGTGCTTGTTTTTTCTTGTTTTTTCATTCTTTATTTTGGGGGTTTTTTGCTTATATGTAATATATAGTTAAGTATATGTATGGATTGGAGAGCATGTTTTGGGTTTGAAAAAAATGATTTTTTTATCGAAAATGTGGGGAAAATGATTTTGGTGTATGTTTTGGTAATAAATTTTGCAGAATGAATGGTTTATGGTTTTCAGGTTTCGTTTCAACTTATTTTATTTGTATGTATAGAGAGAGTCGGAGAGATTTTCTTTTTGCTGCCTAGCTAGTGTTAAGGTAAATAGTGGGATTTTCTACTGCTTTGGTAAGAGTTAGAAACCCGTGAATGGTGCTAATTGTGTAGGGAGAAGACTGCAATAAGATAGAAGTCAGACATTAAATTAGGAATGCACAATTTCGGTTGTACGATGAGGCTTAAACCCCTAATTTCATGTGCGCAAGAGAATGAAGAGGGTTACGGGTAGTGCTTGACTATCTAATATGAATTTTCAAAATCTACTCTGATGGTTTTAGGATCGGTTATGATTTTATATTTTGCTGGAGTTTTTATGACAGTGCCCATATTTTCATATCTTAAATGTATTTACTGCTGAGGATATTAGATAAGCAATATTTTTGTAAAAGAAGATATTTTTGCTGTATTATTCTATCTGGGAAGAAGCATTGCTTGATCCTTGCAAGAGAAATGTAAATATTTAAAACTGGACCCTATCAAATTCCGAAGACTTTAAGGAGAGAAGATGACACCTCCCACACTAGAAACTATCCTCATAATAAAGTACTTTCATGGTATTTCATTTCAATCTATCTTCCAACTAGGTTTGTAGTACTCCATTTCTCATAACCAATATTAGGATATATCTGTTGAAGCGTTCCCTTCATTTTCTCCATGCGAGGAAAGGTAATTTTTTTCTGTGCCATAAACTTGGAAGCAGTTCTCTTACTTTCTTTCCATGCTTTCATTTCGCTTTCAGATCTTTCCAATTTGAAAAACCTCAGGAGCAGATTGTTTGTTATTTCCTATATGCTAATTAAGAGTTTGCAAGCTTTTTTTGCCATTGAATTTTCCAGTTTTCTGCTTCGGAGTAGTTTTTGAAGACAACTATTAATTCCAATGGAAGGGTTTCCTGGCCTCTTTTATTTTATTTACTTTGGTATTACTTGTAGATAGATAGAAATAACAATTCAAGGTGCACTGAAGTGATAGATGGTGTATAAAGTTACTGGATCCCAACTATTATCTTTATGCTTGTTTTCAGTATCATCTGAGCTTTTTGTTTTTTACCTACTATTTACGAGTGCTTTTTAGAGGCCTATCAGTTAATAGTTGTCACTTTCTATTTTGGTTTTGGTGATATGATGGTTTACTAAATGAGAACATGCATGTGTGCCTTCAGTTCCATCTCTTTTATCATTGTGGATGTTGTTGCTAATAGTTTCAGGTCTTCTTTTCCTGGATAGAAAACTACACTTATTTTAACTTACCCATCTTTCTATTTGTTCAAGCAGATGAATAGGGAGAAGCTAATGAAAATGGCTGGTGCAGTTCGCACTGGTGGAAAAGGTAGCGTAAGGAGGTATGTCTCTAGCAACAAGAATCGCTGAGTTAATATTTTAGTATATTATATTAGCCTGGGAAGCAGATGGACATAGACTAGATTTTTCTAATTATGAAGTTTGGGATTGATGCATATGTATATATATTTGTTTTAATAGTAATTTACTAAAATATATCAAATTCACAATCACAGAAAGAAGAAGGCTGTCCATAAAACCACCACCACCGATGATAAAAGACTTCAAAGCACTCTAAAGAGAATAGGTGTTAATGCAATTCCTGCGATTGAGGAAGTCAATATTTTCAAGGACGATGTAGTTATTCAGTTCATAAATCCCAAAGGTTTTGATCGTGAAGTACCCTTTGAGCTGATTTGATATCTTCCTTCTTTGTTATCTAGTTAATAACTTTATCTTTTTGGTTTCAGTTCAAGCTTCCATTGCTGCCAATACATGGGTTGTCAGTGGCTCTCCTCAAACCAAGAGTATATTTCCTTAATCTTTGATTTATATTTTGGTGTATCATTTTATTAACTGCAGCTGTAATTGTGTAGATCATTATCACTTAACAGTGTATTTTTAGATGGATAGTTCTCTTCTAGTAGTCAGATGTGGGTCTTAATAGCGCGTGTTTTAAAAGATTTTTTAGGAATCTATACTACTGGTTCTTGTCTTGTTATCTTGATTAATTGACTGCCCTGATTCTCATAATAATTCTCTTGTTTTCAGAATTGCAAGATATTCTCCCAGGAATTATAAACCAATTGGGTATGAAGTGCTATTTTTCTTTGTTCATCTTTACTAGTGTTGTGTGTTGGTTAATTGTAGAAATATTAATATATTATAATTTTATGGCACTTCTTTTTTTTCACCAGGGCCGGATAATCTGGACAACTTGAGGAAGCTTGCTGAACAATTCCAGAAGCAGGCACCAGGTGCGGAAGCTGGAGCAGCTGCCATTCAAGGAGATGAAGATGACGAGGATGAGGTCCCAGAACTTGTTCCTGGTGAGACGTTTGAGGCTGTAGCAGAGGAGACTCCGACTAAATAGAGTTTTAAACAAGTTATGTTGTTTCTTATTTCTAAAGGTTGAGGTCTGTTTCATTTCTCTAAGCCAGTGTTTTATTTGGTCTCTTGTGACATACTAGAAAATTGGTACTATGTTTTGATCAATGAAGTAAAGTAGCTTCTTAAAATGCACATTAATCATTATATGCTATTTCTTCACTGTGAGTGGTTTCCTTTCATTTACTGATTATTACAAGTAACTCGGTAATTTATTTAATCTAGTTACAAACATTCAAATGTTTGTTCTGTATTCCTGAGCTCTTGTTGCTCATCAATGTGTGTAGAGGTAGCTGTTCAGTTTTCTCCTCAATATATAGTCCCTGGGTAAATTATAATCTGAAACAGATTACTTTGTTTTACTAAGAATTTTCATCCTTTGTGATGTTAAAATTCCATTTTTGCATCAATATTTCTTTAGGTGCTGTGCATCCCTGGGTAAAATTTAAGTCGAAATGGGTAACTTGAATTTTTTCATCCTTTGTAATGTTATAAATCTGCTTTTACGTCTGGCACTGCTGATTTGGTTATTGCTAGATTTTCTGAGCAAATAGTTTGCAATTTTGCTTGGTAAAATACATTTCGGAGGGTTATGGAGATGCTTTTGTGATGATAGCGATACCTTTAGTATCATAAATTAGTCTAATTATGATTTTAGATTTATCTCCACTGCAAGTGAAGCTTGCAAGAGTTTTATTTGAACATTCCCCAGAATGTAATTTTCTCGATTCAGTTTCTCATCTGCATGTGTAATAGCGCAGTGATTGATCTGGAAACACATGATTAAGCTGGGGGTTAGTTATGTTTTATTAACTTCTTTATATTGTGTCAATGTCGCTTGGCTTTACTGGATTTTATTTTATTTTCCCCTGAGGGACCTGGAGAATAATGTTACTTGGCTTGCATACATAGTTCTTGGCTTGCTGAATGTAATTGAACAGTTTGTTTTAAACTACTTTGTCACTTGTAGAAGCCAATCTATTATCCATGCCGGCCACATGAACATACCAATAAACAATAAAATCCAATGGATGGTTTTGTATAAAAACAAACAAAAGCCGCACATCAATATCACTCCTTTCATTGTTATTGCCATTATTTAATTAACAACCATCCACTAAACATGGGTTCACTCGCATTCTGTCATACTCCTTTAATTATATATACTTACCCGAAATTAAAAATAATAATATCGCATTATTATTATTTTTTTTTATTATTTTTTTTTAACGTAGATAACCCGCAGCTGCTACCCTTCGGGTGTGTACTGGGTAAACTCTACGGGCTCACGCAATAGCCTGCTCACATTATTATTTATATAAAACTGAAACTCATAATTAGTGTAAAATACAGATCTAAATATAATAGATAAAATGTTGTTAAAATATATAATTAAAAAAATCAAAATTAAGTGTAACTTTAAAATTTCACTGTATAGTACTAGTTATGCATGCACTTAATTATTTACTTATACAAATCTGACACGTTAACTTACTAATACGATTATTTTAAAGTAAATTGACGCTTTGATGTTCCGCAACAAATAAAAATTGAAGGAAAATAAAATTTACAGAGAGTAGATTTTAATTTTTGTCAGTTGAAATTTTATTACATAAGATTTTAAAAATAGTTGTATAATTTTTTAGTGAGTATGAAGATTTGGGACCTAAACATGGTTTCACTTATTAGTCTAGATAGTTGATAACCCGAAACACGGGTCGGTGACTAAAAATATCGAATTAATTTTTGTAGAGAATTATTCATAATATGTGCGAAACACGAATTAAAATTAATAGGGTGATAACCAAAAATACCTTTTTTTTTGAAAAATGTAACAGGAATACTCGTTTTTGAAATATATGGCCAAAAATACATTTCTAATACGCATTTCAAAAATGGGTAAGGCTATTACGCATTTGACAAATGAGTATTATTTAAAAAAAACAAAAAAAAAGGTAAAATCATGATACGCATTACTGACATGCGTATCATGCTTTGTAAAGGCATGATACGCATCTCACGAATGCGTATCCATAATTATTATTTTTTTTTTAATTTTAAATTTTTTTTATACAAGTTACCCATTTCTAAAATGCGTATTAGTAATACCCAATTTTAAAATACGTATTAGGTAGGTATTTTTTGCCAAACATTCCAAAAAATGGTATTCTTGTCACAAAGTTTAAAAAAAGAGGTATTTTTGTCATTTTTTCAAATTAATATAATAATATCGAATATTAAATTGGTACTTGCCAAAAATAGTTATGTGGTTAAAAAGAATCTAATCAGTTCTGAAATTTTCTAGTATAATTCTAGTTTTGCATTGTTTTACTTGATATAGAAATTTAAAATATTAGTTTTATTTTTGTGAAACGAATTGTATCTCTATCTTACGAACCAAATATTTGTTCTTTAGATAATTTAATATTAATTAATATTATTTGATAATTATCTTATAATTAGCTTTTTCAATATAATTTATTTAATATTACATAAATACCGTATGACGATCCGGAACGTCCATTTCCTTTCAATTCACATGAGGGTGAGGCTTGTACAAAATGAACCAGATGCCCACTTCATTAAATTTTTGATGTCAAGAATTATTCAACCGTTTGTCTGACGGATATTTTTAGTTCTCTCATCCTTCATTTAGTTTTCTTTCGGCGTCAACGGTGGCAAATAAAGACTTTGCCCCAGTCCTTCACATGGTCACGAATATTTCAATTATGGATTTATCTTCAGCTTTATGAAATTCTTGGATAATGTTTTTTCCAATTTGTTTACTTGAAAATATCTATACAAAAGTGACACATTTAAAAATTTAAATTAAATGTAATGTTAAGAGTAATTTTTTAAATAATATAAGAAACAGTTTTAATTTGATGCTTTAACAAAATGTATTTCATTAACAAATGATTGATGCATTTGTTATCTTGGTTTCTTTACTAGAGATCAAAGGTTGGATTCCTGATGCGCGAAAGTATTTACTCCTTCTGTCCTATTCATTTTTATACACTTTTCTTTTTGAATGTCTCATTAAATTTTATATATTTCAAACTTACCAAAAATAGTAAAAATTTAATAATATTAAAATCAACTATATCCACTAATTACTTCCACTACACTCACTTTATTCTTTAAATATTGATTGGTCTCACCACCTTATCCTACTTCATACTTTCTTCTCACTAAATTATACTCCCTCCGTCCTGTTAAACATTTCCTCTTTTGACTTTTTGTATTGTTCACGGTAAGCGATTGACTACTAATTTACATCTAATCTATAATATCAAACATAGTCATGAGTGATTTTGTTGGATTTGTATTTACGAGTATTTTAATACAATGAAGTTTTATATTTAATACTAATATAAAATTAAAGATATTAACAATTAAAAGTGTGCATTGGCAAACGTGTCCTACACAAACACAAATTGAAAACGTTTTTAGGGACAGAGGAAGTACTTTTTACTTCTCTCCCATCCCCTATCTTATCAAAATTACTGAAAGTAACATTATTTTATTACTATGTCTTGTCCTCCGTGCCCAAACCATTTGTATACAAATGGGTACAAATGGGTGGGACGAAGGGAGTAGATGATTTTAGGATAGTAGATGAATATAATTCAAATAAAGATACGTAGATGATTGTAGGGCGGACCCGGGATTTAAACTATGGGAATACCCATCATATTTTATAAATACACATTTATATTTTTCAATTCTGGAGGGAAACTTTCATATATTTTTTAAAAAAATAATGATAAAAAATATAAAATTTTATTTTAGGGGAACACGTGTCCCTGTACCCATTACCAGATCCTCCCTCGACCGTAGGACAGTAGCTGAGTCATGAGTTTGATACTCATGCGGACAGTTTGATAATATTAGCATACTTGGTCAATGTTAATTCTACAAACATAAGATAATTAAATTGAAAACTGAGAGGAGCGTCTTTTATTTCCATGAAGAAATGACTGGCGTAAATGGTGATAGTACTCGGTCGCAACTCACAGGATGAAAAGCACAACCAAGTCAAAAATCTATAGTTAAATTTCTTGTTTAAAGTACAAGATCATTTGACTCTGTCTTGCCTCGGCCCACTTCTAATATTACAGCGTGGTAGTAAATCAAATTATATGAATGAAAAACGTGAAATATGCGGGGTATAGTGCATGACTCGGTGGCTTCTTGCATAGAGTTTCAAACAGCTATAAATTATGATTGAGCTCAATGTTTATATAAATTTATTTATCATAATTGCTCTATCAATCCACACTAAGCATAGAAATATTCTTACCAACACCGCTGCATCAGCCATAAGGGAATCAGTCATAGATGTCAGAGTTAAAATAGAAGAGAATTTTATAATTAATATATAATTTTTCGAAAATTTTGTTCTATGGAGGCTCAAAATATTTACTATTAAAAGCTACTTTCGGTAAATAATAAATACTCAGGTATAGTATTTTATTATCTTATTAGTGGGAAATTTTAAACCCACTAAGAAGTGACCCATTAATTTTTTTTAACCCCCCTCCCCCGTTATAACTTAGAATTGTACTGTATAATTTTACATGTGTCATATCGTAATTTAATTTATATCTTAATTTTTTATTTTTTTATGTTTATATAATTTATAGAAAGTTAAAAATAAATAACAATTTATTCAGTTCCAAATTATATATTTAAACATTAAAATAAAAATAGAAATTTTATACTCTATATTTATATCTTGATTTTTATTTTTGAATTTTGACCTGTATATATATATATATCATGTTAAATAATATTTTTGATTTTATAATGTATTATGTTTTCATATTAATAACACTAAAAAAAATACTATAAACTTTTGATTTTATAATACCAAAAACTTTTACGGTATAAATCTACTCTTATAAAAAGTAGTTTTTACTATTTTAAAAAATTACAAAATTTTGTCATGAACATAATTTTTTGAACAATTTAATATATAAATATCTCAACGCAAAATGTATTTTAATAATTTTCAGTTTAGCCCCACAATTGAAATTTTCTACCTCCGCCAGTGTCGGTAACCCATGTCCCCTAACTTTGATCTCTAGTATAAATTAGTTAAAATTTTAAAAAACTTAATCCCAAAAAAAATTATTAAATTAGGAAAAGGAAATTTGTTAAACGAGTTAAAATACATTTACTAATTCAACGATGGGTAGTTAAAAAATATTTATATACAATCGACCTAAAAAATGTATATCTAAACTTAAAACCGTGCAATTTTTTTTTTAATATTAATAATTTTTAAAAAAGAATATTTTGAGTTAAATTCTTAATTTTGTTCATTTAAAATTTTAAATAACATAACTTCATAATAAATATATTAGTACACGTATATATTCATATTTTTTTAGAGAGTTAATCCAAGTAATTGCCTCGACACCAGAAAAAATATTCTTATAGCGAGTTTATTATTTTATAAAGAGTAAAGATATACTAATTCTATTATGTTATGACCTTAAAAAATATTATTCTAGCGTGGTTATTAATTAATCGATTAACCATAATCGATATATGAAAAATATAACAATAATTGTTAGAGACCCACCACTCTTAGGTCCACTATATATGTTTGGGCCGATGTAAATTATAGTGGAGTAGGCCGAGAGGGGAGCGACCCAGTCACGAAGACACTGGACCAGCCCACGATAGGCGAGGACAGGGAATCGCCGAAGACCAAGGGATGTAACGTTAACGTGGTTCAAGTTATATACACGAAGTATTCACTTCGACACACACAATTCATATCACATAGACTATTTTATATTCCGATTAAGTCACAAAATACAAGTTAATTATTCTAACACCGGAGGTGAATCGGGGATCATCCCTCGCATTTTTCTCTTTGTAGGCCGAAGTCGATCCATCAAGGGCGAAGCAAGGTCAGCAGAAAACGGGTTCCAACATTTGGCGCCGTTTGTGACAGATACGAGATTAAGTCGTGAGATCTGAGACGATGACTAATAGCAATGATAAACAGGGCCCTATGGGATTCACCTATCCGAAAACTAATCCTACAAAGCAACCTTTAATTACCTCTCAGAATCTGGAAACTGATTTCGACGAGGAAGCCGAAATAGTCCCAACTCCCGAAGAACATGCGATGTTGAGGATACTGAGGGCAGGAAAGATCGCCAAAGAGAAGGAAAAATAGAAAGAAAGCGATGAGGCTGAACAGGCAAAGGCCAAACAACGGGAGGACGGTGCGTTGAAGCTCAAAGTCATAAAGCTACCAAGAGAGGAGTTGGAGCTGGAGGAGAAGGCGCTAAGGGCGTCATTAGAAGAGACTGAAGGAGTTAAGAGTTCTCGAAAAGAGAAACGAGTCCATGTTAAGGAAGATGAGTCCACGGACTCTGACTCACACCACAGAAGGAGGAGAACGAAAGTCTCATTGACTTCGGAATCTGACCAGGAGGAAGAAGATGACATGTCCCTTACTAGGCTATCCAGACTGGAAAAAGCCATGTTTGGGGACCGGAAGTTTAACTGTGAACCGGTAGTTACCGAAGAGACCGAGGCAAACCGGCCTCTTCCAGGGAAGAGAAACAGTTCCCGAAGATGAATGAGTTCAATGGGAGGGGGGATCCTGAAGACCATTGTGACAAGTACATATTGATGATGACAGACATGGGCCACAGCCAGATGATGTTGTGTAAGATGTTCAAGACATACTTTAAAGGAGGGGCATCGATGTGGTATAACTCGCTTCGGCCACGTTCGATCCACTCATATGAGTAGCTAAAGGGGAAGTTTATAAGGCACTATTCACATCTATGTCGAAGAGAGAAAGACACTGATACCATCATTCATTGAAGACAAAGGACGAACGAGTCCCTAGAAGATTACCTAGCCAGGTTCAAGGAGGAAGCCAACATGGTCACCAACCTAAACAAGACAAAAGTTATGGGGTATCTGACCACTGGACTAGACCCAATCAAAGGTAAAAAAAACTCATATCTTCTCTATATGATTAACCCCCCCCCCCCAAAATGTCATCATGACATATATGTGAGGGGTGAGAACATTCGGAAGAAAATGGAAATTCTGGAGGGGTATAGAGAACCCCAAAGAGATGACTGATTCAAGCAGTCAGGCTGCTATGAGTACTCCCGATGGTCCAACCGTAACCGAAGGGACAATCGTTGGACTGATGGGAATAAACAAACTGATCGGATCCTGGAAAGGTGAAGATATAGAGTTTCAACCGCGTTCACACCTCATAACGCGCCAATCTCCAAGATTCTCCACAAAATTAAAGGTAAGCCAGGCTTCGTCCTCCCTGCCAAAATGAAAATGGCCGATCACAAGAAAAATGTCGATAAATATTATGACTACCAACAGGATAAGGGGAATAATATTGATGAATGTTTTCACTTGAAGAAGCTGATAAAAAAGAAGATCAAGGCAGGAGAGTTGAATGAGTTTGTAAGGGATTTGAGAAACAAGCTGGAGTAGAACGATGCAAGAAATAGAGGGGCTGAAGAAAAGTATCGGGGAGAGGTAAAGACCATTTCAGGAGGCAATGCCCTTGGTCTCGATAACAAGAATGCCAGAAAAAGGTATACCATCCAAGTCTGTAGCTTGTATCAGTTCAGCCCTGCTAGACAGGTCATGCCCCTCTCCTTTACCGAAGAGGACTATGAAGATGTCATATGTCCTCACGAGGACCCGCTAGTAATCAATCCCATAATTGGAAAAAAATAAGATATGGAAAGTGATGGTGGACGGAGGATGTTCGGCTAACATTTTATTCCATCGAACATACACTAAGATGAACCTAGTGGGAGAACAAATAGAACCGTGTCGTGAAGCACCCTTCGAGGCCTTTAGCGGACATCATATTCCCTGTGAAGGTACAATCACTTTACCTGTTCTTATCAGTAAAATGCCCTATACTGCTGAAAAACAGGTCAAATTCTATATTGTGAGGGCCGAGAGCCCTTATAATACACTTGTTAAGAGACCATTCCTATCTTTTTTTCAATCCGTAGAGTCATACCCCTTCTCAAGATGAAACTCCCCACTGAAAAAGGGTTAGGGAGATGAGAAGTGACCAGAAGACAATAAGGATTATTGTGCTTGAGGATCTCAACAAAGACGGGGAATATAAGGAGAATGACTTCAATGGAAAAAGAAAGTGTTCCAAAGTCGAACCGAGCGGGAATAAACAGTTGTTGAATATTGAGTTGGAGAAATTTGAGGCCGACTTGTCTTGCCCAATTGTCGAACCTACAACCGAAGTGGAAGAGGTAGAGCTCTATGCTGGATGTTCGGGAACAATAGTCCGTATTGGGAAAAATATGGAACCTGACCTGAAAGAGAAAGTTATCGCAGTGGTAAGGCAATACCATGACGTCTTCGCATGGGGTCCCAAAGACATGCCCAGGTTAGATCCGAAGATGGCTAAGCATTGCCTTAATGTGAAGCCCGAGGCTAAGCCCGTAAGGCAGAATACCTTCACCTTAGAGCGACAAAAGGTTATCGAAGCCGAAGTTAAGAATTTGTTGGAAGCCAAGTTCATTGAGGAAATTGAATACCCTGACTGGATCGCTAATGTGGTAGTGGTCAAGAAACAACAAATGGAGGATGTGTGTAGACTATACTGACCTTAATAAGGTATGTTCGAAGGATCATTACCCTTTGTCGAGCATTGATCAATTGATAAACGCCACGGCCAGCTACCAAGTCCTAAGATTTATTGACGCCTTCTTGGGCTACCATCAAATATCCATGAACACTGCGGACATTCGGAAGATAGCCTTCATCACGCTGAATGGAATGTACGTTTACATCAAAATGCCCTTCGGCCTAAAGAATGCAGGGGCAACCTTCCAGCGTATGGTCAATAAAGTCTTTAAAGAACAAATCGGGCATAACATGGAGTGTTATGTGGACAATATGATTATTAAGTCCCTATTTCGGGATTATGCCGAAGATCTCCGAGAATGTTTTGAAACCTTGAGGAGAAACAACATGAAGATTAATACGAGCAAGTGTACATTTTGGGTAGCAAGTGGAAAGTTTCTGGGATACATGGTAAATGAACGAGGCATAGAAGCTAACTCAGAAAAATACAGGTAGTGTTGGATATGGAGCCCCCGAAATGTATCAGGGACATTCAGACACTCACAGGCCGATTGGCGGCACTTCGGCGCTTCATATCAAGATCAGCCGAGAAGGCACTTCCTTTCTTCATAATTCACATATTAATCTCCCGATCTAATACTTAAATTGTGTCTATCATATCATGTACTAGAATTACAACTCCTCTCCCAATTCATTATAATTCCTATAGATAAAATCAAAGGCTCGCGACTCCCTCAATTGTGTTAAGCCCTCAATGAAAAATTAACAAACACAAGAAAATCATAATACAACTAAATAAACACAACAAGCCAAAGAATACTACCCAACTCTTGGATTAAGGAAGTAACTATTCATGATATATGAAGAAAAAAATATATATTCAAAACCACAAATCATGAGTTAAGAATTTGAATACAGAGAATACAACTTGAAGAGTTCCTTTGAAATCTGACGAATTCATTCGCTCTTTCTCCCAATCTCGCTCTGTAGCTACCTATCTCCCTTCTCTCTCAAGAATAATGGATATCTCTATCCTATTATATATTACAATATGTTATGTTCTTGGTTTTCTGTGTACAATATATAAAACATAATATATCATAAAGATTTTTATGCTTTTCCCAAATTAATTGAACTTTGATGTAAAATTCGTAGGTTATCTTTCAGGCCTGATTCTGTGCTGCTCCAGTTGGATTCTTGATGTTGGACCACTTCTAAACCGTAGATAATTCTGTTAACTTCACATGGACTGAGGATCGCCCAATTCTGATGTCTATAACTCAAGTTACGACCCGAACAGTGATGTATGCGCGTGCAGACCAATAAATCTGATTTTTCTTATAATTTAAGTCCAAATAAGCCCAATTCCATCTTAAGTTGGGAATTCTTTATTTCCTTTCATAAAATAATAAAATCTAATTAATAATATCCAATTATTGATATAATATCATAAATTTGAGAATATAATCCTATAATATATATAAAAAAATATACACTTTATCAGTAGGAGCCTACAGATACAATGAAGCAAAGGCTGAAGACCCCTATTCCTTCTGTGATAAATTTGATTGCATTCCTTGCAACATGAAAGTAATGACAATTATCATAGACTGAGAGTAATCTCGAAGATGCAAGAATTGAGTCTACAGCTGTGAAGGAAACTGCAAAACAAAATTTAAACATTGTTCTTTCTGAATCATCAAATTCTACTACTACAAATTCTGTTAACACGAAAAAACACCTAACACTGCTTGGGTAGCTAAACACACTTAATCCTCATTGTGTGCAGAGCAAAGTGAAGAAGGTCATATAAATCATAGACAGTGGATGCTCCATGCATATGATAGGTTATAAGGCCATGCAATCACAGTTTTAGGAGATGGCTGGCCCATTGGTGACTTTTGAAGACAACAACAAAGGATTCACAATGGGATATGGCAGGTTAGTTTCTGGAAATATTATCATTGAAGATGTAGCACTAGTAGTTGGTCTTGAGGTTAATCTCATGAGTGTTAGTCAATTCACAAATAAAGGATTCAATATTTTATTTGACAAAGGAGAATGCTCAATTATCAGTAAAAAGACGGGTGAAGTTGCTTTGAAAGGAGAAAGAAAGGGAAGCTTGTTTGTTGCAGATTTATACTCAGCAAACAAGGATGGAATATGTTGCTTTTACACCAAGGCATATGTTGAGCAAAGCAAGTTGTGGCACAAAAAACTCTCTCATCTGAACTACAAGGCAATCAATACCCTGGTGAAAAACCAGTTAGTGAGAGACATGCCAAGCTTGGAGTTTACTCAAAATGAAGTTTACGAGGCTTGTCAAAAAGAAAAAATGAAGAGGTCTAATCACAAGAGCAAAATAGTGAATTCCATAAGTGCACCTTTGCAACTTATTCACATGGACCTGTTTGGACCAGTTAATGTCATATCTATTTCTAGAAAGAAATATGCACTTGTGATGGTGGATGACTACTCAAGGTACATATGGGTAGAGTTTATGAAAATCCACACATCATAATTGAACACATCAAGAAAATTGAGAAGAAGGCTAAAGATCAAAACTGTGTAAAAAGATTGAAGAGTGACAATGACACAAAATTCAGAAATGGAATTCTGCATGAATTATGGGCATTTTTCAAGAGTTCTTAGCTGCAAGGACACCTCAGCAAAATGGGGTAGTTGAGAGAAAAAATAGAACTCTAGTAGAGGCTGCTAAAACAATGTTGCAAGATACCAAGTTACCAACAAATTTTTGGGAAAAAGCTGTCAACATTGAATGCTACACTCAAAACAGATATCTCATCAACAAAACTCTTGACAAGTCACCCAACTCAATTTTATCAAAAAGGAATCCTACCGTGAAGCATCTGCATGTGTTTGGAAGCAAGTTCTTTGTGTTAAAAGACAACTCTGAATATGTGGGAAAATTTGACTCTAAAGTTTTTGAATCAATTTTTTGAGATATTCATTGGAAAGAACTACATACATACTTTTATGTGCTTGAATAAAAAAAATTTATGGAAAGCACATATGTGACTTTTGATGATGACAAGTGTCCAGCCTTGGAGTGCCTTGATGAAAATGAAGCTGAAGCCCTTAAGTTTGAAAATCTCAACATTCATAATGATTCTGAAGATGAAGTTGAGATCAACACAAGCAACAGATTGAATGAAGAGTCAACTGAGCAAGTGAATCATGGGAATGGAAACTCATCTCGAACACCTAAATTTGATAGCACAAACTCAGTGGGAGAAAGAGAAGAAAGTTATACAAGTCATGCCAATGATCAAGAAAATGCAGAGAATTCAAGTCAACAAAATCATACCAGAAAGTGGGATAGGAGTTACACTAGAGATGCAATTATTGGTGATCCAAATACTGGTGTGAGGACTAGAAGTGCAATTGTTAATGAATGTCTACATGCATGCTTTCTTTCACAAATTGAGCCTAAAAAACTGAGAAAGCTCTACTTGATCCTGATTGGATATCTGCTATTCAAGAAGAGATAAATCAGTTTGAAAGAAACAAAGTTTGGAAGTTGGTTCCTGCACCAAACAACAGAAGTATAATTAGAACAAAGTGGGTGTACAGGAACAAGATGGATGAAAATGGAATTGAAACAAGAAACAAAGCAAGGTTAGTTGCAAAAGGCTACTCACAGGAGGAGGGAATTGATTATGAGGAACCTTTTTCTCCTGTTGCAAGACTTGAAGTAATAAGGATCTTTCTTGCATTTGTTGCACACTCAAACTTTAAAGTGTATCAAATGGATGTAAAGAGTGAATTCCTTAATGGTGAGTTGGAAAAAGAAGTATATGTGCAACATCCACCTGGATTTGAAGATCCAGAATTTCCAGACTTTGTCTACAAACTACTCAAGGCTTTCTATGGATTAAAGTAAGCACCTAGAGCTTGGCATGACACACTGTCAGAATTTCTACTTAAACATGGATTCACTAGAAGAATAATTGACAAGACCCTATTCTACAAGCAGCATGGTGGTGATATGATCATAGTTCAAATTTATGTGGATGATATCATTTTTGGTTCTACTAATGAAAAGTTATATCAAAGATTCTCAAGGCTCATGCAGAATGAATATGAAATGAGCATGATGTGAGAATTAAGTTTCTTTCTTCGACTTCAAGTCAGCCAAAGAAGTGATGGAATCTTCATCATCCAAACCAAGTATGTTAAAGATTTATTGAAGAATTTTGGAATGGTTGATTGTTCCCCTGCATCAACACCTATGTCTACAGCTACAAAGTTGGATGAAGATAAGAAAGGAAAAAATGTAGATATTTCAGGTTATAAAAGAATGATTGGATCTTTGTTGTATTTGACTGCTAGTAGATCAGACATTATGTTTGCAACATGCCTGTGTGCAAGATTTCAATCCAATCTAAAGGAATCACATTCGATGGCTGTGAAGAGAATTTTCATATACTTAAAGGGAACACCAAACTTGGGATTGTGGTATCCTAAGGGAACTGGATTTGAAGCTGTTGGTTACACGGATGCAGATTTTGCTGGATGCAGGGTTGACAGAAAGAGTACTGGTGGAAGCTGTCAATTTCTTGGATAAAGACTTGTTTCCTGGTATAGCAAGAAACAACGATATGTGTCAACTTCCACAGCTGAGGCTGAATACATAGCTGCTGGAAGATGTTGTGCTCAAGTGCTTTGGATTAGAAATCAGCTAATGGACTATGGCCTAGTATTACACAAAATTCCAATTGTGTGTGACAATATTAGGGTTATTTCTATTGTGTCTAATCAAGTTAATCATTCTGGAACAAAGCACATTGATGTAAGGTACCATTTTATTAGAGGACGTGTTACAAATGGTACTATTGAGCTTATTTTGTTCCAATAGAAAAACAATTAGCTGATATTTTTACTAAACCTTTGGATAAATCAACTTTCACTAGACTTGTTGGTGAAATTGGAATGTTAAATTCTTCATCCTAAAGGCAAGAACTCAGCTAATATGTTGCAGCGGATTAATTTCTAGTAAATCAAAATTAATTTGATTTAATTGGAAATTAACTGAAATATGATTTCTAAATATTTCATAATTCTCTGTATATTTATTTTTCAAAATTCAAATTCAACTTGGAATTTTTCAAATTCTAAGAGAACTTTTTAACTATTAATTTACATTTTCAATATGTGAAATTAGCATAAGACAGAATCAAAAGAACAAAATTATATAGAGAACTGAGTTCTCGATAAGTCTAACTAACTTCTCGACAAGTCATTTTTAGACTTCTCGATAGAGTTCTCGATAAGTCATTTTCCTGACTTCTCGAAGGACTTCTCGACAAGCCTTATTATGAATTCTCGATAAGTCATTGTAGAGAACTCGATATATGTTAATTCATAGAGTTCTCTACAAGTATACATTTTAGACTTCTCGACAACTTAGAACTGAAATAATTTAAATTAATAAATTATTTCAGTAAAATACTTTTGATATAAAATCATTCTAATTTTATTTTAATTTATTCAAATAAAAATTGGCAAAACTTCAGTCCATTCAGGACAAACTGGGTATTTATTTGACATCCCGATAAGTTACTATCTAGTTCTCGATAAGAGTCAGGAAAGTGACATATCGATATATATCTATTCTCATACGTGACTTGTTAATAAACAAATCCCAAACGTTTATTTCTACTTCTCGACAAGTCACTTACCTTTTTGTATAAATACCCCGACTTCTCGACATAACCCCTCTTTACGCCTTCGAGATCTCAAGTGACCTAATTTCGGCAAATCTTAATCGTTCTCTCTCATTTCAAACTTTCTCTCTCTCAAATTTCTTACCCACTAAAATTCAAATACTTCAAATGGTATCAAACACTGTTAGAGTTTTTATCCCAAAGGAGGGCACCAACTACCTTGCATTCACAGATGCTAACCAAGCTCGTGATAGCTTCAAAAGCTTTGTTAAGTTTCTAACTGAGACATTCTCTGCAGGTGCTCTAACTGCAAATCCAATTCTGTATCTGGATGTTCTCAATGACTTTAGAACTCAACTGTGATCAGGACAGTTGTGCATGAGAACCAAGCTGTATCCATGGTGGTTAACTGCTCTATTCAAGGCCAATATGTGGAATTTACTGAGAATGATGTCAACCTGGCTTTGGGCATTCCTACTGACAATATGGTGGAGGTCCCAACTCAAGAAGAGCTAGATGAGTTCATGGATTTTATCAACTACAGTGAAAAGATAAACCCGGTTAGCTTGAATAAGAAGCATCTGAGGAGGGAATGGTCATTCATGTTTGACTCAATTGTGAAGGCTTTCACCTGCAGGAAGATAGGGTATGATAACATCTCAAGTGTGGTCCAGAAGCTGGTGTTCTTCATGGCTCACAACAAACACATAATGTGGGGCTTTTGATTCTGCAAGAACTCAGCACAAGGCTCACAATGCCTCTGGCTACAAAAGGTAAGGAAATTTTCTTTCCTAGGTTTATAATGTCTATTTTAAACCATAAAGTTCAAGACATTCATTTACTTAATGGTATAAATAGAACAAAAATATGCAATTGTAAACAGGTGTCCAAAACTCTATTTGGTTCACTTATTAAAAAGAATAAGGTACCTGTAAGTCTTAGAATCACTCCATTTATGTTGGAGAGATTCATGACTTACCTTTACCCTATGCCTGACATGAGGTCAAATGTCCAAATTAGTACAATTATGGCTTCTGTTCCTGTGGAAGAACAAACACAAAAACACCAACAGGGGCCTTCCTAAACTGAGATCCTTCATTCTTTACCATTAGAAGCTAGGAAACCAACCACTGCATCCTCTCAAAAGGGTGAAGTGAGTAAAAATAGGATAAAGCAGGCACCCTTGACGGTTATAAATGAGAGTGGTGAGGACCAAATACAAATAGAGTCTAACTTGGTCAATAAACCAAATTAGGTAAAGAATTCTGAGCTGGACATTCAATTGGCTACCTCTGTATCCTCCCAAAAGGATGTAGTTGAAAAAGAGGGATTAAAATATACTCTAGAGGCATCCTCTCAATAGGGTGTCTTTATTGAACAAAGCACTCTCTATAGTGCATCTTGTAAAGAGTCTGCACCACAACTTGAACACATTCAAGTTTATGTAAGAAGGAATAAAGATGGCACAAACACTGAGAGCACATCTCTTGAAGCTCCCTCATCTATTCAGGGGGAGCTGCCAAAACTCAATTCTCAAATCACTACTCTTATCTCTCAAATTTCTTCTTCATATAATGAAACATTTGAATCTAATTCTCAACTGTTGTCAAAATCAAGTGACATAGTTCAAGAGACTGTGTTCACCACCCAAGAACCACACTCAGTTGGGGAGAGGCTACACTCTGGGATAGACCTTGATGACACCAACACAGATACATGGATTTCATCAGTTTTTACTAAAGACCCTGTGGTAGCACCAAATACACCTTCATGTGAAAATCAATCCTCACAGATTGACAGGTTTGAGGGTAGTACTCTTGAGGGGGAACTATCTAAATCCTCTCCAATTCTATTGGAGGTTTCTCATGTAGGGACAACTCCCCTCAAAACCCTGACTGAGATTGCTTTGTCAATTGAAGCTAAGAGTCCAATTGTCAATGATCCAATCATTGGGGATACAAGTCAAGCACATTCAGGTGCCAGTTCTTTGCAAGAAGAACAAGGTTTTGAGTGCATGGTACATGACAGTAACCTGGTCAAATCCCCTATAATTCAAGTGGAGGTTGCCATTATTGGTGAATAACACATTGTCACAACCACAGTTTCTACTATGAGTTCAACTGTGATTCCAATCACAGGGTTACCTATCTCTTCACAACCCTCTACCTTAAACCAAATAGATATACCATCTACCTCTAACCCTACACAACAACCCTCACACCTCATCTCATAGTGGCTGCAGGATGCTCAAACTTAGCCAATCACCATGAATGATCTTCTAGTGGACCAACTCCCTGGCCTTGCCAATATTACCCAACAATTGCTCACAACTGATATGTCCAATCAGGATTATCAGTCTATCTTGATCTCTTATAAAATAGATGTTGAAGAACATTAGCAAAAGATTGTCAATGAAGCTGAGCAAGATGGAAATGTTGATGCTTGGTTATCTAAGGATTTTGTCTTGGAGATGGATGAGGTCTTGGATAGGTTTAGAGAAGAATATGTCATTATCCTAGGAAGCAATGCCAAGACTCTCACTCCACAGAAAGTTTATGATGCTATTATAGAAGTCTACAAGGCACAGCTTAAAGCATTTCACCTCACTGGTAAAGCACTACAACAGACTCTGAATAGTCATCAAGACGGAATCAGGAGACTGGTGAAAGATAAACTGGATGACCTTGTGCCAACTCAGGTGGAAATAAAGAATAAATTCAACAAATTTGCTGAGCAAATGGCAAGGTTTGATGTCACCAGTATGGAGCAAAACATCAAAAATCTAAAGCAATCCTTTCTGGATCTGCATGGAGTTGTCTAGAATCACATCACAAGTAACAATGATACAAGGGTAAAATTGGATCAATTGCATCAAGCTGGGTATGAACCTTCAACTCTTTTGATGGAGGGAATTAAGGAGTCTCTTCAAGCCACATTTGGTGCTTCTGTCTCAACAAGCTCACAACAACCAATATCCACATCAACCAATCTTCAAATCCAATCTCTACAACAGCAAGTCTTCAATCTGCAAGCCTCTAATGACTCACTCACAACTCAGGTTACAACTCTCACTACTCTGGTGCAGAGTCAACAAAATGACAGCAGGACCCTAGTAGACTCTCATAACCATCTTCAAATGCAGAATTATATCTCATTGGGAGCTATTATGGGTGCCTTGAACGTTCCATTACCTGCTCTAACTGAAGCTGTGAAGCTACCATGACTAAGGGGGAGATAGAAGCTAGAACTCAACAATGCAAGGAAGCTGAAAATCTACACAATCAAAAGAGGCTGAAAAAGCTACATCTCACTCAGGTCAAAGCTCTACACAAGTAAAAATTTCTCAAGATGTTGGAAAATACAGACTCTAGAAAGCTGCAGAAGGACCCTGTCAAAATAAGGAGTTTAATGAGCTATTAAGAGTTCTAAAGGGTCTTTCACAACAACTACATCACTTACAAGAGAGCTTTGGTCAACAATATCAATTTTCTAAGAGTGGTGATAGTAAAGGTTGGAATTTTTTTGGAGAAAATGATAGTGGCCAATGTCAATGATTGTGGTTTGGACAGGTGTCTATAGGTGTCTCTCTCAAATCTTCAAACCATGAGAGCATCTGAGCTGGATGTAATAATTGATAGAGTTAATCCAGTAATTCTAAAGGACACCCAATTATTTAATGAACTCAAGAAAGCTCATATAGCTGCTTTTCCTAAAGCTTATCTATATCCAAGCAAGGGGTGACCTACATCTGTCCACAAACCAAACAGTGTAGATACTTCACAGTTTCCAAAATCTGTGTAAGGGGAAATACAAGATTGATTATGACAATGGAAACTGACCTCAAAACCAAGAAGAATAAAATAGTTGAAGATGAGGAGATGATCAGGATGCTGGGAAGGTACTTGTAAAATGCTGAGAGCATGTTGCCAACTACTCAATTCAACACAAAAGATGACAAGGATGATGATGAGAAGAAGAATGGTGAGAAAAAGCCTTCTGGCTCAAATCCAAGTAAATCTTCTAAAGTAACTGGCAGCAAAGTAGAAGAGAAGAAGAAGGATGATAGAAAAGGGGGAGATAGAAGCAGAAGGAGGAAAAAGGATGGAGAAGAAGGTGTCAAGAAAAATTTCCTACAAATCCAAATCTCACAAACTCAAACCACTAAAGAAAATAAAAACCTACCTTCATTCAAGCTTCCAACCACTATCTCAGCCAAACCTACCTCAAAAGCCAAAATACTTGTACAAGAAAACTGCAAACACCCTACTCAAAATACCAATCACATCCAACCATATCACACTAAAACAAATAAAAAACCTACCTTCATTCAAGCCTCCAACCATAACTCACTTCAAGTATGTTGGAAGAAAACCAAAGAAAATGCAAGCTGATGCTGGGATCATCTGAATTGCTTCAATCAAACTGACTTGCTACCTCTAAACATGTGCCTCACAGATGAAGACTTTTTCCAATAATTAGCTGAAGAAATTGTCAAAGTCTGGGTTGTATCACTTGCAGAAGTCAGATCTACTACCAAGATGGCTCCTTCATTTTTCTTAGCAGGACAGTGATGGAAACATTTTCAACTACACAACTGAAGAGAGTAATCAGCTTGATGAAGGACAATGACACTAGTATAAGAATATGGAAGGCTGTGATGTCTGAAAGGTTGAGGTAAAGGGATGAAAGACATGCAAGGTCGAAGGCTGAAAAAGAGGAAAGGGATAGAAAATATGCTAAGGAGATAGAGATATTTGAGGAAAGGTCAAATAAGCTCAAGGCAAGGGGGTTGAGTAGAATATCAAAGGATGGACACTAGGGATTGCAATCGGGTCGGATCGGGTCGGGTATTGCAGAATCCATATCCAAACCCAAAAAATTTATCCATACTCGAACCCGACCCGAACGCGAAATACCCGAAAATGAATACCCGAACCCGATCCATCGGATTTCGGATCGGATTCGGGTATACCCGAAACCCAAAATTTTTTTGAATTGGATATTCATACTTGAACCCGAACCCGAAATCTGAAAATTTGTATAATTATTGATATTGCAAGTGCTTGGGATCGAACACGCGACTTGTAGAGAAAGAGTTTTAATGTGTCATCTTCAACCACTACACCACATCATTAATTCTGTTATTATATGTATAGCTAATATTTAAAAAATCAACTCAATTGATACCCAGTTTTTTAAATTTATTACTAAAAGATGTTTTGTTAACCTTATAAATCTTATCACCCGTTTAAATGATTGAATAATTATATTTAATTAAACTTTATAGTTAGTTAATTTTTAACATAAATATAAAAATATATGTTCTAAAAATTATATAATAATATGTATAATGTATATTAATATATATATATATATTATAATGTGTAATATATAAAATTCTAATATTATATATATATAATTAATATATATATAATAATTCGGGTTTTTTCGGATTTCGGGTTCGGATCGGGTTCGAATAGAGTTTCGAATATCGGATCGGATTCGAATCGGTATACCTAATATCCAAATCCAAAAATTTTCGGGTTTAAAAACTAAATCATATCCAAATCCAAATCCAAAAAATCGGGTTCGGTAAATCCAAAATTTCGGGTTTCAGATCGGGTATCCGTTGGATCGGATTATTTTGTCATCCCTAATGGACACTTTATGAACATACAAGTTGGCGGATTCTCAAGATTCAGAGTTGGTTACTTAAATGGTTACACATTAGATGAATGGCTCAAGATGGTAGAAGCTCTAAGAGGGACTGTGATAATGGAAGAACTCCAGGTGCTAGTAAACCTAAATGACCTTATTAGAAAACAATCAGGCTATGAGAAATTTACTTGATGGATGTAACTATTGAATTTATGTAATCACTAAATATATAAAAGTTGTATTTGTCAATCTGTCAGTTTTTATGTAAAAATTTTAGCTTAGGAATAGTCTTGTTATCAGGCATGAGTTTGTGATAAGCAATCTTCTCACAAACTGGGGGAGATTATTGTGCAAGACATGCCTATACAATAAAAAGACTAAGTCATATTGACAACCCTGAGATATAGTTGTATGATAGTCTAAATCTGTATTATGTATTGTATTTCTTGAGTCTGTAAAAAGGTTTGAAGATTAGACTGGAGTATTGTTCTATAAACAGTTTTAAGCCTAAGAATAAAACTCTTGAAGAAGATCAAGTAAAGATCATGCCTCAGAGAAAAAATATAGAAACTTGGAGTTAAATAAATCTGTTTTATGAAAAATGTTATACGTCAAGATATCAACAAGTCATAGATCAAGCTATATAGAAAAGTCATTCGAGAACTCCAGAATGCCTTATCGAGAAGTCAACAATGGCTTGTAGAGAAGTCTCGGAGATATCGACAAGTCAAATGAAGATGTGAAGATTGGAGATATCGACAATTCATTTCTACATGAAGAAAACTCAAAGATATCGACAAGTCAAATAAAGATGTGAAGATTGGAGATATCGACAAGTCAATTTCTTATTAAAGATCTCAAAGATATCGACAAGTCAAAATGTATATAGAGGTCTCAGAGATATCGACAAGTCATTTCTACATGTAGAAATCTAAAGACCTCGACAAGTCAAGTACACTTATAGAGAACTTAGAGACCTCGACAAGTCAAATACACTTATAGAAAACTCAGAGATCTCGATAAGTCATTAAACTTATCGAGATGTCACTTCTTAATAGAATAAACTAGAGATCTCGACATGAACCTAAAATACAGTAATACAGATAACTTAAAAATTCAAGATTATCAATCAAAAAATGATCTATTCACTTGGATTGGATAGTCTACAAAAGCAGCTTGAAGAGTACAAGATCAAGGGCCAAGATTAATTGATAGAGGATGGTCACAGACCTACAAGATTTACAAAGATTCACTAAGCCAGAAATAGAAAGAAACGGACATTGCTTAGAAAAGGGTTTAGTACATCTTATTGTATGTTGTGTAAACCCATGTTTATTAATCTGTAAAGTAAACATTGGTCTTTTATTTTTTGTAGTAATAAAAAGATTCATATTCTCTTGTATTCTTTCAAGGAAGAAGCTGAGTTCTTATATTTTTAAGAATACATCATTTGTAGCAAGATAAACTTAATTAATACAAATTAAGTGAGTTTTGAAATATTGTGTTTGTTGTGCTTGTTGTTTTAATTTTGCAAATATAATATCTCTACAATTAAACTGCTTTTTTCACACATCATTATCCAAACTTCAAAAAGGCTAAAAATCAAGAAAACACATTCACCCCCCCCCCCCGCGTGTGTTGTACTCAATAGCTAACACATGTTTCTCATTCCATTTTAACTTAGCATTGAACGATAAATTTCTAGTTTAGCGAATTACCGAATGCCTGATATATTTTAAAGACATAATTATAGACCTTCGAATATGGGTAAGAAATCGGTCAACTTATTAGATATCTGAAGTCGCCACACATCTTTCTTTAAAACTGTCCGACAAGAAGGTAATCAATATTTACTAAGGCCCAAATTTGAAGCCGAAGAAGTAAACTTTTTCAAAAATTTACCAAGACCCTAATTTGAGGCAAAAGAAGTAAACTTTTTTTAAAATTTACTAAGGCCCAAATTTGAGGCCGAAGAAGTAAACTTTTTCAAAATTTTACTAAGGTCCAAAATGGAGGCCGAATAAGTAAACTTTTTTTAGAAGTTACTAAGGCCCAAAAATGGAGGCCAAAGGCATAAACTTTTTTCTAAAATTTACTAAGACCCAAATTTGAGGCCGGAGAAGTAAACTTTTTCAAAAATTTACTAAGGCCCATAATGGAGGCCGAAGAAGAAACTTTATCTAAAATTTACTAAGGCCCAGAATGGAGGCCGAAGAAGTAAAATTTTTCTAAAATTTACTAAGGCTCAAATTTGAGGCCGAAAAAGTAAACTTTTCAAAACTTTACTAAGGCCCAAATTGGAGACCGAAGGAGTCAGTTTTTTCTAAAATTTACTAAGGCCCAAATTTGAGACCGAAGAAGTAAGGGAAACATAAACTAAAAATTCCAGGAGAAAACCAACCCAAAAGGCGAATAAAATATATTTAAACTAAATAAAAAGCCCGAAGGCAACTAAAGATTAGGCCCGAAGGTACAAGAAGTCGAGCCCGAAGGCATTAAGTTTACACAATTTTTAAAAAAGGAATAATGGAAACTAATCATAGAGGTCTTCGTCGAGACCAGAGAACACGTTAAGTGGATTATCTTCAGCAACTTTACCAACAGGGTCCTCCATGCCATCATCAAGTAAGGCTTTATAGTCCCAACCCATGTTGCTTGCCCGCATGACAACTTCGTCGAAGCACATTTGGAAACATCGTTCCTCCGTCAGCGCCAACACCTTCTTCTCTTTGGGAAGTGCTTTCCTCGAGGCCTTTAGCTGAACATCCCGGCGTTTCACCTTCTTCCGTAGGCGGGAGAGTTCCTCTTCTAGGTTCCTCTTATTGGTGGAAAGAGCTGAAGCTTGGATCTCTGAAGTCTCCAAAAGCCTCTGCTCACGGCTTATCTCCCCCTCGGCCTTTGTCGCTCGGGCCTCAACAAGGTTCACAGACTTCATATGAGCCTGCATATCTTGAACCTTGTCGGCGACAACCACCGCCCAAGAAACATCCTGAAAAAAGCATAAAATAAAATGAAATAAGGGAACAAGGAAATCTAAAGGAAAAGAACTACCCTAAAAGCCAAGAAAGAGAATATACCAAGGAAAGCTGATCCATAAGCTCAGTGCAAGCATCGGAGGGGTCCACGGTAGCATAAACATGTTATTCCTTAGGGAGCATAAGGCCGCGACAAAGATCAGGACCGACCTCCCTTGCCGACGTTGGAGCTCTTGCGACGGGGAAGTCCAAAGAGAGTAGCCCCCCTTAGGGGAGTATGACTCGATGACAGTCCCGTCCCCAGCACGTACTCGCTTCCTAGGATCGGCCAGCGGATCTGAAAAGACTGCTCTATTTTCACTAGTAACCTCTAGGGAAGCTGTTGGCCAAGGAGGTGTAACAGTAAGAGGATCCATATTTTCGGCTTCATCCGACCGACCTGTGTCATCAACAACCTTCTCCGCCTCGACCCTTTTCAACTCTTCAGCCTTTCTCCTTTTCCTTTCTAGGATCTCCTGGCGAGTAGACACTACAATGACCAAAAACATAGAACGAATGTTAAATGTTTGAAGCAGGGAAGGAAAGCAAAACAATTTATTTACACAAGTAAGTGACAAGAGTAAAATAGTATGAAGAAAGGATGAGAAAATGTTACCACTACCCCATAAGGAAAAACAACCAGTCCTTCTCCCGACTACTGGCTATCAGCAGCTTCGGGACATTCAGGGAAGCTAGTTTTTGGTAGTTAATATCCTCTTCAGGCTTCAAATCCTGCATTATTAGCAAAGTTAGGTCAATCTCGCGCCAACCCCCAAACTCTTCCAGGTATATGCCGGAAATGTAACACCAATGGGTGTGACTTTTCTTGTTGCTAGAGTTGGTGAAGCATCAATCCCCCCGGCCCGCTTTTCGGCCTATAGTGTAAAAGCCTGCACTCTTTCCGTTTCTTTGGAAGTCATAGTGGAACCAAAATAGCCTAGATGAGGGTTTGATCTTCGCCTCTAAACATCTACATTGGAAGTTGTTTATGTGAATGAATTGGTTTGGAGCAATTTAGGCGAAGGCTATTTTCATCTGC
The DNA here is from genome assembly GCF_009905375.1 of Apium graveolens. Classification (NCBI taxonomy): domain Eukaryota; kingdom Viridiplantae; phylum Streptophyta; class Magnoliopsida; order Apiales; family Apiaceae; genus Apium; species Apium graveolens. Next base: position 261,092,165 of record NC_133653.1, read on the forward strand.
CTAAAAAGGTTTTTAATAACCCGGGGAGGGGGACACGGAAGCCATACCTGAGAGCCACTTCAGAAATACCTACCGCATAGTTCCCACAACTTGTCAAGACGGGAGGGGTATGAAAAAACCCGATCTAAAACCTTCGGATGATATAAATGATAAACCCCCCGAGGAATTTGATACTTGTAATAGGATTTCTCTATGTCCGTCTTCTTTAACTGCATAGGATTGTTAGCAGCCGCAAAAGAGACAATATCGCCGAAATGGCCGGAACACTTGGTATCGAAGGCCCTGCTTCTGCGTTAGACCGATCCATGATCTTGCATCCGTAAATGAGGAAATATTAGTCGTGTACTCGGATTGCATACCTAAGAAAAATAGGATAAAAAGAGAAAGACCGAGTATAACAGGCCAGAATCGGTCCGAAGAAGAAGATAAAGGTTTATTCATGAGAATTTGGGAAATCGGATCGCGAAGTATGTTCTAGGGCTTGGAAAATCCGAAGAACGTTCAAAACCCACAATACACCTACATGTCGTCTTTAAATCCCAAAAAATCCCCAAAAAGGTGGAAGAAAGGTCTGAAGGACGGTTCCTGAAGACTGATCCAAGGCTTGAATATGCCAAGTACGTTTAAGCCCAAAAACAGTCTCGCATACCCTCTTTAAGCCCATCCAGATCAAAAACAAACAAAAAAGAGAAAAGTGGAAATGCCAAATTTTGGGCCTTTTATCCTAACAACCTAGTACTAGTCCCAAATCCTTATAAACCCCAAAATTAGTAAAAAAAAACTACTTATATGATAAACCCACAGAGTTGCATGTAAATAAAATTGGTAGGGAACTTACTGTTGTGGAGAAAATTGGAAGCACTGTAGGGTTGTTGAGGGAATTTGGATCTTGCGTTGCATGTTGCTTGATGATTGCAAGGAACCTTTGTTTGCAGAGAATGCTTGATATTTGTAAGGATGAGATCAAGAATGTTTGGGATTCAACGGTAGGATGAGAGTTATGATATCGAGGGTTGACAACTGTAAGCATTAAATAGTCACAATTCTCCAAGCGTCAATTGTTGTTGGTGTCTGCTACGCCGAAGGTTAGGGTTCCTACAAGGATTGACTGATGGGCTGAAGAGGTTGGACTTCTTCCGAGAAGTATTTCTCAGCCGAAGCCCAGGGACATGCATGTTAGAGGCCCACCACTCTTAGGCTCACAATATATGTTTGTGCCGATGTAAATTATAGTGGAGCAGGCCGAAAGGAGAGTGACCCAGTCATGACAACACTAGAATAGCGCACGATATGCGAGGACGTGGTCTCCCAGCGATAACGTCCCCTTTCCATTCTTATCGGAACCGCCCGAAGACCCCGGGGATGTAACATTAACGTGGTTCAGGTTATATACATGAAGTATTCACTCCGACACACAGAATTCATATCACAGAGACTATCTTGTATTTCAATTAACTCACAAAATACCAGTTAACTTATTTTCACACCAAAGGTGAATCGGGGGATCATCACTCGCATTCTTATCTTTGCAGGCCGAAGTCGATCCATCAAGGGTGAAGCAAGGCCAGCAGAAAACTGGTTCCAACAATAATATTATTAATTGAACGATATAATTTATTCATAATTCTATGAGTGTTTTAAAAAATTAATAATTATGTTTTCATTTATTTTTTTGGTTAAAATCAATATGATACGGATTATGTAGTCAAATATTAATTTGATTATCCTGGATCACGGATTAGTGGTTTACATAATTTTATTTAGTCTGAAGCACAGTAGACTGACCAAATCAAACTAATTAATTTTGGTTTTATTTTAATTTTTTTAAGTTCGGGTTAATAAGATAATTTTGTTTTAGCAAGGATAATTAGAATATATGATTTTGTATTAGTTTGTCAAATTATATTTTTGTTTTAATTTTGTGTTATTTGATCAATCTGTATAATATTTTTTATCCTGGATAAATAATATATATTGTTTTGTTTATCATAGTTCAATAATATAATTTTTAACAGAATTAATAATGTTTATTATTTTGTGTTAGCCCGAGGTACATTATATCAACCAAACTCAACTAATTATATTTAGTTTGCTTAAATTTATTTTAGCCAAAAACAACAAATAGAATAATACATACCTCAATAGTAATTAAAATTTAAATTGGTAAAAGTAGTTGACTTTAATATCAATTATAATCATATAGAGTTCGATATAAAATAGAATTTAAATTGGTAGAGTCATAAAGTAAGTTGACATTAATATCAATTATAACCAATTAGAATTCAGCAAGTACCGATCAACTAAAATTTTAATATTTCGTCTATTATAATATAGCATAGATAACTGGAATGTGATATAATTTGGTTTAACGGTTATCCACATATCCTAATTATTAAAAATAAAAATAAATAATATTATACACCTAATGAACTACTATTTTAATTTATTAAATTATTAGACACAATCTTCTTGTCCTAATAAACTATTAACACATCTTATCCTCATACATTAAAAATACAGCTTCTTACTAATAATTCTTATCATTTTTGTTATAAATTTATAATTATTATATATTTATATAAATATATTAAAATTAAAGTAATTTTATAATTGATTAAATAATTTTTAAAAATATTTAAAAATTAAGAAAAACTTTGCATCGCACGTTCTATACTATGTATACTACACACGGTTCGAAGCTAGTATATATTATAAAAAGTGAACTTGGGAAGCTTGTCGAGTACTTTGACATTAATTTATTGGATTAGTTTTACTAGGTAAGATTTTTTTTGTGAAATCATCTGTCAATGTGCTTTTACTTTAGTATAAGTATAGTATAGTAGCTCTAGCAGGATAATTGACATTTGAGATTTACTTGTTATTTATTCCAATAAAAAGCTAATTAAAAATAAAAAATATGATAAAGTCAGCGCCAGTAAATTAAACTAGTTTAATAAATCTGTCACCGCCTCACATACAATATTAAACATTTCTTTAACAAAGTGACGCAAGTGAAATAAAAAGTATTGTAAGCAGTGACTATCTTTTGAGATCATCTCTAGGTCACTGCCTCAGTTGCCTCCATTACTTTTTCTTAAACATGTATATTAGCAAATTACTTAAGCAATGGTAAAATAAGAATATTGTATCATTTCTATCTAAGTCGAGCCAGGAGAATTTGGAGTACATTATTAAAGTAAATAAGATTTCTAGATGTCGGTTATATGTTGTCAAATATAAATTATTCGTTTTTAAGAGCACGTCCAATGGTGTTAGTTGCTAAATTGAACTTATAAGACAATATATAAAATTTGTTGAACCTGGAAATCTGTAATGCATTGTACTTAGATGATATTGGATATTGGTTAGTTATATTTTAAAAATAATATATTATTAAAATATTATTTTATTATAAATAGAATATATTACTTCGATATGGTAATAAATAAAATTCTTTTTACAGAAAATTTTTCAGGTCTGAGTGGTTCAACAAATATAGATAATATCAAAATGTTGGCTATATTTATAAATAAGGGAAATATACCATTAAAGATATATTTTTTTTAGATAATTTCTATATTTTTTATTTATAATATATTTTAATGATTTCTAACTGAATAAAGGTATGGTATAAATGTCTACGTTGAAGGGAGAATTTGTATACATTCGAGTAAAGAAGATTTTTAGATGTTAGTAATAAAATTTACTCATTCTTTATTGAGCAGTTTCTCAAAACTTCCTGAGTTCTTTTAAAAAAAACCTTTAAATAATCTTCTATTAATCCTACAAAGATATCTAATGATTCTATTTTTGAAATTCAAATATTTTTATACATTATAAATATGGCTAACATATAGATATTAACATCTATACTATATTATAATAGACGAAATATTAAAAGTTTGGTAGTTGCTCGGTCGGTACTTGCTGAAATTACTTAATTACCCTTACTTAGTTATTCTAATTCTAATTACTCGATCGATCAATTCTAATTCTAATTGATATTGAAGTCAACTTCCTATATTACCTCACCAATTTTAATTCTATTTTATATCGAACTCTATATCATTATAATTTATATTAAATTCAACTTCTTCTACCAATTTAAATTTTAATTTATATCGAGTTCTATATTATTCTAATTTGTTACAGGGCTAAATTAAATTTAAACAAACTAAATATAATTATTAAGATTTAGTTGATATAATGTGACTCGGGTTAAGATAAAATAATAATAATATCAATCCTCCTAAAAAATATACTAATGAACTTGGATAAATAAAATAATATATTTTATTAATCCAGGATAAAAAATATATTATACAATTGATTCAGACTAACACAAAACTAAAATAAAAATACAATTCGACCAACAAAAATAAAATCATAAATACTAATTATTCAGTCTAAAACAAAATTATTTTATTAATTTAGACTTTAAAAAAATGTTAAGCTAAAAATAATTAATTTGATTTGGTCGGTGTATTGAGTATCGGGTTAAAATAAAATAATTTAAACCACTGATCCGAGATAAATCAAATTAATATAGACTAAGTATAATTTGTAACCTATTGATGTGAACTAAAAAATTAAATTTTAATTAAAACATAAATATTACTTTTTCTTTAAAAATACACATATAATTATCAATAAAACTATATCGTTCACTCATTAATATTATCTTTTTAAAATATCTTTTATAGAGTTATAGTTAATCGATTAAGTAATCACCATGCTAAAATAATATTTTTTTAAGGTTCCAATATAATGAAGACATTATATTTTTACCCTTAATAAAATAATAATTTTGTTATCATTATATTTTCCCCCTACTAATGCTATCACTTTAAATAAGTTTAAATGTTATAAAAACTAATGAACATATACGTCTACTAATATAATTATCATAAATCATATCATTTAAAGTTTTAAATGAACAAAATTAATAATTAAATATAAAATATTATTTAAAGAAATATATAATATTAAAAAAAATTGTGTTATCCGTGCATAGCACGGGTTTTAAGCTATTATGTTTAAATCGGATATAATGCATATGTTTGGTTTGCTCTGATTTATATTAAATAAATTTTAAAATATATTCAGATTTTATTTCTATTAATCCCCGATTTATCAATTAATTTTTAATCGATATCTCAATCGATTAGTCCCCACTTCCCGTTAATTTACAACATGATACGAAATAATTTCTTTTATTAATTCTTTTTGATTTATTAGAAATAAAATCATACAGCTGGCTGCACAAATTTTACTAGAGTAAATTACAGGGATATATTTAAAATTTACACACATTTTCAAAAAATTGGTCAAATTTTAAAATTCATGTAATGTTGGCTGAAATTTTTTTCCGCCTATCAAAAATGTGTTTGTTGTTAATTTCGTTAAATTTGCTCCGTTAAGTTAATTTAAAAAATTAAATTGAAGGGGGGTTTATGTAAAATACACATCTATTCACGTAAAAAGATTAAACATGAAAAGGCACACTAAAATCATTTTTATTTCCTAAATAGATCCCCTACACAATTTTTGGAAACTATTGTGAAATAAGGGTCGAAACAATTAAGGATTTGTAGTTGTGTATGTGTGGATTTGTAGTGTTCGATTTCGAGGTCTTCGGAAAATCACCGTCACATTTTTTTTTAATTTTTTGGATAAATCTCTGCTTGTTTAATGATTTCTATGTATTTTGGTCTTGGATTTTTCTTGGTTCGGTTCGAAGTCTTGTTTTTCGTGTTTTGTCTCTTGCTTTTTGATTGTGACCCTGTTCTTTCTTTTTTACATATGGTTCTTGTTTGTCTTCTTGATCGAAGTATGAGTCCTGCATATAGTATTGATCTTGTTCACTTGCTTTAATAATTATTATTGGGACATTTTAATACGAAATAGTTTAATGTTTTTCAAGTGATAAATTTTTTGAAAGAAGAATTAGGATTCGATGAGGAAACTGTTGGATGAGTTTAACTCAATCAATTGAGGATTTTGATTTTCTGGAATTATAAAAGTTGATGATAGAGAAAAAAAGCACGTAAACAAAAAATATATAAAGAAGAAGATGTTAATAAAAATGTAAAAAAAATAAATATTATAAATATAAAAATCCAATTTTACCCTCCACTCCGTTAGAATCGTCAGAGGTAGAGGTGTACAGTTAGAGATAGAGATGTACAGACTAACCGTTCAAACCGCTCGCAATCGAACCGCATTTTGCGGATAATGGCGAAATGCGAGTTGGTTGCGGATTAAAAATTTAATAATCGCTTTTTTGAGCTTTGGATGCGGTTTTAAATTTTTAAAAATCACAAAATTACAACCGTAAATCGCAAAATACATTTATAATACAAAATATATTATATATATATAAACTAATAAGTAAACACATTTATTTTGTTTAATTTTTTATTATTCAATATTACAAGATTAATAGATTAACAATCATTTTATTATGACTTAGAGAGTATAATCCATTACTTGACTCAAAGGTTCAAACTCATGAGCCTAGTACATTACTGCTAATATTTTGCTATTAGCAGCATGTTCGGGTATCCAAGAACACCGAAATTTGAAGTAGTTCGGTAATTTATTTTAGTTAATACTCAATAGTGTGAGGTTTTTTTCCTTTTTTTAAAATTTCCGAAAGTTAGCTTTATCAAAAGCTACACGAACTTAAATTTATTAATATTTTGATTTATAATTTTTGTGATTTTTAATTTTTTATAGTAAGTGGTTGAATCGCAAACCAGACCGCAATAATCGCAAAATTGCAACCGCAAATGATGTGGTTAACCGCAAATGCGATTGCGGATGTAAATTTTCTAAAACGGCTCTTCGCGGCTTGTTTCGACTTTTACCCCAAAACCGATCTGATCCGATTCGCATACACCCCTAGTTAGAGGTATTTAACGGCATACACATTTTTGAAAGGCAGAAAAAAATTTGAACCATCATTCTGTGAATTTAAAAATTCAACCATTTTTTAAAAATTTGTGTAAACTTTATCCACACTCATGTACCAACCATCCAACCTAACAAACCCAGTAAATAGCGCATAAAGCAGTTTTTAGGGGGTATATTGTACGCACCCTTACCCCTCACTCAAAAAAATGAAGAGACTGTGTTCCCTAAAAATCACCAACGTGTGTGTGCACGTAAATGTGTGTTATAGGTTAGTGTGTGTGCACGTGAATGTGTGTTATAGGTTATAAGTGATAAATAATGCTAAATCAAAATAATGTTAAATCAAAATAATGTATTGTAAGAGCTTAATCAACATGAATTTGAGTATATAATTCATGACTTATCCCATGATTCTGTTCCACATGAGACTTATCTAAATCGCGAAACTCTTCATCCATTTCAATGAATTTATGACACATAAATATGATTTTATATAGTGCTGCTTTATAGTCGCTTTGATTTGCAATTAATGCAATAGTAAGTCTAAATCACCGTCAGATCTGATGAGCAAAACCAAAATCTGAAACCATAGATCTGGGATTCGATTGGATTAACGAAATGCGCAATTACGGGTACCAATCGATTGAGAATAAATTGAATTGAAAGAATTTGATAATAATTTGAAGATTACTCGAAGAATCGAGAGGGAATTGAGAGAAGAAAGCTCTGTATGCTGATTAAATTACTCAGCATTGTAAAAAAAAAGGAAAGGAAAAGAGGGTGTAATCGCCGGCTCTGTATTCGATCTTGTAATATCCCATAATTTTTAAAATTACATTAATAATTGAATAATAAAATAAAAAAGATTAAAATTGGATAAGAATTAGGATTTAAAATTGGATTGGACTGATGATCAGATTGTAATATGGATAACTTGTAGGTTAAGATTTAAAATTTTGTATCGTTATAAATACACCATATTCGTTTTCTTCGTTTTTATTCATAAAATTTGTAGGGTTTTTCTCAGCATAAATTAGCAGTTTTGTAAAATTCGTAAAAAATTCATCGTAATTCAGAATTTAGTGATCTTGGACGTTTTGGAAAGCTTTTTTCGTTATCTACAACTTTCGTGTTTCGTGCTTTTCAAGTTAACGTCGTTTAAAGGGTTAAAAAGGCTAATTTCAGACCTGGTTAGGTTTTGAGGTAAGTTTTCGATCGATTTTGCTAGTTTTTTTCAAAATTATGTGTTACGTCTGTATCTTTGATTATAAATTTTTTGGCTAAGTGATGATATATTTGATATTATTATGTGTAATAGAATATGTATCGATGTAGATGTGTGTTGTCTAGACGATAATTTTAGATCTCTGATTTGTGCCATAGTTTGTAAAAATATCGAATAAGAACTTAAGTCAACAGATTGTAGTGACAGTTTTGTGAAAATTTAGGACTGTTATCACCGTGTTGTAGTGGTCGTGACATGAATTATGAATTTCAAATTATTGTTGTTTATGTGTTATGTGTATTGTGCGTATTGAATAATAAAAAAAATAAGAATGTGTATCGAAAGTGTTTGTTTCGTATGTTGTATATTGTATCGTATTTTGTTATATGTGTTCATGTTACTTAGCCAACTAGTTGGATCGATTGGTCTCTTGATAGACTATATAGCTCATTCTTACAATTTAAGGTTGCGTCTAAGTTTCGAGTTGGTTAGCATTGGAGTTCGAGGACTTAATGCTGGAGCAGATTGATTTTGGACTTCCGTTAGCTGCGCGTTTGTAATAGACACCTTTGTAATAGAATTTTGGATTAGTAATTATATTTTGGTTTATTTTTGATTTTAAAATTAATAGTCCGGAAGTGCAGGCTGTTAGAGATCTTTTGTTTTTTCAACAATCAACTTGTATCATTAATATTACAAAAGAATATTTTTGTTAAAAAAATCGATAAATTTCTATCAATGTATTCTCTTTTACAATATAGATTATTCGTAAAAGTATACGAAACACCCATGTAATTTACTCAATTTAGCGTATATTTGTGCATGCATGGGAAATGACGCACGCACGTGTGTAAGAGCAGCGTTATTACGTTGGATAATTGGATATAGCCGAACAAGAGTACTACATCCTAAACAAAGGTGTAAAATATGGGGAGTGGCGGTAGAGCGCACACCGGTGAGTCAGTGAACAGGTCAGACCCACACGCTTTTCTTACATCCCTTTCCTACCATTGTCTGCTGCTATTGTAGCTTGCTAGGTTAGATTTTTTTGTTACGAAGACCAATCCAAAGTGGATTTTACAAATCTCGTTTTCCAAAAAAAAAAGTTGTTTCACCAATTTTCTTTAACTATGTCTATTCTCTAAAATAAAGTATTTTTTTTACAGGAATATATTTTTATTTCTCAACTTTAGTAGATCCCCCGAATTTGACCAATTTATTTCCTCATTTATCCTCCCTAGTAACAGTATCTCATTCAAATCTATTCTTAGTTCGTAAACACACAAAGTTATGAAATATATTCGTAAACAAAATTGTCTCTTAATGAATCATGTTCAAATAAAAAAATACATAAAATTATAAAATATATCGGTAAACAAAATTGTATCTTAGTAAATCATCTTCAAATAAAAATACTAGCTCAATAAAATTTTAAATTTTAATTCATCAAATCTAGATAAACTGAAATACTACACCTTCAAAACTCAGCTTCATGCACCTCATTTACCATGCTCCATGACCACCACACAAATCTATCAATCACAACTCAACACATTAAAAAAACTAGTTTACGGTGATGCACGAGTCTTGATTAATATTTATATAAATAATTAAATATTAAATAATGATTATATAATTATAATTTTATTATGTATAATTTTAAGTTAATTTCAAATAGTATAAACAATATAAGATTGATGTGATGAGATCTTATTCATAAATAATAATGTTAATATTTGTTGTTGGTGAGATTCGAATATGAAAACTTATATGTATTTTTATAAATAATAATATAAATATTTGTTATTAACAGGATTCGAACCTGAGAACTTATATGTATTTTTATAATTAATAATATAAATGTTTGTTGTTTACGGGATTCGAACCTAAGAACTTGTGGAGTGTATTTTTTTAGTATGTGGATCTAACGGCTCTGATTATTTGATGAAGAAGATCCGACGGTCGTGATGTAAAAGAATAACCAAAATGAGGGGTCAACCAAATTACAAATTATACCCCATTCCGGTTATTATAGTATAGTATAGATTCACAGTACCCAAATCGGGTCTGTGTCTTACCCGGGTCGGATTATTCAGTTCGGGTCGGATCCCATACCATCCCATCCACTTGCTTCTAATCCAGCTGTTTTTAATACCATGGACCCCACTCATCTCCCTCTCTCTACTCTACTCTTTTGTTTTCTTCATCAACCTTTTCTTCTTCAACAACTCTCCCTCATTTCCACCCCCTCAACATATACACACAAACTCACTCAAATTACACACAAATTTCCACATAAAATATCCAAAATTCACTCAAAATTCTCACTTGGGTCAATCTTAAACCCCTCAAAATGCCACCTTGGTGGAACAAGAAATCAAGCAAAACCAAAGAAGATCAAAAGAACAAGTACAGTAACACAAACACTTTACATCAAAACTTGAGCAGAGATAAAAAAGATGTCTTTTTTAAAGATTCCAAGCCAAGAAGCTTTGATGAAGTGTTAATTAACAAGGGGTCTCCAAGAATTAGCAAAGAAATCAATAAAAATGGAAGTGGGTCATCCGGGTTTTCGGGTTTTGAGTCGGATCAAAAAGCCCATCCTTTGCCTAGACCTTGTAATTTTTCACTTGGGGTTGATCAAACTGGTGGATTAGGATTTGGGTCGGGTTCAGTTTCCAGTGTTAGCTCTTCTGGATCCTCTGATGATCATTCTCAGTTTGGGATTTTCAGGTTGCTTTTCTTGATTCTTGACTTCTTTTTTGTGTGTATTTTTGTGTGTATGTTTATTTTTGTGGTTTTTGGTGATGGGTTGACTTGTAAAAACTAGAACTTTTAGCTCAGAAAAAGGGGAGATTTTTATTGTTTGGGGTTTGATTTTGACTTAAGTGATTGCCTCTTATGGTAATTTTGGTTTGTAAATGTATTAACTTTGTTGTAAGACTTTTAGTTGCTGTTTTTGATGGATAGAACTCTGAGCGTAGGAATCTCTGATTCAAAATGTAGAAGATTCTTATCTCTGTTGGTTCCTGATTAGGATTATATTTATCTCGATATTTCCTAATTGGCCAGTCCAATTTTGCTGTTGATGGATTTTAGGATTCCAGATTGAAGGTAAAAAATATGGTCAAAAATGTCACCTTTCCGGGGAAGATATGGGTATAACTGAGAGATGGTATTTTTTAGCATTGAAAAGAATGTAGATTTTGATCACTTGATGCGAAAGGGGAGATTTTTATTTCTTTGTGTTTTATCTTTTGACTTGAGTGATTGCCTTTTATGGTAATTTTGGTTTGAAAATGTATTAGCTTTGTTGTAAGACTGCTGGTTGCTGTTTTTAATGGATAGAACTACGTGTGTGTGTGTCTAGTAATGTCTGATTCAAAATTTAGAAGATTCTTATCTCTGTGTTTTTTCTGGTGTGTAAAATTCATTTTAAATCAAGACTTAAGGGTGTGTGTTTTGTGCTTTTGTTAGTATCTTACAACATACATGTGTTTGCTATTATAGATATGTCAATATCCTGATTAGTTATATATTTATCTCGATATTTCCCAATTGATCGATGTTAGGATTCCAGATTGATGGTCAAAAATGTCACCTTTCCGGGAGAGATATGGATATAAGTGAGAGCTGGTATTTTTTAGCATTGCAGAAATGTAGATTTTGATCGCTTGATGGAAAACTTATTATATAGGTCATGAAGTTTATTCACAATGGTATTGAGGTGCTTGTATGATAGCTGACTGGTTTCTGGAAAACAATGTAGACCACAAATTACTTGGCATTTATGCTAGATTTACCAATAATATGAAAAGAGCTTTAAAATTGTGTTTCCTTTACTTTATTTCCACCCCATGACGTAAATTTTTACTCTGTTGTATACTTACAGCAGAGGGCATGATGATACCAAGTTCCTCCAACCACCAAGAAGCCCAGGTCCTGGATCTAGAGTGGCAACCACCACTTCGTCACCCCGTCATCCACGATTTTCTGGTACAAGTCTGGATACTCCTGAAAAGTTGGAAGATGGAAAAATCGAATGTCATCCTCTGCCCCTTCCGCCAGGATCTCCTACTAGCCCTTCGAGCTTGCCTAAATTAAGAACTCCTGCTACGGGAGATCATTCACCATGTCAGTTGTCGAAGTGGAAAAAAGGAAAGCTACTAGGAAGAGGCACTTTTGGCCATGTGTACCTTGGATTTAACAGGTAACTGGATTTCACAATGCAAATTTTTCCTTTTTTTTTTCTTTTGCTGTAAACAAGAATGTGATTGTTAGAGTATTTTGTGATGTATGCTTCATTTACTTTTATTAGCAATTTCATGGATGTTCTTTAGTTGTGTAGCTTTAACTGAATCAGATGTTTATAGTATATTTTACTGATGCCGTGTGTCAAAATTGACAGTGAGAGTGGGCAAATGTGTGCAATAAAGGAAGTAAAGTTGGTTATAGATGACCAAACTTCGAAAGAATGTCTCAAGCAACTGAACCAGGTATCCATCCATGGTATTGCTACTTTGGTTTTTCATTTAACTGTACCTCAGGATGAAATATAATATGTTTTCCAGCGGCTACTCAATTGAGTGCATGGAATTCTAAGAATTTTAATTCTTGTGAGCAGGAGATCGCGTTGCTTAGTAAGCTGTCACAACGAAACATTGTTCAATACCTTGGAAGTGAACTGGTATAGTGATAAAATGTTCAATTTTTTTTTCTTTCTGAAAATTTATGTGTTCAAGTCCAGAAGTTTATCCTCAAATTTAATATGCATAGTTATGCATTATGTAATGTAATATCTTGTTTTTTCTCACCACTCATTATACTCTCACTACTCCTTTTAGGGTGAAGAAACACTTTCTGTTTACCTGGAATACGTTTCTGGTGGTTCCATACATAAATTACTTCAAGAGTATGGTGCTTTTGGGGAGCCGGTTATACAAAATTACACTAGGCAAATCCTCTCCGGCCTTGCCTATTTACATGAAAGAAATACAGTACACAGGTAATGGCTGTCCCGGTGCAACATTGACAATTTAGTGTAATTTGTTTATTTCAAATTAAAGTTGACCGAAACATTTGTACGGTTTTACAGGGATATTAAAGGTGCAAACATATTGGTAGATCCCAATGGAGAAATCAAGCTAGCAGACTTTGGCATGGCAAAACATGTATGCAATTTTATCCATCTGACTAAAAATAATTTTGTTCTACTGAATTTTGAATGAAATGGAATTCCACAGGTCTAATAGATGAATCGGAAACACGTTAGTTATAACCCATAAGTTTATATAAGAAACAGTATGGATAAAAAAAATGTCACCGTCAATTCATATTCTTTCTTAACTAGATTATGGCTAATCCCATAAAGTTCCCTCTTTCCAACAACCAATAATTGTTAAAAGGACCAGTAAATCTGCTAAAAATATTAATTTTCTGATGTTATTGAAGAAATTTGAGAAAAAAAGTTAATTCTACATGTCTGATGAAAGAAGGCGTATTGATTCTTATATTGCGTTTTAAACTCAGATCACGAATTGTACTTCAATGCTTTCCTTCAAAGGAAGTCCTTACTGGATGGCCCCTGAGGTATCTTACTCTGTCTCTTCTATAAAGCTATATGCATACAAACTCCCTTTTATTCTCTTTTTTTCTCTCTTAAAAATCCTTCTACTCGGCCTTGTATCTATCTAAAACATTTCTTCGTTTTGGATGCTCGTGTTCATGTCTGTATCAGGTTGTAATGAACTCAAATGGATATAACCTTGCGGTTGACATATGGAGCTTAGGTTGTACAATTCTTGAAATGGCTACATCAAAACCACCATGGGGCCAATATGAAGGGGTAAGTTATTTGTGGTTTTGTGGTTATATCTGATTAAAAATCTTTTTTCAGATTGACATTGTGGGATCTGGGACTAATCTTTCCTTGTGTTTGATGTTCTGTAGGTGGCTGCTATATTTAAGATTGGAAATAGCAAAGAGATTCCTGAAATTCCTAATCATCTATCTGCTGAGGCCAAAAATTTTATAAGACAATGTTTGCAACGAGACCCATCTTCACGACCTTCTGCCTCCCAATTATTAGATCACCCTTTTGTCAGAGACCAAGCTACTACAAGAGTTGCCAATGTAAACATAACGAAGGAAGCGTTCCCCCACACTTTTGACGGGAGCCGCACACCAGTAAATCTCTTAGAGCCCTGTACTTATTCAGCCTTGTTACAAAGCCAACTTAAAGTTTTAATCCCAACAGCAGCTTATGATAGAAAGAAAATGTCAGTCTCAATATAATTTAATTTGAATTTGCGTTAGCAGCAGGAGGATTCTACACTGATTCAACCTGAACTGCATGAATGTCACTAATCTTTTCACATTAATTGTGATAGATGTAATAGCATCCAAATCTTGGTTGCTTGAAAAGTCATTCGTCAGCTTGAAAATGGCATGTGTGAGCTTTATAAAATGGATAATGAATTAAAAGTTCAAAAGAAAAATCACAATGTGGTAAAGGGAATGTCCCCCATTATAAGACTTAGCATCAAGCATATTAAATGTTTGCTGCGAAAAGTATTTTTATTAATGGCCATTAGATAAGAGAGTTTGATGCATCTAGAATAACACTACATAATACCATTTGGGTGGCTTACTATGATTCATTTTTGCGCCCATTTAACATGTCATAAAATCTGTGATATTGCTTCATGAATTGTTTGATATTTCTGCAATTGTATCTCCGTAATGAATTGTTAGACATGTGCTATTCACTTGCCTAAAGTTTGCAATTTTTAGAAGCCTTTGCTGGCTTGCTGTCTATCTTAATTGTTCAAACTAGAAGATACTGGATAATGGCGTTAAATGAGCTGATCCTTCTTTGATTGTTAGGAGATGCGTGTAGTTAACACCTTATATGTTCTTTATTATTATTTTAATTGCGTCTGCATGGTTAAAATGTTGCCAATTATGTGTTACCTTTTACTTGTACCAGACTGCACAAGAGATGCGGTCCAACAGAACAAATATTGGTCCTTTTGATGGAGATCATCTCCGTGCAACAAAATCTTCTTTCGACGTAGATCATTTCCGTGCAAAAACAGGATTCACTGCATCAAGAGATTTGATCATCCCAAGGTTAGCCTAACTAGATCCTATATTACTTAAGCTCTACTCATTATGATTTCTTTTGCTAGGTATTTATTTTAGTCCATTACATCAAGTAACAGGTTCTCTTTCTTTCTTCGCAGAAATAATGCAAGAACAATCATATCTCTGCCAGTATCTCCTACTTCAAGCCCCTTACGACAGTATGGACCTGCCTATCAGAGTTGCTATTTATCTCCTCCACACCCATCGTTTGCTATGGCAGGGCAGAGCAGTTATAATTCTAACGAATTTTCTGTGAGATCCAACACAAAAAACTTGCTAGATCCATGGTTTGAAATCCCCCAGTACAGGTCTCAAACACCACCTAACAGATCTCCAAGAAGAGGACCTATTTGAGCACGAGATGAACTGACACTCCAATATAGGTTGCTGACTGGCTAAGTGGTATCACACCTTACACGGTATTTGTAAGTATCTGCTATTCCTTTTGCTCTCCAGTGAGCCTTCAGTTGATTCTAACGCCTAATAGGAATCTGGATGTGAAATAGTGGTTTTTCTTGTGACACCCAGTATCTATACTGAATGTCGTCTCCCCTTATATAATAAGGGAATGTAAATGCAAAGTGAATAGGATGATCTTTACATTTGTATTCGAACATACAGAAATTTGTCTCCGGAACACATGGACATTGAAGAGGAAGCTAGGTAGGGGAAAAGAGTTTGTGATTTGTCAAATCTTGTTTTTTCAATTTTCTTTTAATGCATAGTTCAAGAATCAAGAAGTGCCGAGAGAATATAGATAATGCAGTATATATACTTTAAAGTAGTTCCCTTGCGATCGGCTGGTGTCGTATTAGTGTGAAACAAACAACTATCAATCTCGGAAAAACTGGTACTTTACCATGCTTGAAGTTGAAGAGCAGACGATGAAGACTGTTAGTGAGACAGTGTTTGTGACCCCTACACTTAAAAGCCAAGAACAAATCCACTTCTAAATGCAAATGATTGCGAAAGCCTTCTAAAATCTATCCTACAGAAGGCATCAAATGAATTTTCTTCTAAGTGTAAATCGATAAAAATTCATACTGCAAAAAATCTGAAGGAAAAAGTTGGCGTGAACATGGTTAAAGCAGAAAGATTTGTACCCTTCATGTTCTAATTAGCAAAAATTGTGTTGATGCAAACAATCAAACAAACAAAAGACAACTGAAGTCAATAATCAATGCTATAATTTAATAGTAATGTTAATTTGTCATTAACCAACAAAATTAAAAATAATCAACTGTGGTGATGTAATAATTAAACGTCTTTGCTAGGTTAAGATAGGCTGGAACAAAAAATAAAATAGTAGGCATGACAGTTACGTAAACAATGCGATCCTCCCTGTAAATATATTCCATTTCAGTCCGGCAGCGCCACGTTGGACCGCCGTACTGAATCACTTTCAGACAACCTACACTTCTGTTAATCTCTGTAACACAGAATCTCGAATATATAGATCAATGTTTTCATAGTCTTCGTAAACTTCAGGTACCGCCCCTGCCCTGCTTTATTATATTCCATGCACGTTTATGTTCCATTACAAACTATCTTCCGTTCGAATCAGTGAAATAGTTAACTTTCATGTTGCAGATGTTAACTACTTTAGGCTTATGTAGGTTTAGGGTTAGGTTTGTAGACTAAAATAGGGTTGAACATGACTAATAATAGATACGTAGGTGTTTGTTTTAATACAATCTAATTTCAGAATCTAGATTGAATAGATACCTTTTAGTAGGGAAACTTAAAAACTGTAGTTGTGTTGGCATTACAATTTGTAATAATGTGATGATTGATTTTTACTAATGTGTTAGGTGTTTTATAATCAGGTTTGTCAAGAATTTAGGGATCAAATATTTTGTGATTTAACATGCTACATGACCCGATGTGTATAAATTGGGTTTTGAGTATATAGATTTTCAGATGAGTTCTTATACTTGCAGATTGATTTTCTGCATTTAACTTCAGATGCTTGAATTGAACTTGTTAGCCCCAATCCCCATATTTTTCTATGAAGCCATCTAGCAATAAAGAGTTGGATGTAGAAAGTGGAAAGTTTGATAGCGAAAGAGAAAAGCTGATACCAAGTGCTAGACCAGTTCAAAAAAACAATCAGGCATTTTTATCTGGTTTATCGTATTGCCTTTCATCATGTAGCATGATACTGGTTAACAAGTATGTTCTCTCCAGCTACGATTTTAATGCCGGAATATCTTTAATGCTCTACCAGGTTATTACTTTTTTCTGATGTGCTTAAATGTGTTTATAACTTCTGTGTATTATAAATACTCTGCGTACTTAAGAATGTTTTACATGTCTGCAGAACTTTATTTCGGTTTTTATTGTGTCTATGCTGAGTACTCTTGGTGTAATATCGACAGAGGCATTGACAAGGAAACTGATCAAGGCGTGGTTACCTGTTAATGTAATTTTTGTTGGAATGCTAATCACAAGCATGTTCAGGTATGAATTTCTTCCTATTTTTTCTACAACCAATGCTTATCTACTTATTTCAGTTTTTGCCCTAAATCTTGATGTTACGGGTGTCTGTTTATGGCAACTTGTTGGGCTTATTATCTTAGTCTCTTGGAATTTTTCTTAAAGTTGGATATTATGCAGTCTAAGGTACATTAATGTTGCAATGGTCACGGTTCTGAAGAATGTCACAAACGTGATAACAGCAGTTGGTGAAATGTATCTGGTCAGTAAGCATCATGACAACAGAGTTTGGGTTGCACTATTTCTAATGGTACGTTAAGTGGCTACATTACTATCTTGAACATTTGAGCAAAATATTTCAAAATTACTCTGATTCCTTAAATGGTTGAAGATAGTACAAGAAATTATACATAGTTCTGACCAGCGTTAATTTAATTTCATGTCACCTCCTTTAAAAGAAAGTTGTGCTCCGTTTAATGGTCAACTTATCTGTGAATGATTTAGTCACATGCACAAGTCTCTGAAATAGCCACTTCTATAAATAAAGCCAAGGCTGTATTCATCTGATTTTTCCTATATCCGGTATTAACTATTAAGTGCCTTATGTAATGCGTATAAGCTTTCCCTTAATCCAAAAATGATGATTGTCTGAAAGGAGATGCTTACCTCCTGTTTCTGGCACATTCAGTGATTAAAAAGTACTTTCAGAAATTCAAAATTTCCCCATAGATATTTTTTCTGTATCCTGTGAACGGTGTTAAAGGAATTTAGAATATCTGTAGTCTCTGTTCTATTGTTGGGGAATATTTATGCTCCTCAGTTTTTTTATGATTTTGAATTTTGGTGGCATATGGTCATTTTCTATTTAAAGATTTCTGCGGAGTCTATATATGGAGCAGCAAACATTTACAGGTCAAGTACTATGGATTGTTGCGAAATTACTTAGAATGTTGACTTGATTTACTATACAAGATGTCTGATGCTTTGATAAATCCAGCCAGATTCATTTTACTTTAGAATGGAAGTTGCTTTAGATTGTCCTGGTTATTTAACAGCTATTTGTGTGTTGTTTCGGAGGGTAAAACATAAGTCAAGCTTAAACTTGTTCTCTTCATTTTGCAGATCATTTCAGCAATCTCTGGCGGTTTTACTGATCTATCTTTTCATGCCGTTGGATACACATGGCAGCTTATTAACTGTTTCCTGACAGCATCATATTCTGTAGGTGGTTCATTTATGTATTACAATGATGTTTGTTCTCAGTTCTCTCTTCGTGCCAAGTCTATGACTATATATTTTCTTTTTCCTCAAACACGGTCTATGGTGTTTGGTCTCAGTTCTCACATGTGCTGTAACACAATTATGGAGTCATAAGATGACATTAGGAATTGCGAGCTTTTTGTAGTGTGAAATACAAAATGTACAAGACACACATCTTTAGCAACTAAAGTGAGGTTAAAATACGACAATATGCTGCAGAATACTTTATAAATAATTTATAGCTTCAATACTGTGCAATTCTAATTTTAATTAAAACACCATCCAATATGTTCCAGAATATTCAATACGTAAGACCTAGAATGTATCTGATAGTCAATAAATGAGCCTTTGCTCTGAAGCATTTTGAAGCTCATCAATGACTCTGCTCATATTTCTTGTCAAATAATTTTTTTTTTCACATCGATCCTTTGCCTTCAGTTTATAGATTATGAATTTTGTTTGTGTCCTTTTCGAATGGTTGTGCTGCAGTTAACATTGCGGAGGGTCATGGAAACAGCAAAGCTAGTCACAAAATCAGGAAACCTGAATGAATTTTCGATGGTCTTGCTAAATAACACTCTCTCCTTACCCCTTGGGTTGGTGCTTATATACGTGTTCAATGAGGTGGACTATCTTACTACAACGTGAGTTGTGTTTTATAGCAACCTATAACACTATTTCATAAGTTGTCACTGCATGAATTAACAGTTCTATTAAGTAGGCTTTTGAGAACATAACATATTTTCTTCAGAACTATAATTGGTAAATCTCGATACAGCCTTCGTGGTACTATGAAGTAATTTAGCATGCAAAAGGTTTTTAATGATCAAAGTCATCCAACTCATGTATGCGTGCTCCTTGTTCTGGTCAGATACATACATATAACATCTTTTACATTTATTTGATCAACCCAAATTTATTCTTAACAATCGAGTAAAAACATCATAAATATGTACTCACAACTCTTTGATCAACTCTTTGAACAATTTGTAAACATCCATGTTCATTTCCAACTCTTTGAGTGTGTTTACCTATACACGAGAGAGCATTCATCGATACAGAATAAACTGTTCATAAATACCTTTAACAAAATTTACTTGTATTCAAATATTTTAATGGATAAAATGGTTGTAGAAAAATAATTAGAATGTGAAATCTCTTGTATATAAGGAACATAGCATATCTAAGAGTCCCACTTGTACCTTAACTTTACCCAGACCTCTAAAATTACTTTTAGTAAGCAAGGTTTTCAGTTGAACTACTACTAATAATGTCCTCTGCGTGATTGTAATACTTACTAGTGGCTTTGTAAGTTTGGGATGTCTTTTGGTTTGATTTATAGGGTTAAATCAGGTTTGTAATAACATTTGTTTTTCATTTCCAGCCTTCTGATTCTAATATATGTGGTTGTCATTTGCAGTCATTTGGTTATATTATGCTTAGTCTCTCTCGAAAAGAAATACTTGGAAATTTCTTTTTTCTCCTAGAACTTACATTTATTTGTGATGACTGTCAGGCCGCTTCTGAGGCAACCCACCTTCTGGTTGGTGATGACTTTGAGTGGATTATTGGGATTAGCCATCAGCTTTACTTCTATGTGGTTTCTTCATCAAACAAGTGCTACTACCTACAGGTTAGATGATTTGACTTATTATTACAGGAGTTGCTGATCACTGTTTCTGACTCAGTAACACACATCTGTTTCAGGCCATATTTACTTGGCTAATTATTGTTGCAATTTTCATTTTATTATCTGGAGAGAGCATATCACAACTTATTCCATTCTGAAGTTATGACCAAAAATACTATTATGAAGTCTTAATCTGTTTATTTTTTTAAGTCTTAATTAAATTCGGTGGTTTCAGAGTAAAAAATGCAATATTTTTCCCAATAAAGGAGCCAAATATTTATCCTTTACAGTTGATGATAATAAAAGAAAACGTGAAAAAGCAGTTTAAGACGGTACTGCAAGTCGTCAATAAGGTTATGCGATGTAAGTAGACGTCCTCTGAAGTCATACATGTCTTTTCTTCTCGGGAAACGAAGCGAAAAACATAAAAAGATTAGTAAGGATATCAATTTTTCCTCTTGTTTACCTTATCCTTGTAACTATAGCAGTCGGGTACTTACTTTTAGTTAAAAGATGACCTCAGTCAACTCTACGTAAGTAAAAATTCTGGTAATAAAGACAGAGATTCAACTGCTAAACCAATCTGTCAATATATGATTTTCAAGCCTATCACTTGAAACATTTAAATGTGTTGTAGAATCCTACCGAATTAGGAGAGTCCAAAGATAGGGATAATCAATGCATTCCATGTCAACCGTGAATATCTCTTAAAAAGATAGGGTCTTCTTGCCTTGCTTCTAGGTACTGGACCTTATTCATGGGTGTCTTTAGGTGCCAATGGTGTGAACTTATCCTAGGACATGCTATGAATGTTAAAAACATGTCAAGTTACCTTAATGAAGGCAATTGAAATTCAACAAAGTGCTTCCCTTCTGCTTTAGATCTGCAAAGTTATTTTTAATTAATTGTTGATAGATGTTTAAAATGGATTGTGAGAACAGTTAAGAGAAAAGATATCTCAGATTTAATTCCTCAGGATTAAGATATGCAGATACATCATTGTAATCAAAACGATCTTTTGCATTCTGCAGTCTTGTGGGATCACTGAACAAGATACCTCTTTCGATTGCTGGCATTTTTCTTTTCAAAGTCCCAACCAGTCTGGAAAATTCTGCGAGCATTCTGATTGGTTAGTTTCATTTACAGACCAAACCTTTTACAATTGAAAAGCTGAAGTGTTATGTCTAAGTTCACAAACTATAAACTTGAATTGTGATATGCAGGCCTAGTTGCTGGAGTGTTCTTTGCAAGGGCCAAGGTGCAGGAGAGATCACAATCTTGACAACTTAGTTGCTGCTACAATATTTACACTGGCCTTAACTAAGATAAATGGACTTGATTATCTACTTTCGTGTCACCAGTCACAGACAGCGAAACAAAGCAAAAGAATGATGAATTTTTACAGAAGTTTGGAGATGACTCCTTGCAGGATTATATTTTTCGAGTTTCGTAGTTGCTAGTTGAGGAAGAGGGCATACTTGTATATGATTATGTTCTTAACATAGAAAAGATTGATTTCTAAGAGAAGAATTTATGTTAAGAGACATCAGACATTCAACCACTCAAGCAACAACTGTTTTTTTCTAAAAAAAAATTATGCAACTATTTACAAGCTGAAGTGAGTGTTTGTTGCTGTTTACATGTGATACCTGATAGTTTTAAACTTCATTTTATTATGCTACAGTACACGATGATACAATTAATTTTTTAATATATAAGTCCATTTTCCAATTGGGTTAATATATTGATAGGCCTATAATATTATTATATTATTAAAACTATAATTTTAGGAGATAATCTCTTTACTTTAATTTGCCAACCCCTTCAAATGGGGTTGAACCCTTATATTTATAGATAGTCCCAAGTGGGCTTTTCTTTATAATGTGGGCTTCTTGGGCCTATTAATAAGAGTTACATTATTATTATCCTATGTCTTCTTGGGCCCATCTCTGTAGATCCAACATTTGTCCTCCTCTCAGTTTGCGCAATATATTTAGATTTGTGTTTTTTCACTTCTTCACTTTTGCGCTTTGAATCTTGAGATTTTGCTTCGGTGCCTAAATGAAGTTAGTGATCGGATAGGGGTATAAAATGGAAAAGACGATAAGAAAAAATAAGGAAGAAAACAAAAGCAACTGCAAACTCAAAATAGAAAAAAATAATGTTTTTTTAGGACATATATATAGCCATTCGTGTGTTTTTTTTTTAAATTTATTTTTTCGAGTTTCTTTGCAGATTGGCGGACTGGACTCTTCGGCTTCCTCCAAGGCCATCTAAAAGGGGATTGGCCGCTGTTGCACGCTCTCCGTTCACAACCTCCCTGTAAGTCATCTTCTTTCTCTTTTTCCTTTCTACTTGTGTGTGTCTGTCGTGTTGTCCGTAGTTTATGAATTTAAGATGGCCGATTTTTCCTCATCGTCGTCTTCGCGTAGTGCTTCTAATCGGGACCTTGGGAATAGACCATTAGAGGAGGGCGATGAAGAATCCGTTTTGAATTTGGATAACCTGGAAATTCCGGATTTAGGTTAGTGCGGATCCTTTGATTTTCTGGAGGGTGATGATTTTTTAAAAGGTATGCCCGATGGTCCTTTGTCTTCTCCTCCCTTAAGTCCTCGTACCCTAGATTTCAGGAATAGGGTAGTCGAGGAGAGCCTTCAATTAGGTAGGGTCGAGTTTGAGGGTAAGCCCAACTTGAATTATCTTAGTTATTACATCACCACCGACCCTTCTGTGAGCAAGTTGAAAAGTTATATCGACTTGTCTAATGGTTATCGGTACCGTGTGCCGACAGCTGATGAGAGAGTTCGAGATGCATGGGGTTACGATGATTATGTTTCAATTTGGTCCTCGACTGCCGATGCATCCCTTCTTCCTGACGTTGTATGAGGCCATCGGGTGCGGCCTTGGACAGTTGACGCCGAACTCTATTGCTCAGTTAAGCGGATTCGTGGCATTATGTTGTGATAAGGGTCGACCGCCGACTCTGAAGTTGTTTTTCTCTATTTATGGTGTGCGTTACTATGGTGGGCAAGTGTATTTCGACTCTCGACATAAGAGGATGAAGATTGTTAGCGTTATATCATCGAACTCCGGTTATCACGCCCAATGGTTGTACGTTGGGGGTCTTGATTTGGTATTTGTAAAACCTAGTGGGAAGGTTAGTCAGGGTACGATCGACTACTTGAACAACTTGGAGAAGCACGATACCGCTTATCTCGATGAATTTTATGGGTCGAGATCGTTATATACACACTTAGACTTGAAGGATTCTGGCTTTTTGGAAATGAACGATTGTAAGGGGGATGTATGTTTGTTGTTGCCCTTATTTTGTCTATGTTGTTTGTTTTATTCCTATTGTTACTACCATATGTTCTTGTTAGTTTGTTCTTTTCTCTCTTTTTTTTACTGTATATATACAGTGTCTTTGACCCACTTTTTCTTATCTTGTGTTTCAGTGGCAGGAGCTTCTTTGAAAAAAGTTTTAGACGGCGGGGTTCAAGAAGAAATAGACAAGGCTATGATGCTTTTGTTGCAACGTGCTACAAGGAAGCCTTCTGATGCGTCTAAACCTGGACCGTCGGGAGTCCATCATTCGGTTTCTATAGAACTGCTCGATGATCAAGGGAATAAAGTGGTCGAGGATCATGAAAGGGTTGTGTCAGACATTGTTCGAGTAGAGGCTAACCCTCGTAAGCGCCTTCGACGGGAAGAAGACGAGGGTTTGGTTGGTGATCAGGAAGTTGTTGCTGAGGGTGTAAACAAGACCTTGACGGTTGCTGGAAATAGGGTTTTTATGGGGAATACAGTCGACCCACGGACTAAAAAGGAGGCGGTGATGGTCGAGATTCAGCCCACCGAACGATGGACATGTGGAACCACCGTGCCCTTGAGGGCGCTTAATCTTTTTAATCTGCCTCAGGATTCGGTGGCGTATGAGGGTCGACGCCGCGAGGACCTTGCTGATCGATGTAAAAGTCGAGCTGGACGGGTATGCGTACTTCCTTCCTCCTACCCTCTTTTTTCTTCCCTTATTTTTTTTACTATTTGAATGCTATACACCACTTTACACATACATTTTTTGATGTAGTTCCTTTCCGATTTTATGCATATTATGGAGGACTACAGAGCTGATGCTGGTGGTGAAGTTTGTGCAAAGTTGGAGGCTGAGATTACTGCTCTGAAGGGGGAAAGGAAGAAAGCCGGAGCTAGTTTTGCAGAGCTCGAGAAAAGGGCGGGTGACTTGGCTAAAGCCAATGCTGCGCTGTCGAGGAAAGTTGGGGAGCCTGAAGTTGCTGAGAAGACATTAAGTGATAGGGTTCAAGAGCTCGAGGGTCGACTTCGTGAAGTCGAGAAAGAACGTGATGAGGAGAGGATTAAGCGTCAGGGGTTGGATCGAAAAGTTGAAGGGATGGATAGTTCGTATAAACTGATAGTAGAGGAGAATGAAAATTTGAAGCGTGAGGTGCAGAAAGTGTGGAGGAGATTGCCGATGCTTTGGGCGATGGTTATGGAAGATGTTATCGTCAAATGGAGGAGGCTGGTTTCACCGTCGAGGGTCATGCCTTCGAGATCTTGCTCGAAGGGTAATGTTGCA
This sequence comes from Apium graveolens, assembly GCF_009905375.1. Taxonomy (NCBI): domain Eukaryota; kingdom Viridiplantae; phylum Streptophyta; class Magnoliopsida; order Apiales; family Apiaceae; genus Apium; species Apium graveolens. Next base: position 261,117,371 of record NC_133653.1, read on the forward strand.
TGAAGGCGGGGTATGCCCCTTAGGCCTTTGTAATTGAATTAAGTATTTTTGTGAACTTAAGTATTTCATTGATATCGTCAGATGATGGATTTGTATTAATTATGTTCTAGACTTGCTTAAAAATTTTCACCGTCTTTGCTCGTTTTTTTATCGAATTTACATCTGGATTTCGATGATGGAATTTTATAAAAAAATTCGATTTGATTTGTCGAACTTTCCAAGTGCTTAATCATGTTGCATACTTAGAAAATATCTTGAAGTGAATGTTCTTCTTCCTTATTATGAGAAAGATATTTTTTTTTATTATTCTTTTTAAACAAAAAGGATTTTCTTTATCTATCCTGATACAAATCTTCACGAGGTAGCTTTTTGTTTTTGCCGTTTCTGAAAGAGATGAAGTAAATAGACATTTGTACTTCTTATTTTTTGAAATAAGTTAAAAGCATTCATTTGTCATAACTTAATCATCCCTCGATGGGGGTCTTATAACGACCCTCATTGCATCGAGGGTTTGTCTTTGGTATGACATTAACTGCCTCAAGATAACAAGCTACAGATGAAATTAAACTACTGATAGAACTTTTTGAGATGAATCCCATTCCAGGTGTTTTTGATGGGCTTGCCGTCGAGGTGAGCAATTTCATAGGTCCCCGTACTTACCACCTTCGAGACCCGATAAGGCCCTTCCCACGCTGGTTTGAATTTTCCTGAAATAGTGGGTTGTGATGCCGCGGAATCTCTTAGAACGAGGTCGTCGGCCTTGAGGCCCTTGGACTTGACCTTTTTGTTGAAGTATCTTGCGACTTTTTCCTGCTGGGCGACCATCCACATTCGGACTTCTTCCCTTGTTTCTTCTAGCAGGTCGTTGTGAAGGTGTAAACCCTCGAGTGAGAGGATAGGATCGAACACCTCGACCCGTGGGGAAGTTAAACTTACCTCGACGGGTAGGACAACATCAATGCCGTATGTAAGGCGGAAAGGAGTTTCACCTGTTGCGCTTCGGGGGGTTATTCTATACGACCATAACACATTTGGGAGTTCATCGACCCAACAACGGGGTACTTCTTCAATTTTTTTCTTTAGACCTTGCATGATGGTTCTGTTTGTTACCTCTGCAAGCCCATTAGCTTGGGGGTATGCTACAGATGCCTTGATATGTTGAACTTTTAAGTCAAGCAGGGCCTTCTCGAACTGTGTCCCAACAAATTGTGTGCCATTATCAGAAACTAGGATTCAAGGAACCCCGAAGCGGAAGACAATATATTCCATAAAGAATTCTATCATTTCCTTTTCTCGGATCTTGGAGAGGGGCTTTGCTTCGACCCATTTGGTTGCGTAATCCACAACGACCACGATGTATTGGCATTGATTTCTGGATTTTGGGAAGGGACCCACAATATCTATTCCCCACTGGAAAAAGGGGCATGGACTAAGTACCGAATTTAGCTCGGTCGTGGGTCGACGACTTACACTTCCGTGGAGTTGACATGCTTGGCATTTTTTGACATAATCTTCACAATCCCTTCGAATTGTGGGGCAGTATAGTCCTTGTTTGATCACCTTAATGGCTAAGTTCTTCCCCTCAAGATGCTCACCACAAATTCCAGTGTGTACCTCAATAATTGCTTGAAGAGCTTCTTCTAGAGACAAGCAACGGAGTAGTGGTTCAGAGAGAGCACGTCGATATAATATGAAGCCCACAACGCAGTAGTTTCTGGCTTTGAACATAAGTTCGCGAGCCTCAGTTTTATGCTCAGGCAACTTATTGTCGATGATATAGTCGAGGAGAGGTTGACACCAGTCGAGGCTAGTCTGGATCTAATTAATCGATGCTTCATCGATAGAGGGAGCCGCTAAGACATCGACGTATATCGGGCTGGGGTTAACGGGTAGACTAGATGACGCCAATTTGGCAAGAGAGTCGGCCCACTGGTTCTCCTCTCTATCGACATTCGACACTTTCCATGAAGAGAATTTCTTAAGTAGCTCTTGTGTTCTTGTCAAGTATTGGGCCATCCTTTCATTATGTGTCTTAAAGTCTCCGCTTATTTGTTTAGAGACCAACTGAGAATCCCCGAATATATCGATGACTTCTACCTCAAAATCGGATGCGAGCTTTAGTCATTTGATGAGTGCCTCGTACTCGGCCACGTTGTTTGTGGCAGAGAACCCGAATCTGAGCGCTTGTTGGATTTTGAATCCTTCTGGACTGATTAATATAACCCCCGCTCCCCCGGAGTTGGATGTCGAGGACCCATCTACGAACAAAAGCCACGGGCGCGATTGGTCGTCCTCCAACTTTTGTGCCTTGGATTTGAACTGGCATTCAGCGATAAAATCTGAGAGAACCTGGGCCTTGATCGCTGTTCGAGATTTGTACTCGATGTAGAATTGGCTTAACTCGATTGTCCAGGCTGCGAGTCTGCCCGTTATGTCGGGCTTGTGTGAAATTCTTTTTAGAGGTTGATTGGTGAGAACATGGATTTCTCTTGCTTGAAAATAGTGCCGAAGCTTTCGACTCGCGACCACAAGAGCATATATGAGTTTTTTGACTTGTGGATACCTTGGTTCTGCTTCCCGCAGTGAATGACTAATGTAGTACACAGGGACGTCTTTTCCTTCATCGACACGGACCAATACTGCCGCAACAGTTTCATCGGAGGCAGAGAGATATACTCGTAAAGGCTCGCCAATTAAGGGCCGAGTTAGAACTGGAGGATTCGTCAAGAATGTTTTTAATTCCATGAAATTCTTTTCACAATCATCATTCCACTCAAAATGCGGGGACTTGGAAGCTTTCTTCATTGCAAAGAAAAAGGGAAGGCATCTCTTCGAGGATTGAGGGATGAACCTTCGAAGCGCGGCTATACATCCGGTGAGTTTTTGTAGGTTTTTGATAGATCTTGGGTTTTCCATTTCCAAGATTGCTTTTGTCTGAGCTGGGTCTGCCTCGATGCCTTTCTGGGTGACCAGGAACCCTAAGAATTTACCCGCCGTAAGGCCGAACGAACATTTTGCTGGGTTCAGTCGCATGTTGTTTGCCCTTGCATTTTTAACGTTTTTCGAAGGTCTGTTACTTGTTCTGAGGAAATTTTGGATTTTGTAATCATGTCATCGACGTATATCAGCATGTTCCTTCCTATTTGTGAGGAGAATATTCTATCCATCATCTTTTGAAATGTGGCACCCGCATTGATTAAACCGAAATGCATCACCTTGTAGCCAAAGACTCCCCTATGCGTGATGAACGCAGTCTGTTGCCAATCGTGGGAGTCCATCCTAATTTGATTATATCCTGAAAAGGCGTCCATAAAGGAGAGGAGTTCATTTCCTATTGTAGCATCAATGAGTTGGTCGATATTCGGCAAAGGGTAAAAATCCTTGGGGCACGCCCTATTAACATCCGAATAATCAATGCACATTCTCCACTTCCCATTATTTTTCTTGACTAGGACCACATTTGATATCCATGTGGGAAATTGCACAGGCTCGATGAAACCGGCGTCGAGAAGACGATCGACCTCTTGGTCAATGGCGGCTCTTTTCTCAGCCGAGAATATTCGGTGATTTTGTCGCACAGGCCTGATGTCCTTACTAATGTGTAGCGAGTGTCGAGCTACGATCTCCGGAATCCCGGGCATGTCCTTTGGGTTCCAGGAAAAAATGTCGGAGAATTCCCGGATAAGGTTCGTGATTTCTTTCTTGAGATCTGCGGGAAGATTCTTGCCAATTCTTGTGGTTTTGTCGGGGTTTCCTTCAAATACTTCTATATCCTCAATTTCTTCGAGAGGGGAGCATGAATTGCTCGTAGGTGTATCGATCAATTCCCTTGGGTCGATGTCGAGAACTTGGTTGACCTCTAAATCTTCATCTGTCTTTTTCCTTGGAGAAACAGTGGTTAGATAACACTGCCTAGTTGTTGCTTGATCACCTACCATTTCTCCTATACCAAAGTCTGTAGGGAACTTCATTTTCAAATGGGAGATGGAAGTTATAGCTCGAAGAGCGGTGATCGTCGCTCGGCCCAATATTGCGTTGAAACTTGAGGATGCGCTGATCACGTGGAATTTGACCATCTCCCAAATCTGAAATGAAGGAGAACCAAAGAGGACCGACATGTCGACAGTTCCAACTACATGCACCTCATTCCCAGTAAACCCGTATAAAGGAGTTCGAGCATTCTCCAGGCGTCGATCCCCGAGATTCATCCGGGAGAAGGCATGGTGATATAGAACGTCCACAAAACTGCCATTGTCGACTAACATTTATTTTACCGTGTTATTTCCCACTCGAGTGGTGATGACAAGGGCGTCCTGATGGCCCTCGATGAGACCAGGGCGGTAGTCATCATCTGAGAAGGAAATGACAGGAGAAGGGTTTGCTCGAGGGCGTTTAGCTGCTGATGGGTTGACATTAAAAACTTCTCGGGCATAGATTTTTCGGGAGTTGTGAGAAAGCCCTCCAACAGCTATGCCACCAAAGATAACGTCAATTACCCGCTCTTCTTCATCTCATCTATGACGTCGAGGAGAATCCTCTCGTTGTACATAATGCACAAGCTTCCCTCGACGAATCTTCCCCTCGATGAGGTTACTGAGTTGAAAGCATTGTTCAGTTGTGTGACCTGTATCTTCGTGGTAATCACAGTATCTAGAGCTCGGAGGATGACCCGGTTTCATGGGTCTCGGTGGGCGATAGTCCGGATCCGTCTTCAGGACCGCTAAAATGGTCATTTTTTCAGTGTTAAGCTTGGTGAACTCTTTCTCTGGTCGACTGCGGGGTTGCCAATCTTTCTCTCTTCTATCCCTTGGGGGATGGTCGACTGTACGACCAGGTGGCCATCGGCGACGCTCTTGACGTTTGTCACGCGCGGGAGATCGCGAACTGTAGCTGCGGCGCCGTTCGTATCTAGAGGAGCGCTTAGGGGACTGGATGCAACTTACCGCCTCTTGGAGCATCATGCGGTGTTCTATGATTTGAAATGTTGCTTGCAAGGTTTTTGGTCTTTTCTCAAAGATGTCTTCTAAGAGCAATCCATGGCAGGATTTATCAATACCTGCTGTCAGAAAGTTGACTGCCATTTGTTCAATTAGATCTGGAATCTCTGCTATTTCTTCTCTGAATCGGGTTTGGAAGCTTCGGAGACTTTCTCCTGAACGCTGGTGCATTGTTATTAGGGAAGCTGTGACCTTTATTCCTTTGTAGTTACTGGAGAATCGAGCTTGAAACTTGCTCTTGACAGTTGTCCATGAGTCGATTGATCGAGGGGGAAAATTGCTGTACCATCGAAGGGCTGTGCCTTGGAGGCAAGTGGAGAAAAACTGACACCGGGCGATTTCTGAGTGGCCGAAGAAGGCCATGCACTCGTCAAAGGTGTTGAGAAATGCTAACGGGTCTGAGGATCCGTCAAAATGATCGAGGGCAGGAGTTTTCAACGTCCTGTCGATGCGTGCTTTCTCGAGGATCAACGATAGGGGGCTCTCGGAGATGGTTTCAAACCCTGACTGATTTCTCATTATGGTGCGCATCTGGGCGATTTCCTCCTGCATTTTGGCGAACTCTTCATGGGAAATAGACTCCGTGGACTCAGTTTGATGCGAGACCTCGGCGGATGACACTGTCCGCTGTCGACGCTCGCACGGTTGTGAATATGTCGACTCTGCCAATGGCTCATATTCGTATTCGGCGGCGTCGTCTTCATCATAAAACTCATCATCTTGTTCCTTGTTCTGTATTGTTGTTTGTTGGAGCTCTCGACGGAGACGGTGGATTTCACGTTTTCGCTCGAGTTTGGCCTGCAGCCTCCGAGTTTCACGTTCTAGTAGTTCAAGTTCTTCATCTGAATCAAATGGTTCTTCTGGTTCTTCTGGATTTTCTTGGTTTTGATCATTTAGCCTTTCTTTCTTTTCTAGATGTAGTCGTATGTCGCTTGAGAGAACCTTCTTACCTTTGGAGGTATGTACTCTGAAACGCTGATCTGAGACGAACTTTCTCTTCTTGTCTCTTTGACGTGTATCTTTCAAGCTCAACGGCTGGCCCTCAGGAGGGTCTTCAGGTGGAGGAAACAAACATTTCGGCTTTAATGCCGGTTGTTTGGGCAGTTCATGACTAGCGTGGGTCGAGGGGTCGGCGACAATCTCTGCCGTCAACTCTTTCACCTTAGTTGGTCCCAGGTGGGCTTTTATTTACAATGTGGGCTTCTTGAGCCTATTAATAAGAGTTACATTATTATTTTCCTATGTCTTCTTGAGCCCGTCTCTATAAGTTCTAACATATATAATGTTGGATGGTTTGGTCTTTATCCCTTATATATTTGCTTTTCAAAAAAAGAATAATTTAATCAAATTACGTAACTATTTGATTATGTCTATAGTTTTATTAAAAGCTATTATTATCACGTCAAATTGAATATATTAGCATATTTGATTTCTGTGATTATTTTTTTGCAATTGTTTATGAATTTTGTATACGAACTTGGGGTGTTGTTAGAGTTTTATATTATACAAGTTGAATATTATAGTGTAATTTCTCTGATCTAAATATTAAAGATTATGTTTTCTTTAGAAGTTCCCAAATTTTGGGTAAAGAAATAATCAAGTTACAGATTTAAAACAGAGAAGGTATAGAAAAATAAATAAGATTTTATACCAAAATTTGTAATTAAAATTTTAGTTTAACATAATTGAAATAGATTCAAAATAAATATATAAAGATCATTTGCGGACATTGAGGTACAATTTTTTTTTTTACACAATTACTGTATCCACATGTTTTTAGTCTTAACCTTTTTATTACGACAGACTTCAGCGTGACAAAATATGATACAAATTTATATAATTATCAGCTCAAAAGGAGGTGATACGAATTGGTATCATAAGGAAACATGTACATAATTTTATTTTGGTATCTAAACACCGTTCATTTTCTAGTTTAAAAGTAAGTTTAAATTTTTATTATTTATAACTTCTCTCAAGTCTCACCTAAACACTAAACATTAATAATTTAAGAAAAAAAATAAAAAAAATAGAACACACACACACAACACAAACCTAAAACACTAATCTTTACCAGAATGAGTCGCAACTGATAAACCCTTCCTCCTTTCTCTGGGTTTTTCTTTCGTCCACCACTAATATTTACATATACATACATATATATATATAAGCACGGTGGCTACGGGCAATTCTGAACCATACGGCGTCGTTTTCATCCTCACTTATCACAGGTTCATACTGTACTCTCTTTAATTTCTTATTAATTCATTACAATTATATGTATGTATGTGTATATGTGGATTAAAGGTCGCATCATTTTCTGATTAAGCCGTGGATTGAGATTATTGACATGATTATGTATATGCTGTGATATGTGTATATGTTGTATGTATGCTGTAGGAATAATCTCCAATTCTCGATGAATGAATTGACGTTTTTACTATTTGTTTATAGAGGTTTAAATGTATTGACCTTGTAAGGGCAATGTAAAGTTAAATAATTTAACTTGATTAGGTTTTGCTGTATGTATATATGTTGTAGGAGTAATCTCGATGAATGAATTCACGATTTTACTAGTAAATTTTGTTTTAAACCTCGATACGTAAATAAAAATTAAACTTGATATTCTGTTCTCTTGCTGTAGTATACATCAGGTTTCAATGTTTTATGTATTACAAGTGTAGCTTTTATGTTTATCGAAATATATGTATTTTAGAGGATATGTTCAATTAAATATATATGTACCCGTATATGTGGGCTGGATAATATATATATGTAAATGTGTATGAACTGATTCCCACTAAAAGTTTGTTAAAATAAACACCTATAAAGTTTCTTGAACATTTTTAATCTTAATTTAAACAAACCATATTTAGCTAATTAACTTTATAATTTTGTACCATAATTTTGGAACGGGCTAGAGGAATTGTTGGAATTAAAAGTAATTTATTAAACTTAAACTCATATAAATCTAAACATATCTAAGGTTCAATGCATATAAAATTAGATGTAACATGTTCAAAAAAGTTTCTAAAGTTTCCACCTTGGATTTTGTGTTGATAGCTTCCTAGTTCCACCTCATGCAGTTGTTGTCTCGACCAAATCATGACATTATTTGTGAAGATCTTGTTGCTTTAAATGAGTGTTCATGTCTTTCCAACATTACAAAATCAGATTTTGATAGTAGGAGATTTAATGCACTTGAAGTCATGTTGACGGCTTAGACTTGACAATCTCTGTGTGGCTTCCTTTGCTTTAGTCATTGATCTAGGCTTTTGACGACTTTTAAGCAGATTCTTTCAGTATAGTCTCTGATTGTCTCCTCTTCACACTGTTACTTTATAGTCCCTGATTATGCTATTGAGGCCTCATACATGTTTTATGTTTAATATCTATACATCGTCATATCACTTCTTAGTAACAATCTTAACAAGTTCTCGGATTTTTTCTAAGATTTACTATTTTATTGCATTAATTTGTTTTTTTTTTACATATTATATTTTTCAAATTACAGTTTTTTTTGCTGTTTATCGGCTTGTATTATATATGTTTTTATTTCACTTCTACTTGTTGTTTCCCTGATTGAATTTTTAGATTAAATGAATTAAAAAAAATGAGAAATTTGTGAAGCATGGATTTTGGCTCCCTCGTAACCGAATTTATGGCTTTGCCAGTGGTTGGTTGAATGATTAATAAAAGGGAAATTAGGAAATATTGAAGCACTGATGCGGATCCTACCCGACCATGTTCACTACTGTCATTTGCGTGTACACAATACGCAACAACAATTCTCAGCACATATAGCAACAATCTTCATGACATATATGTGATTGTTGCTTTCAATTGGATTTAGTGCTACTTAATTTACAAAAAAATTCCTTATTACATTTTTTGATACTGTATAAAATGTATGGGATCCATGGTTATTATAATCTAATCAGTGGAGCATTTTTCTTCCAGGTGCTATTGATGGTGGATGCAAGAAAATCTGAATGAACTCTAAATATTAAGTACGTCTACTGCAGATGGATATAACTACCTCCATTTTCAGTATTCCTGTGCAAGATCCAAAACCAAAAGGCGAAATTTTCTCATCAATTGACTTACATTGGACCAAGTTTGGAAGTGCTGACCGTTATGATGAAGTAGCAGTTATTCCTTACGAACGTGTTGATGCATTTATAGATGGAGAATCTTCCAATGTAGAGTGCCCAACACAGTTCCATATTGAGAGGGGAAGGAAACGTGTAAATGGAAGCTTGCAAAATAAGGAGTACAAGAATGATGAGTACCTGGAATATAGAATGTAAGTTTTACGTTCTGTGTTCCACAAGAGAGTTCTTTGTAAAACAAATAATAGTCCTGCAAGAACATTTACATTGCAATTAATCATTGTATGATAAAGACATTGATCATGCTACGACTAATAAAATTGTATCTTTAGTTAAGGGATAAAAATGAGAGGAAATAAGCCTTATATTTCCAATATTTGCAAAATTTTGTAAGTTTGACACTTTGGAACAGAGGGTTACTGTGCTTTAATTCCTTTCTTTGAATCTTATGCTGTATTTTTTTCATCAGTAGCTAGCTTAGCATGCTCTGGATAGGGGTAATCAATATTGCATGGTCTGTTATACCATCAAGTTAATTAATAGGTATTATTTTCCGTATAAGCTTAAATTTGTTAAACTGGAGAACATAGGTTTGTTGGGCTCTTTTTGTTAATATATTTTTGGAGCGGGATCACATATCAAGGATAACAATTTGTCTAATTTTTTGTCAATATTTTCTTTCAATTATCTCTCTGAAGGTTTTGGTGTTCCTTTGGTCCGGAGAATTATGGGGAAGGTGGGGATATATTACCCAGCCGAAGATATCGACTAAACACTCGGAACCGAGCCCCTAGACCCCAATCCATGCGAGGTTGTACATGTCATTTTATAGTGAAGCAATTGTATGCACGACAACATCTTGCATTAATAATATACAATGATAGGCGCCACGTAAATAAAGCTGGATTCGTCTGCCATGGGCCACTTGACAGAGATGCAATTGGACACGGGGCCAAAAAAATCCCATATATATGCAATGAGATCCAACAGCAAACTATGTCAATGATTTATCTTGGCATTCCTGAGGAGAATGTGGTGGAGAAGCACATTGAGGGGATCCAGAGGTACTGTGGTTCCAATGCGAAAGTAGATAGACTTGCTTCACAGTATGTCCATAAACTAGGGATGATCATAAAGCGCTCTACACATGAGTTGGATCTTGATGATAAGGCTAGTGTTCGATTATGGGTTGAGCGTAACAAGAAATCTGTTTTCGTTTACCAAGATGCTTCAGAGACTGATCCTTTCATCTTGGGGATTCAAACTGAATGGCAACTCCTACAAATGATACGTTTTGGGCATCGCAGTCTAATAGCAGCTGATTCAACATTTGGTATTAAGAAACTTAAGGTACTCAAACCGATCCTGTTGGTTTATAAATTTTCCTTGATTATTTATACTCATGATCTTTTTGAATGGCAGTATCCCTTGTGTACACTTCTTGTGTTTGATTCACGGCAACATGCACTCCCTGTTGCATGGATCATCACTCGTAGCATTGCCAAGTTTGATGTGTCTAAATGGATGAAAGCTCTAGTAGATCGTGTTATTGCTGTCGAGCCGGGATGGAAGGTCAGTGGGTTCTTGATTGATGATGCAGCAGCAGAGATTGATCCGATAAGGCATGTTTGCTATACCTTTTACTGGTTTCTGTTTGGGTATAAATCTATAAACTGATTCACTAATGTCATAATTTCAGGGAGTCTTTTTCATGTCCCGTGTTATTTTCACTCTGGCGTGTTCGTAGATCATGGTTGAGGAATATTGTTAAAACATGTACTAATATAGAAGTTCAGCGAGAAATTTTTAAACGACTTGGACAGGTAGCATACAGCATTTGGAATGGAGCGGATTCTTTTATTGCTCTGAATAAATTCACCCAAGATTTTGTTGATCAAACCGCTTTTATGAAATATTTTACTGCTACCTGGGTTCCTAAGATTGGTTAGTTCTCCTTCTCTCCCTTCCCCCTCCCTTCCAAAGATAATTGCTCAATTCCAACTATTTAGTTTCACTAGTTACTTTGTCCATTTTGTTCTTGTAGAAATGTGGCTTAGCACGATGAAAAGCCTCCCACTAGCAAGCCAGGAGGCATCAGGTGCTATAGAAGCATATCATGTGAAGTTAAAAGTCAAATTGTATGATGACTCTCATCTTGGTGCACTCCAGAGAGTTGATTGGTTGGTCCACAAGTTGACGACGGAATTGCACTCAATTTACTGGCTTGACCGATATGCAGATGAAAGTGATTCTTTTCAAAATGTCAAGGAGGAATATGTAGCTTCTACATCCTGGTATCGTGCAATGCAAATTCCTGATACTGCTGTTACCTTCGATGATAAGGATCACCTCTTTGCGAAGGTTTTGAGCCAAAAGGAGAGAAGCATGAAACATGTCGTGTGGAACCCGGGGTCTGAATTTGCGTTCTGTGACTGTGAGTGGTCGTTACAAGGCAATCTTTGCAAGCATGTTATCAAGGTCAATATGATTTGTGAAAAATGTCAAAGCTACCAGAATTCTATGTCATTTCAGTCTTATAGGGAGATTCTAGCAAATCTGTATAAGAAGCCAATGGATGGTTCGATTTCTCTGGATCTGTCGATGGCCTGGACGCAGCAGATGCTTGATCAAATACAAAAACTTGTTGAACTTAATAATGCAACTGATATTGGCAGTGTAGTAAATAATCTGCCATTAAAATGGGTTGCTAAGAAAGGTAGAACATTCACCGGCAAGCCACATTCCACACTTGCATTGCCATATGATACGGAGAATGCACCTGCACCTAAAAAGCATCGCAAGAGAAGGAGACTGTCACGTTTAGGGTGACTCGTGAAAACCACCCAATAGTTGATCCACAAGTGTATCCAACTCTGTTTCTTATTGGTTTACTAAAATAATCCGGAGTTCCAATTCCAGTATACAATTTAATCCTTCTTGCGTAAAGTAGGGGTTAGTTTTCACCAGCAGACACCCCGGGCAAGTGTAGAACTTCTACCTTTCCTGTAGCTTTTATCATCTGGATATGGTTGTTGCTTCTGTTATTACTATATCATTAGATATCTGTCTGCAGACTTGCTCTCATTTTTGTTTAAGATTAACATCTCAATGTCAAGTATCTGTTCTTAGGGATATTTTTTTTAAAAAAAATCTTTACATTGTCAGGAAAACAGTGTAAAGGTAGACTGGCCCCTGTTCCGATATTTTTTAAAATTTTGCATTAAAGGTTTATGTAAGCAATCTTGGTCTGCTGATTCGCATTTCGGATTCGTTCTAGGCAACTGTTAATCTGTTATCATGTCATGTAGCAATATATATAAGTTGTGGGTATACTTTCTTTTTGTTGTTAACAAAAGCAAGTCTATTCTGTAGAGGCAGACTCTGTTTTGTTTGAATTGAGTCCTGTGCAGCTGGCCTCTTTTGAGACAAGAGTAAAAGGTTTGTGAAGCAATCTTTTAGGACAGTTGCTACATGTAACACTCACAGTACACAACTAACTTTGAAAATGCCTGAAGTATATAATTCACTGTTCTTGATATTTTTTCGATGTTTTGTAGGTTGTTAAGCTGATTTATACAAATGTTTTAATATAGCCTTTTTTTTAGGAATACACTATTTTTCACTGCCAGATAATGCAGCAGAACAGATTGTATGAATCACATATGCTGATTACAAACATGGTAGGTCCAAGAAAACCAAGTTCACCACACATTTACATAGCTAGCACAAGCAGAGTGGACCACTACAAGACCTTAACTTGCCAATGGGAGTGTGGAAATCTCACCTTATCCATCCTCCTCCACAACATATAATTTCATTTTGTAATGCCCTATCCATAAACCAAATAAACGAGCCACCACAACCCAATTATTGCAATCCAAACTTTGTAGCTCTTTCTGATCAAAATATTGCAGAATTTCGATACCAATGGCATCCATGAATTCTAGTGTGCTTGCATGCAGCTATGCTATAGCAGGTACCGGATCATCGGAACTTAGCCTGAGCCCTAAGTTTGTTTCAATGCCTTCCTTGGCTGCTAAAACACCAGTTATCAGGGCTCAGAGTGTTAAAGCTTCTGATTCTAGTGAATCACGAAACGACGGCAGCCAAGGAAGAAGGGCTGCACTTCTTTTCCTTGGAGCTGCTCTTTTCGCCACTGCTACTTCTTCTGCCAATGCTGGCCCAATCGAGGATGCACTCGAGAGATCGAAAACTAACAAGGTTTGCCATCATTTATTTGTGTTTGATCATGATCAGTAAGGACTGGTTATTGATGCACTTGACTTGTCTAGTTTGTATTGACAAACTGTATTTATGTTATTAAATTACAGGATTTGAATGACAAGAAGAGATTGGCCACAAGTGGAGCAAACTTTTACAGGGCATACACAGTGCAATTTGGTTCATGCAATTTCCCTTACAACTTCACCGGCTGCCAAGATCTTGCCAGGCAAAAGGTCAGTGCATACAGTAAAAATTAACCAAAAAAAATCAAGAAAAATTTAGAAAAATAGCATAACTGTTAACTGGGTCATGGCTAATATTGCAGAAAGTGCCTTTCATTTCTGATGACTTGGAGTTGGAGTGCAAAGGAAAGGACAAATACAAGTGTGGTTCCAATGTGTTCTGGAAATGGTGAAGCTTGCAAGTCCCTCTAGTCTCCACCTCCCTCATGTATCTTAAATTTAAATTAACAAGTAATAATATATTTCTTCTGTGATCTTTTTATGTGCCTATTCTATTTAGCACCTAACTCAAAGAAAATAAGAAATAGCAAAATAAATGAAAGAGAAGTCATAAGGTATCAAGGTTTTTAAGAGCTTCTTACTAATTATTGAAGAACAAGCAACATTTGGATATATATTTTAAACAAAGACTTTGCTTAGGCATGAAGAGCAGAATTTTTAAGATACAGCTGCAAAATTGATTTTGCCATCCACTTTGGCTGTCAAGGGTAAAAAAGATAGCTGATGAAAAAGGGGACATGGTTGTGCAAGAATGATATCAATAGACAAAACTAGAAGTCACTAAAAAAGTTCTCTATATATTCTGTCTTCAACCCAAAATCAAAGGCCTGTTTACAAAGTAACTACTTGTACATCCTTATGTTAACAGATAAACATTTAAAAATGGTCTTCCAAAAAACATTTTAAAGAATAAAGAACAATATTTTAGTCCAAATTCTATTCCCTGACCCCTGAGGTGCGTGTAAGCTTATGGGTAACAAACCCTGTGTCTCAGCATTGAGCAGCTATGTGCACATCAAGTGTCAAATATTGAATATAGCTGTATGCCTCAAGAACATGCATCATTCCTTGGCATTTCAGTCAAAGAGACGAAAACCTTTGAAACACGCCCATTCGGCCAATTTGCTCAAAGCAGATAACCACCACTGAAGCCATATTTCACGTGTCTGCAGACATTTGAACCATGTATCATCATATTCCCAAAGCACTCAAACTAATCAACACCAAGATGAAGAGCCATTGTTTTGTAATTCAGAACATGGTGGCGGATGAATTCCATCACTTGAGCCAGAAACAAATTCACAAGTCCACCTTGCAGATGGTGGCAGGCCTAGTATGCTAACATTCTTCATGCATATCCCTTCAAATGGTGCATTCACAATACCTTCAAGTAATGGGGCTTTGGATGAATTGAAGCTGACCACATTGCTAATAGATATACCCTTTACCTTTGGGAGAGCTTTCAAATCCCACTTCTCATCAGGATGGTCATCGGCACCTCTACTAAATCTTATAGGCACCTTAACTCTCTCCATTGTAATGTTGCTTATGGTGATATTTGCAATATATCCACCTCTCCCTTTATCTGTTTTTATTCTAATCCCAGCTGCTGAATTTCTCACATGCAAATCCTCCACTATCACATTTGAAATACCACCAGACATTTCACTACCAATTCCAACTCCAGAACACGTAGGCGTTGTGCCTGACACTCTGCGAACAATTATGTTTGAACTTGGACGAGACATAGCAATACCATATTGGTCCCAACCGCTCTTCACTGCCACAAGATCATCCCCACTCTCAATATAACAATCTTCAATGCATACATTCATGCTTGAATCTGTAAGTAGAAAAATCTGTTTAAGCCTTCGCTTGTGATCAAGCTCAATTTAACAAAATTAGAAATGTAGAATTGAGGACACCATCTGCAAAATTATTATTTCTAAACAATGTACCTGGGTCTATACCGTCTGTATTGGGAGCCTTTAGAGGAGCCAAGATTGTCATATCTTTTATCACTACATTACTGTAAGAAAGAATGACAACGTTTCAAATGTATAAACTTCAAGAGCATGCTTTTATAGTAAATACCAAACGTACAAGGTTCTAAAGTTGAAATTTTATCAGCATCATAATTCACTTAACAGATAGGATAACAATAGATCATTGCATTTAACAGAGCCCCTAATTGTTAAAATGATGTAATTCCCTAAATAAACAAGTCCTCAAGCTTGCTTCTTTTCCTTCTGGAATGTAATACCATTTCACAGCTCATTTAATGCGGGTGTCAAAGTCAAGATAATACCCAATTTGTAACCTGGACACCATTTTCAATTAGTAATCCTATCCATTTATATTTTATAAGGACAAACGGTAAGGTATACAAATACAATTAGGAAGATTAGGCTCCACTCTCAAACAAGTTAATGATTTTTAATCATAATACTGCAGAAAAGGAACTTTAAATATTAACAAGTAGCAATGATTATTTCCACAAATCTTATAAAGTATATCATATCAAAATTGTGAGTGCAAGACAATATATCGGACCTGCAATAAACAGGATGGATGGTCCAAAATGGTGAATTGAGAAAGGTGAGATTATAAATGAGTATATTTTGTGAGTTCATCATTTCAACAAGGTGCCCTCTGGTATGTTCTAATGTCCTATTCCACCACAGTTCCCACCACATTTGTCCCTGACCGTCAATAGTGCCATTCTCCCCTGCAAACAAGCAGACTACTTAGCATAACATTTAGTACAAAATTGGTTTTACCATGAAGTAGGACACTCAACACCACAGTGTATACACAAGAAAATCAATTTTAATATAGACAAAGAGATTAAAAGTATATATATTTTATCTCCGTTAGATGTAAATGCTTATACAAGATTTCTAAAAGCCACTTACAAATCTGTAAAAAGCAAAAGATTCCAATGAGAAGAGGCATATAAACATCAAAAAGCATCCATTGTGCAAATTCTAATCTTTTAGACCAAATATGTGAAAAAAAGGTGCCAGATTTAAGATTTACTTAATAATTAATTTGACCAAACCCAAGGATCCAGCAATCCAGTTATGATCTTATTGCCTAAAACACTAATACACTTTCCTCTTTTTGTAAAGTAAAAGATTATCACGCGTTTCTCGCCAAATGTTTGACTTTGTAGATTGTCTATAAGAGGTGGACCACAAAGCATAAAGAGAAAGTGAAAATATTAAATTTGTTGATTTTTTCATTCAATATGCCAAATGTAGTGCAGTGGAAGGCAAAAGGTTTATAATCAATTTATTCTAATAAAAGGGGCATGATGCCCTTCTGCTTACACATAAACAATTAGTAGGCCTAACATTAGAAGGTATGATTCCCTGCATCAAGATGATGCCCAAGATCTTCCTTCCCACTATCATTAGACTACATATTATTTAAGATCAACTATCTATTAGTTAATTACCAAAAAAAAGACTATCTATTAGTTGAGTACTTGACTTCCACAATCTCTAAAGACTCACTTCCTTTTAGGTTGTTTTATCTTTATACCAACTTAAATAAATTCAAAATGTAACTTCATAATCGTTTTAAAGTAATCATGTCCTTTCACAAGTCCATGGGTAAAACCATTTTTTACATGTTACTTCCCAGATGGGATATCTTGGTTATATATTAACGACAGCCACTACTCACCACCCCATTTCAAGAATCGGCGCTCTTCCACTTCCCAAACGGTATAATAATAGTAATAATAATACATCTTCACATACCCGTAATGACAACATTAGTGAGACCATCTCCATGAATAAGGCTTATATGTCTCCCTCCTAATCTTTCTCTCCCTCTTCCATAAGAAGGTAATGGTTCAATAATAGGCCACTCTTCTGGATTCTGCATTTGAGCATATGAATATTGTCACATGATCACATGACAAAATTTATGAAGTACAACACAAATATCAGGTGCAAACACACTTTCACACACGGGATTGAGATAGGTTACTAAAATACAATGTTAGAGCCAGATAGCAAAGACAAAGAACTGAAGAATAGGTCAGAAATGTAATTTAATGAATAACATGGAGTCGTGGACAAACACAAAACTTCAAAATACCATTTTTGACATAACACCTTAAATAACAAATACATTTTCATTGCCAGCAAATCATTTCTAGATTCTTCCAATGTCACAAACAAAGCTAATTAAACCTTCAATATAGACAAGAATATTTATATACACATCAAATTCAATAGAATATGCCTATCTGAAGGTCCAAAAGCTCTACTTTGCATAAGAGATAATAACAAAGCCAGTAAAAAAAGTGTATAACCCATCACAAGAAAACTATATACATATAATGCATCTATATACCTGCATACAACATTACTCAAACTACTCAAAATATGACCATTCAAAATCCAAAAGCTCAACTTTTAAAAAAGATCATAATAAGGCCAGTAAAAATAAGTAAAAACACATCAACCCATTGCAACAACATCAAATACACACACAAACATCTACACAACTGCATACAACATCACCCAAACCAATCAAAAACAGCCCACTTAAACTCAAAAACCTCAACTTTTTCAAAATCAAGAAACTTCATGAAAATGTAAAAAAATCAAAACTTTACATGCCCCTCTTCAAGAAAAAGGGTAAATTTGCTCAAATAAATCAGAAAATGGCCACCAAACCTCAAAAATCCCAACTTTATTAAAATCAAGAAAATTCAAGAAACTGTAAAAAAGATCAAAACTTTACATACCTGAGACCCCAAAATTACAGCACCCTCTTCAAGAAAAAGGGTAAAATTACTAGTAAGATTAAAACTCCCAGTGACCCATCTTCCTCTAGGAACATTCAGCTGGGCCCCACCTTTTTCTTGCCAGGTCCCCATAAAACTCATTGCCCTCCAAAACGCTGCCGTATTAGAAGTCTTGCCATCTCCAATCCCACCAAAATATTTTATTGATTTCACCATTTTCCTCTCCGGGACATTCTTGAAGAACCCAACACAAGTGGGTTTTTTGACCCGTCCCGAAAACCCGATGACCCGACCCGGAACTGGCCATATGGGCAGGACTGATTTTTCATTCTTGATTTGAAGCGTGAGGATTGAAACCACTGTGAAGAGTAAAAGTAGAAAGGCCCATGATGGTCTTGTGTTCATGGTTGCCATGAGTCTTTTTGTGTAGGGGATTTCATTGTCCATCATGTTGTGTGTATATTTGTGTGTGTATAGAATTACATGGTGTATTGATAGATGATGTTTTTATTGCTATAGAATCAGTGTGTTTTTATGCATGTATGTATGTTGTGTGTATGTGTGTTGTTATAGAATCAGTGTGTTACTGTACATATCCGTGTATATGTGTGTAGATTATAAATTTATACATGCATGAAGAAGCTTGTGATATAGCCTTATAGGGATGGGGGGAGAGAGAGAGGGGGGGAGAGAGATGGTTTTAGTGTGCAGATTGAAGAACGAAACAGAGAGAGAGAGAGATGGTTTTTGTGTGAAGATTTAAGAACGAAACAGAGAGAGAGAGAAAATTTTTGTGTGAAGAATGAAACAGAGCAGAGATCATATGTCTGATATGATAGATCACTCTGTTATAAAAATGGACTGTTTTTTCAAAAATTGCTGATAAATTATTTAAAAATTGATTAAAAATATTTATTGTATTTAATCGATTTTTGATAAATCGTTGATTAAATATCTAATTTTTTAAAAATCGTCCGATAAATCGTAAATCGATATTTTAACCGAATAGTTCCGATTTTCGAAATCTGTAATACTGATCGTAGATGATTTATATATATATTGAATTTTTATTTATTATTATATGTTGGGTTTATTTTATTTTATTTATTTATTATATTTCTGGTTTGAAAAGATTTTGGTTTTGTTTGGATGGTTATGAAAAGACAAAAAGGTGGATCTTGGGGACTTACTTTGGATGGCTGATATTATGCTGTTTACTTTCTCGGTTGATTTGCAATATAAATTTAAGAGCCAAAAATATTATTACAATTACCCCTGAAAAATAACATTTCTTTTTTATTCTAAATTAGTTTAAACCAACACATTTGACTTTACTAATCAGTTTCATCAGCAAATTTATTTTTTAAGTTAGCGTAATAATTATTATTATTACGAATATTTTAATGACAGCGAAACTTTTGAGTTATAACAAGTAATATATAAATTTAACATTTTTTATTCTAGTAACCGACAAAGTTATAAAGATTTTTAGTTTGAGCACAGACATTAAAAATACCCAATTATAAATTGGGTTAAAAACTCGGATGGATTACTCGGAGAGAACTACCAAGCACACAAGAGGAACCAAGGAAGCTTCGTTTATCACCAAGGGGGTGGATAGAAGCCGCTCTTCACGGGTCAAGTTATAGATTATTCAGTTGTTTA
Source organism: Apium graveolens (assembly GCF_009905375.1). Taxonomy (NCBI): domain Eukaryota; kingdom Viridiplantae; phylum Streptophyta; class Magnoliopsida; order Apiales; family Apiaceae; genus Apium; species Apium graveolens. The sequence goes on from NC_133653.1 coordinate 261,137,154, forward strand.
TGCGGTCTCACGGGTCAATTGATATATTTTTTTATAAATTTCATTTTTTAGAAAAATGTTAAATTTAGAGCCCACTGAAAAGATCAAAATAGCCTTGCACGATCCTAGAAAAAATTAATCTAAGGGTAAATCTAACCTTTTCATTTATTTTTTGCCCCTGAATTTAAAAAATAGCCGTGGATTTAATATTTTTAATATATCCCTTATTATTATTTTTAAGATCTATAAATTTATTTTGAAGATAATTTTTCTTTTCAACAATTAAAAAGAAACTACTTTAACGAAATTCTTGTCAGGAAATTTAATTTGCACAAATTAAATGGAACTAGTTTAGCAAATTTATGCCAGGAATTCGGAGAACAAACATGATTTTGGATCCAGTGACTAAAGAATTCAAGTTCTTATTTGATTTGTAAAAAGAGTAATCTCAAAGTTACAAAATTAGGTATAAAAAAGTACTCCCTCCCCTCTACCATTTAATTCAATACATGTTTTTTTCAAATACACGGAAGTCGGAACCCATTTAAATTAAATATAAATTAGGAGAAAAATTAGATATCCAAAATTATATCCCAAATTGGTTTCAAAATGCCTCATGACATGTTCTAATTGATCATCATACAATTAATAAGATTGAAGCTCATATATTCACATCAATCTTACCGATCAAAATAGCCAAAAATGCTGCATCACCCATATCACATCATTTTGAAACAATTTTTTGAATCTAATTTTGGGTACTACTCGTAAAATATACTTTCGTAATTTAATTTTATTTTTTTTTCCTATATTAAACTTTAAATATTAAATTTTTATTCAAAAGAAAAAAAAATATAATAATTTACATAACTATACTTTAAAGGAATATTAAAATGTGTGTCGAACACCCCGTTTCCCGATGGGCAAACCGAACAAAGGAAGTATATAAGGCCATTTCCAACAGTTTTGATCCAAAAATTCAAATTTGGATTATCAGTTGATCAAAACTCTGATCCAAATTTTTGACGAACTCCAACAACGTGATCCAAATTTTGATCCAAATTATATTTACAAATTATAATACACGAATGTTATATTAAATTTTTTATTTTAATATTTAATGTTTAACCATCAACTATATATATTATATTTGATAATTATTTAAATCAAAGACAAAAAATTTTAATATACGTAAAAATGATTAAAAATTATATGCTTAATGAAAAACACATTAATTTCATTTATTAAGATATACAACATCATTAACATTCATTAATTAATCAATCAAAAATTAATTTAAAATCCAATAAATTTAATATAATAATATGAAAACGATAATTTTATATTAAACTGAATTTGTATTAGTGAATAGTAACGATGCAAATTTAGATCGATAAAATTTGAATCAATATTTGGATCATTGTTGAAGGATAATTTGAGATAATATATCCCACATTTTTTGGATCACTCTTAGAACAGTCAACTCCAACAGTTTTGATCCAAAAATTCAAATTTGGATTATGAACTGATCCAAACTCTGATCCAAATTTCCGCCAAACTCTAACAGCGTGATCCAAATTATCTACATGTTATAATACACAAATATTATATTAAACTCTTTATTTTTAAATTTAATGTTTAACCATTATCAACTATTTATATTATATTTGATAAATTATTTAAATCAAGGATAACATTTTTTAATATACGTAAAAATAATTAAATATTATATGTTTAATTAACGAAAAACACGTTCATTTCATTAATTAAGATATAAAATACCATTTACATTCATTAATTAATCACAAATTAATTTTAATCTAATAAATTTAAATATATTAATAAGAAAACTATTATTTAATATTAAACTAAATTTGGATTAATGAATAGTGGTGATCCAAATTTGAATTTTCACTAATCCAAATTTAGATTACTATTTAGATCATTGTTGGAGAAGAATTTATGATAATCTGACACAAATTCGGATATTTATATTACAGTAGTGATTATAAATATTTTACATGAATGCATGTGACCACTTAGTAGACATGCCCCATTTGCATATACGACCTTTTTATAATTTTTTTAACCCAATTGTAGTAAAATAATGCATGTATCTAACTTAACATGAAATGAGGTTTTTAAGTGAAATTCTGAGAGCAAGTTTCATGTTATAATTATGTCATTTCAAAATTTTAAATCAAATGCTAAAAGTTTCAATTTCAAAAGGGTTCTTGTATGCAAGAATGGATATATGTATGCATGATTCTAAATTTAAAATGAATGATACATTTATACATCATTAAGTAATCATAAATGATGCATAATGATAAAATTTAAATAATATTTAGTAAAAAAAAATAAAAATGAGTTAAATTTGAAATTATTTGATTTCAAAATCCAATTAGCATCTTGAAGTTCTATTTAATATAGAAAAATATTTTTTAATACCAAATTATAATAATAACTATAACCATTTTACATTTAGTACGGTACTTGCTATAACAAATAATTTTGCAGATATATACTATACAGCATAAAGAAGAGGGGCTTTAGTTGCATGAAATCACAAAGCGCTTTTTGAAAGAACTGAATACATGCATGAATGACAACGAAACATCTGAGTTAACAATTTTGTTGAGAAGACTTGTTTACAGGTTGATCATCCGTAGCTTTACTTTTTCATTTGGTAACTAGTTTATAACCCGTGCTATGTATACGGGATCTCAAAAATTATTTAATAAAATAAATAAATAAATTTATAATTCAAATTGAATAATATGATTATGATAGATTAAATTATCTATATAATAAGTGTATTGCATCTACATATTATGATAAATTTATTTAAGAACTACTTTCGTTACATATGTTATTTTTATGTTATATATTTTATGAGATTATTTCTATAAATAGATTTATTAAAATTTAAACATTACTTCAAATTTATATTAAAAACTTACCATAAGTAAAACAATTCATATTTAAAATTGTATTGCAAAGTTTCTATAATTAAAATGGGTCATAATAAGTTGATCCATGAATCTTTTATAAATTTAATATTGATACCAAACCTAAAAATGGATAGTCCACTCGTCAAATTAAAGTTAAAAATCATATCCGAACCAAAATATAGATTTCAAACAATTTATAATATATAGATTTTCAAGAACCAAATAATTATACACTCGGAGCACTTTGTTGCTAGCTTGCTCCCGTATATAATGCCGAGTACTATTAACCCACTTACAAATTCAATTGACACAATGATCACATCAACCACATTCAAGAATGAATCAGAATCATCGTCTTCTTTAGAGCTTAACGGTGGTGAAGGTGTTGGCTGTTCTCCACACTTTTTGGATAGAGGTGATCCACATAATGCCATGTTTCCTTTGTACAGTCGTTCTGAAATAAATTAAACTGTTTCCCTTGTGGTATAGGTCCAGTAAGATGGTTAAAAGACGCGTCGAATATTTCAAGGAATCCCAGACCTGCTAACTGTGGAGGAATTTTACCTGTGAGATTGTTTTTGGAAATATCAAATGACTCTAGAGCAGTGACGTTTCCTGTGACTGTTGGGATAGAACCACTGAGAAAATTGTTTGAAAGATTGAGGGAGTGAAGATTCTTAAAGTTTTCTATGGAGTTTGGAATTTTTCCAGTGAATTTGTTGCTGGAGAGATCAACAAATGTAATCAGGCTAGAGACCTTCTCATACAATAACGTGGTACCTTTGTTTGTGATTGTAATATCGTAGTCTTGAGAGAGTATCCAACCCCCAATTAATGGCAGGATTATGGTATTCATATATTCCAGCTTGTCTACCTTAAATTTCATGGCATCACAATTCTTGAAGTGTTCAAGTGGCAAATCTCCTGCAAAAGAATTGTTGTAGAGGTCGATGATTCGCAACTTTGGAAACTCTGAATTGGTGGTATAATTCTGTATTGCACCATGGAACAGGTTGGATCGCAATATTAGGACCTGCAGTTCTGGAAGAGTTCCAAGCCACAAAGGAAATGAATCATCAATTTGATTCTCTCCCAGATTAAGAACTTCAAGCACGGTGCAGTTTGCTAATGATCTTGGTAGTTTTCCCTGGAATTGATTTTCTCTTAAATCCACTTTCTTCAGTCTTGAACTCATTTCAGGTATGCTCCCTTTAAAGTTGTTCCTTTTCAGATCCAGTATCATCAAGTCATTGCTGAAGTTTCCTAGACATGAAGGAATCTTGCCAACGAAGTTGTTGTCACTCAGTTCTAACACAACGAGGGATTTCACATTGCAGATTTCCATCATGTTATTCCAAAGGGACAACAAACTTAAACGAGTCCATGGTAGAACACCTGGATTATGCTCAAATCCTGTTATTTGGTTCCCTCCAAGCCAAACCGAATCCATTCTGGTATTAGGCCTTGAATTTGATTATCATCAAGGAATAGATCCTCCGGTTCATCTTGAAACTGAAGGAAATTTGGGAACTTCCTCATTTTGCAATTACTTAAAGCCAAATACTTGAATTGTGGATTAAATATCAAAGTCATCATTCAACCTTATATCAGTCACTACAAGAAAACAAGGTTAAATACAACCGATTAAATACAACGGGGGTCAAATTCAACCCCTTTCGGTTGAATTTAAGGGGTGCGGCTAAATTCAACCGTATGCGGTCGTATTTAATTACCATCGTATTTATGCGGTCGAATTTAGCAACAAATGTGACCGTATGCGGTTGAATTTAGCCGTACTCCTAAATTCAACCGCATTCGGTCGAATTTAGCCTTACCAAAAAAATGGGTATACGGTTGAATTTAGCAGTACTTCTGAATTCAACCGCATTCGGTCGAATTTAGCCTTTCCAAAAAAAAAGAGGGAAATTTTCCCGCCAGCGTTTTTTTTGACACTCCTAAATTCAACCGTTTTCGGTCGAATTTGATATTTTGAAATGACGGGAAATTTTCTGAACTTTTAAAACATTAGTTGCAAAAGTGGGGGAAATTTCCCGCTTTTTTAAAAATTGTAATTTTAGTAGAAATCAATTGTATTTATTTATTATGAATGCATTCGGTAATATTAATTATTTTCGGAATTTAATTTTTTTAAAATAAATTATTTAAGTAACTTATTAACTTTGTACAAGTTATTTGCGAACCGAGCTGTTCACGAAACAAATATTAAGATTTATACATATTTTAGTGATATGATGTAAATTTTAGAAAAAAAATAACGTATTTGGTTTGCTATTTTAACAGTCAATCAGTAGTTTGACCACTACTTTTTGCTAGTGCTTAGTCCCAAACTAATTTTTTGTTTTTTTAAAAAAATATTTATGAATAGTCTAACCGTAAGGATGTCAAGATCTATATATTTTAGTGATATGATAAAATTTTTAGAAAAAAATAAATGTATTTGGTTTGCTATTTTAACAGTTAACTAGTAGTTTGACCAGTTATCCTTACTAGTGTTTAGTCCCGTACCGATGTTTCGATTTTTTAAAAAATGTTTATGAATCATCCAACCGTAAGGATGTCAAGATATATATATTTTAATGATATGATAAAAAATTTAGAAAAAAATAAATGTATTTGGTTTGTTATTTTAACAGTCGACTAGTAGTTTGACCAGTTATTCTTACTAGTGTTTAGTCCCGTACCGATGTTTCGATTTTTTACAAAATGTTTATGAATGATCCAACCGTAAGGATGTCAAGATCTATATATTTTAGTGATATGATAAAATTTTTAGAAAAAAATAAATGTATTTGGTTTGTTATTTTAACAGTCAACTAGTAGTTTGACCAATATTTCTTACTAGTGTTTAGTCTCATACCGATGTTTCGATTTTTTACAAAAAATTTATGTATGATCCAACCGTAAGGATGTCAAGATCTTTATATTTTAATGATATGATAAAAAATTTAGAAAAAAATAAATGTATTTGGTTTGTTATTTTAACAGTCAACTAATAGTTTGACCAATACTTCTTACTAGTGTTTAGTCTCGTACCGATGTTTCGATTTTTTTACAAAATGTTTATGAATGATCCAACCGTAAGGATGTCAAGATCTATATATTTTAGTGATATGATAAAATTTTTAGAAAAAAATAAATGTATTTGGTTTGTTATTTTAACATTCAACTAATAGTTTGACCAATACTTCTTACTAGTGTTTAGTCTCATACCGATGTTTCCATTTTTTACAAAATGTTTATGTATGATCTAACCGTAAGGATGTCAATATCTATATATTTTAGTGATATGAGAAAATTTTTAGAAAAAAATAAATGTATTTGGTTTGTTATTTTAACATTCAACTAGTAGTTTGACCAATACTTCTTACTAGTGTTTAGTCTCATACCGATGTTTCGATTTTTTATAAAATGTTTATGTATGATCCAACCGTAAGGATGTCAAGATCTATATATTTTAGTGATATGATAAAATTTTTAGAAAAAAATAAATGTATTTGGTTTGTTATTTTAATAGTCAACTAGTAGTTTGACAAATACTTCTTACTAGTGTTTAGTTTCATACCGATGTTTCGATTTTTTACAAAATGTTTATGTATGATCCAACTGTAAGGATGTCAAGATCTATATATTTTAATGATATGATAAAATTTTTAGAAAAAAATAAATGTATTTGGTTTGTTATTTTAACAGTTAACTAGTAGTTTGACCAGTTATTCTTACTAGTGTTTAGTCCCGTACCGATGTTTCGATTTTTTAAAAACTGTTTATGAATGACCCAACCGTAAAGACGTCAAGATTTATATAATTTATTGATATGATAATTTTTTTAGAGAAAAATAAATATATTTTAATCATTAGATCTCGATAATTTTAACAAATAAAGTATAATTAAGTATAATTCTAAATTTCACCGTACACTCTTGTTAATGGAATTTATCATAAAATCGATCAATTTTTTTTAATAAAATAATGAGTTGTCAAAATAAATTATAAAATTATAATCTTTTATGAAAAAGATTAACAAATTACAATATTTTTTTAGAAATAAATTATAATCCTAAATTATACCGCAAACTATTTTCGGTGGTTTATATGTTAAATCAACCAAAATCTTCATTTCATTTGTTTAGTACAATAACTAGTTGTTAAATATATATTCTAATATTTATAATAATATATTATTTTATAATCAAATGATTAAATAATCATAGTATTATAATTTTAATTTTCATAATGTAAAACTAAGTGAAACAAATATAAATTGACACTCCTAAATACAACCCATGACAGTTAAATTTAATGTCATGTCAGCGATCCGCGTGATTTAGATCCAACGCACCAAATTCAACCACTTAAAAAATAATCTAAAGGTTGATTTTGCATTTTATAAAATAGTGTTTACTGATCTATAAAGTAAACACTATTTCTTTGTCTTTCAGTTGTAATAATCTAGATTAATCTCTTGTATTCTCTTAAGAAAGAAGCTGAGTTCTTTATCAACAAAGAACCCAGAAATTTTGTAGCAAGACATTCTTAATTTTAATATAAAATTAAGTGAGTTTTGTAAGATTTGTGTTCACTGTTTTATTAACATTATTTTTGTGTTAACACATTTTACTACAAGATTTAGATCACTTTGTTTACCAACCATAAACATTCAAGAAAAGGCATAAAAACAAGAAAACACATTCACCCCCCTCTGTGTGTGATTCATTACCTAACAAGTGGACTTGCTAGGTAGGACATTGTTGGACTTATAAGGCATCTAGTAGGACATTGTTGGACTTGCTCTAAACCACACCCTCTGAGCCCAAGAGATGACAGAAAGAATAAGTTGTTTAGCGAAGCAGGTACCATAGATGTAATGTTCACCACACTTGTTTCCTTGGAGCTTCCAGGATAGGATCTTCGGATAAGCAGAAGGCGCATGAGAGGCTGTTTTCAAGATTTCAAACCCTTGTTTGAACTGCAACAAGGCCATTCTCTCCTCTACGTGGCAAAGCGGCTGCATGGAAGGATTTGATTTTGTACTACCAACTAATCTAGAATGAAAAAAAACAGAGTAAAAAGATAAAATGCAGTATGGAAACAGTGTACAAAGATAATGACACCATAATACCTTAAAATACTAGTTGACTGCATAAAGACAGACTTGGCTTGTATTAGATGTTACACATTGTATTAAGCAGTCAAGCAGCCGGAGGGGAAATTGTACACAAGTCGTCGGAAAGAAAAGGTGGATGTGGAAAAAAAGGTGGAAAGAAAATACAATGAAATATTGGAGAAACTTCCGCAATGATTTATTGCGGAAAGTTTGAACGGCCCAGATTAATTAGTTTCACAGTCACATACTTTCTTTCCTTTGTTCTTTCTTTCTTCCAATATTTTTTCTTATAAAAGCATTTATGCTTTGTAATTGAGAAGAAAGGGAAACAAGCGGAAGAGGAGGAAAAAAGGACCTGGTTTGGTTACAATGGCATCCTGGAAAGATAAGTTCAAATATTCAGTACCTGTACACTTAAGTGCAACCAACTGGTAGATCAAATTAACCCAAAAATATTATTCTACATCATTCTTGCACTGTGTTTTAGTTATAGAATGTTCACATCTGATTAATTTGTAACTTACATTACATGTACTAACAAAAGGTTGCATGTACAAATTTGAAGGGATAACACACAGCACAGAAGATCCATTGCTGCAAGCTTAGTTCAAGGCGTCTACGTTCTGGAAGAAGATCGTCAACACAATCGAAAAGGCCATTATGCTCTAGCACCTCCATGGTGGAGTTCTTTCAATTTCCAATCACAGCCCCAAGTGCTCATAGATGACTCCGATTCCTCGATATTCGGAGCTATCTACAAGTTTGAATCCCCCCTGAACACATCATCATGCAAATACGTGCTTGCATTTCGAGGTACAGTAATCAAATGGAGCACAATAAAACAAGATATTAAACTGGATTTGCACTACGTATTTTCTCAGCATAAACTTCAAAACAGTTCCCGAGTTGCAAAGGCCTTGAGAGTTGTGAAAATACTAGTTGATCAAGTTGGTGCTGCAAATGTATGGCTAGCAGGACATTCTTTAGGCTCACTTATTGCACTATTAGTTGGACGAAACATGGTAAAAATGGGATTTCTCCTGGAAACATATCTTTTCAATCCGCCATTCAGTTCACTATCAATACCTCTGGAGCTACTAATCAAGAACAAGATATTAAAGTTCGGGGCTCGACTTATTGGGGATGTAATCAGGGCAGGATTATCATTAGGCCTAATAGGCCACCAGGCATCGCAAGTCGATAACCCGTTTATCAAGCTTTCGGGGTGGACTCCGTACCTGTTTGTGAATCCAAAGGATCCAATTTGTTCCCAGTATGTTGCTTACTTTGAGCAAAGAAAGGCAATGGTGAGTATAGGTGCTTCTACAGTTGGAAATATGGGAACACAAGTCTCTGTGATGAGTATTGTTGCATCACGTTCACTAGCTACAGAACCATATCATCTGCTTCCAACTGCTTATCTTGTGACAAATTTGAACAAGACAAAGACTAAGAAATCCCATAAATTGTCGCAGTGGTGGTCCGAGAGTTTTACTGGGGAGCTTGAGTTACACAATTTCTAGCTCACTGTAATATAATTTGTTACAATGCTTTCTTTGTTTTTCTTTTCTTCAATCAGTAGTTGCAATGTTGTGTACTTTTTTAGTAAATCATTACCATGTTCATATGTTTAATTAAACCGACATTTGTTATTACTTTTTTTATGTTATACATGCGGTTTTTCTAATGAGAATAAGTAATCAGGAGGTAGAACTAAAAAATATTTCGAGAGAGTGTGAATAAAATTGCATTGTACAGGGTCTATTTTCTTATAAAATGTCAGGTATGTAATGAAACACAGAACAGGTTAACTTAATTAATTTGTGATAGTGTTTGCTTATTTAGAACAAGAAAGATATATAAATTTGTAAAGATAAAATACTAATGCAGAACACATAAATCAAATATTAAAAATTCACTTGATTTATTAAAATCAAATTTGTTTTGTTACAAATTTGTGTTCTTTAAATTAAGAAATTAGCTACAAGAGAGCGAATACAAGATTTTTCCTATATCTCTTTGTTATATTTTAAACAAAGGACACTTGACATGCTTTATAAATTATAGATCAACATGCACGGTATTACAAAACTTGCATTAAAATAGAATAACACAGTTTTTAAATCTACTTTGTATATTTTCCATTTCCAGTGTTAGCAAATTTGTGAGATTTAATAGTTCTGTGACCCTCTTTTGACCAATGAATCTTGTTCCTTGATCTTGTATTCTTCAAACTGTATTTGTAGTCTTTCCAATTCAGTGATAGAATTGTTTGTTGACTGATAATCTTAAATCTTCAATTTGTCTGCATTCTGAATTATGAGATAGTTTGTCGAAATCTCTTTTGTTCTGTAGAGATGTCACATACCGATAAGTAAAATGACTTATCGTTATCTTGAGTTCTCTACATGTCTTAATGACTTATTAAGGTCTCCGGTTCTCTACATGTCGAATGACTTGCTGATATCTCTAGTTTTCTACATAGACTTTTGACTTGTCGATATCTCTAGTTCTCTGCATGAAGATTTGACTTATCGAAATCTCTAGATCTCTATATGAAGAAATGTCTTGTTGATATCTCCAGTTCTCTACATGAACTTTTTGACTTGTCAATATCTGAGATCTCTACATGCATATTGACTTATCGATATTTCTTGTGACTTCTCTACAAGTCATTTTGGACTTCTCGACATACTTCTCGATACTCATTGATCTGTGACTTGTAGAATTTGACTTCGAACATTTTTCCTAAAATATTATTATTCAAATCCAAACTGCTACACTTCTCTCTGAGGCATGATAAGGATTTGATTTTCTTTCAGAGTTTATTCCTTAGTTTGAAGGCTGTTCATAGAAAAATCCTCTAGTAATACAATTACAGAATACAAAATTAGATTATCATACAACTTATCTTTAGCGTTGTCAAGATGACTTAGTCTTGTTATGTACATGTATGTCTTGCACAATAATCTCCCTCAATTTGTGAGAAGATTACTTGGCACAAATTCATGCCTGATAACAAGATTAACCTCAGGCTAAAATTAAATAAAATGAGAAAGACAAATTTACAAAGTACAACTCTTATACATTCTTGCAGTTACTTTTTGAATTGAGTTATATGACTATCTGAACTTCTCATAGTTTGGATGTTCTCTAATAAGATCTTTGAGTCTAACTAAAATCTCAAGTTCTTCAATAATTTATGTTCCTCTTAGAGCTTTACCTAATTTGAGCCATTTATCCAAGAGTAACTGTCAATGTAATTAATTTTGTACCTTGATAACTTATGAGTCTTTATTTGCAGAAATACACCATTAGGATACACCCTGCTCAATCATTTGGATTTCAGTTCACTTGACCTTTGCTCAAACATCTCAATCTCCTGAGCATATTTTCTTTCAATCATCTCCCTTTCAGCCTTTTTCCTTGCATGTCTTATATTTCTTTCTCTCAATCTCCCAACCAACTCAGCCTTCCTCATCCTTGTAAAAGAATCCCTTGCATTCATCAAACTTATCATCCTCTCAAGTTTTGCAGTTGTATAATTCTCAATAACTTTTGTATTCAATAAGTTAAATGTGCCATTTTAGAAGTAGATCCTGACTTCTCCTAAAGAGACAACAGACTTTGACTATTTCTTCAGCTAGCTGTTTGTCATAGTCATCATCTAAAATATTTTTAAAAATTGGTAGAAAGTAATCCTGATTAAAGAAATCCCAAAGTGCACCAGTTTCAACTTGAATTTTCATTGGCTTTCTTCATGTAGACTTGAAATGAGTTTTAGTGGGAGGCTTGAATGAAGGTGGTTTGGAAATTTTCTTTAGAAAGGTTTGGCTTGCCGTGATAGTGAATTTGAGTTAAGAATTTACAGTTTGTTTATACAGGTACTTGGGCTAATGGGTTTGGATAGTTTGAGATTGTGTTTAGCTAGGTGTTTATGTTTTTGGATTGGTAGGGTTTTGGATATTTGGGTTGTTGGCGACTTTCTGGTTTCTCTCCCATATCCTCCATCTCTCTTCTTTTTCTTGCTATCCTCCTTTCCCTTCTTTTCTGTCTTCCATTTCTTCTTCTCATCCACATGACTACCACTGCCTTTTCTAGATTGACTTAGATTTGAGCTAGAAGATTTATGTTCATCTTTCTTCTGCTCATCATCATCCAAGTTATCTTTTTTATTAATTTGTGTTCTTGGTAGCATGGCTTCTGTATTCTTCAAATATTTGAAAAGAATCTTTATCATCTCAACATCTTCATGAGTTTTATTTTTCTTTGTCTTCAAGTCTGTCTCCAAGATCGTCATCAACTTTTTATTCCCCATTACATACGATTTGGGTAGCTGGAAGTGCTTGCATCTTCTTGTGTTGGGACAGATGTAGGCCACTTCCTTACTTGGCTGTAGATAGGCTTTAGAAAAGCAGCTATTTTTCCATTTTTAAGCTCATACAACATGAGAGTGTCCTCTGGACTCATAACTTTGACTTTTTTGATAAAAATGTCCAGCTCTGATGCCCATCTTGATTTTAGGAAAGAAAGGGACACCTGCATACACCTGTACACTCCTGAATCATTGACATTCACAACTACCCTCTTTTCTTTTAAGTTCTGTCTTGTCACCAACACCACCCTCAGAAAATTTATATTTTTGTCCATAGCCTTTTTGTATGAAAAATGATTGAAGTTGAGGGATACTCTCAATACTTCTAGAAACTCAGCAAACTCCTTGTCAAAGCAAGGGCCTTCAGCTGCCATCTTGAGTATTTCAAGGTCAATATCATCTTTATTTTTACTTAATTGTTGGCTGTATTTTAGCTTAAGCTCCATCATCTCCCCCTTAGGCTTGGTAGTAGGCAAAGTTGAAGGTTGAGGGATCTGGGCCCTTACTGATTGAGGTGATTTATGAAGGGCCATAATCAAAACACCCATAATAGCTCCAAATGACACAATAATCTGCATCTGAAGATACTTATGGGAGTCTATTAAGGACTTGATGTCCTGTTATTGACTTTGGATAAGGGAAGTAAGTTGAGAGACTTGACTGGTTAGAGAAGCATTTGAAGTTGGAGTTTTGTGACTTGATGTTGAACAGATTGGATTTGCAAATTTGTTGAAGTAGAAGGAGCTGTCTGTGAGCTTGTGGAGAGAGAAGCACCAAAAGTGTTTTGCACTGCAGTTCTAATTTCCTCCATCATTAAAGCTAAAGGTTCATATCTGGCCTTGTGAAACTGCTCCAACTTGACCTTTGTGTTATTGTTGCTTAATATTTGTAGTTGAACAACTTCATGCATGGTCAGAAATGATAGCTTGAGATTTTTGATACTTGTCTCTACACCAGTTAAGCTAAATGTGGCCATTTTCTCAACAAACTTATTGAACTTGTTCTTGATCTTAATCTGAGATGACACCAGCTGATCAATTCTGTCACTTACAAGCTTCTTCACTTTTTCTTGATGACCATCCAGAGTTTTCTCCAATGCTTTTCCAATAAAATAGAAAGCTTTCAGTTGTGCTTTATAAACTTTTGTGATGACATCATACACCTCTTATGGAGTGAGGACCTTGGCATTACTTCCCAAAATGGTGACATATACTTCCCTGAATCTAGCAAAGGCCTCATCCATGTCTATGCTGAAGTCCTTGGACAACCATGCATCCACATTCCTATCCTGCTCAGCTTCATATATAATTTTGGCCTGTTGATCTTCAACATGTTCCTTGTATGACAACAAAATTTCTTGATAGTCTTGATTAGACATGTCAGTTGTGAGGAGCTGTTGGGTTATATTTTTCCAGGTCTGCAAGCTGGTCCACTAGTAGATCATTAATGGTGATGGGTTGAGCTTGAACATCTTGCAGCCATTAAGAGGTGCGAAGGTTGTGTTGGAGTGGATGGTTGGTTGGGATTTGTTGAGGTTTGAGTGGAAATGGATGGCATGGTGGGTGATGTAACTCCTGTGACTGGTGTTACAGTTTGACTCACTGTAGAAACTATGGTTTTGATAGTTTGTTGTCCACTTGATAAGTGAATCTTCATTGGAATTGGAGGGGAGTTGTGTAATAACCCCAAAATTTTGAACTTTTTGTAACCCTTATGAATAGTGTTTTTACTGATATTGCTGAATAAGAAAACTGTTCATGCCACACTATGTAGGGTTTCTTTTATTGATATTCTGAGATTTTATTAGTACTCTATATGGTATATAAGTGTATGTAAAGATCGTTAGAATCCAATTCCGAACACTTTGATTTTTCCCGGAAATCCACTAGATACGGAAAGAATTGAGTATAAGGTAACAAGATAAAAATGATTTAAATTAAAGGATTATAAGAAAGGATCATAAAAGGATTATAATGTATTGAGAAAGGTTAAGGAAACCCAAGTAATAAGATCCCGGGTATGATCCCTCAAACGAGAAACGAGAACGAAAGTTAAGCGAATCGTATAACAGATCAGCGGTCATTAGGCAAATAATTAGGAAGTTAATCAAGGAGGTTAGGGTTGATGAGGTCATCCACCCAATAAGAAGAGGGCAAGTAAGGGATGATGACATCACAAGGTGACATAAGCATGACATAGGGGGGAAGGAGGTGTGGATGAATGATAACCACACAAAGTTCAAGGTTAAAAAGGTAACTAACCAAAACAAATCAAAAGAAAATCAACCAAGCTAGGCAAAACAAATCAAAAACACAAAATCATTTCATTCTTCAACATTGCTCTCGGCTTTTTCTCATTTGAAGGAGAAGAATTTTCAAAATTCAAGTTCCAAGCTTCCTAAATTGGTAAGATAATTATCTAGTACTCCTTATGCATAGTTATGGCTATTCTATAAGTTTAAGCCTCCAAATCATTCACAATCTTCTCCAAGAAATCAATGAAGAAGATAATGAATAGTGATTTCAAGATTTTTAACTTGATTTTTCTTATTTTTCCTTTAAGATCCAAGCATCCCTAAGACATCTCAAGGCTTCTTAAGGCTTCCTAGCTACTCTAATCACTTCAAGGAAGGTATAACATCTCCAAACCCTAGCTTTACTTGTATATTAGGATAATTTTGATTGTTATGGTAAAAGAGTAGCTTGATGCATGTTGGTTTAGAGTTTGGGTTGGAATGGTAGTGAATTGAATGTTGAAATCTTTTTGATTGGTTAAAGGACTTAAGTATAGTTTAAATTCAAGTTTAAGAATAAGTATAAATTGTTAATGTTGAGTTGATTGGGGCTGTTATGATGTAGTGTGGATGGATGTTGGTTGTATGAATAAATTGGGATTGATTGGTGGTTGAATTGGAATGGTATAAAATTGGGAAATCGCGTAAACATTGTCGTCGTAATGTCCGATTTACTTTAGACTGCTTTTGTTCATAACATTAGGACCCGAGAACTCCCTGCTAGGTTTTGACCATTGCCATGTTTAGATAGTTCATGTTACGAGCTTCGTTTTGATATGTGGTTCGTTTGATTCTGATGTACGGTTTAGGAGAAACGGCCGTTTTAAGTAACGACGTTTCACGAACGAATCATTACCCCTCGCCTTACTTTGAAACCTTGGTTAAAGACCTTAAATGACTAATTAGAGTATGAAACAATTATGTTAAGTGTGTTAGGCAGTTGGTAAGACACTCGCGAAAGAATCGCCTTAAAACTCGTAATGGTTAATTTATTAAAAATGGTGGAGCCGAGGGTACTCGAGCGACTTAAGAGAATCATTAAGCGCAAAGCGAGCGTTAGAGTCTAAATTGGTTAAAGTATAGATTTACAAGTGACTTTGGTTTAATTCCAACTTATATGTTGTTTATAGGTTACCAGACTCATCCCAAGCCATTTATAACCCCCAGTCGCTCATGCAAGTTTTCTACCCGTATAAACTGTTGTTGTGATGTATATGTGTATATGCATGATCTTGTGATAAATGCATATTTGTTATTAGCAAATTCTTGCGATATATTGGAGCATGTGATATGGTATATATGCATGCCTGTTTCGTATTCTTGATTTACATATCTGTTGGTTCAAATGCTTATTAGTTGCATAATACCTATGCTAGAGATAAGCAGTAGTGGCGTATACCCTTAGTATAGGGGACCCAAAGGCGAACATTTTCTAAACCGGGAGTCGATGCTTCCTAGTATATTATATATATATATATATATATATATATATATATATATTTGTCGACAAGTAAAGAATGAACGGCTGATATTTGCTTGTAGAGAAGTCACATAACCTATAGAGAACTCATGTCGAGATATCCATTTCTTGACTCTTATCGAGAACTAGATAGTGACTTATCGAGATGTTGTACAAATACCCAGTTTGTCCTTATTGACTAAATATTTTCAATTTATATTGAAAAAATTAACATAAAATTAGAATTATTTTATATCAAAAGTATTTAACTGAAATTATTTACTGAATTAAATAGTTTCAGTTCTGAGTTATTGATAAGTCTGCTATTTGAACTTATAGATAACTCCATACTGATAAGTATATCGAAATCTTTACAAAGCTTGTCGATAAGTCATAAAATGACTTATCAAGATGTCCATCGAGAAGTTATAAGGGAGAATTTTTGATAACTCTATTGAGAAGTCACAAAATAACATATCGACAAGTCATTTTGACTTATCGAGAACTCATATCTTTATATACTTTTGATCTACCTTGTATATGTCTTACATTAATTTCATATATTAATGACATGAACCAACAGTGAGACAGTTGCTCTCAGAATTAGAAAATTCCAAGTTGAGATTTTATTTTTGAGAAACAAATATACAGGTAGATCTGAAATATTTATAGATCATATTCCAGTTAATTCCTAATTAAATTAAATTAATTTTGATTTATTAGGAATTAATCTGCTACAACATGTTATCTGAGTTTTTGCCTTTAGGATGAAGAATTTAGCATACCAATCTTATTTAGAAGTCTAGTGAAAGTTTCTTCATCCAAAGGTTTAGTGAAAATGTCAGCTAACTGTTTTTCTCTTGGAACAAAAATAAACTCAGTAGTACCATTTACAGCATATTCTCTAATAAAATGGTACCTTACCTCAATGTGCTTAGTTCTAGATTGATTAACTGGACTAGCAACACTGGATATTGTACTAGTATGGTCATACATGATTGAAATCTTTTGTAACACTAGACCATAATCCATTAGTTGATTTCTAATCCAAAGCACTTAAGCACATCAACTTCCTGCTGCTATATATTCAGCTTCAGCTATAGAATTTGATACAGATTGTTGTTTCTTACTATACCAAGACACAAGCCTTTGACCAAGGAATTGACAGCTTCCACTTGTACTTTTTCTGTCTACCCTGCATCCAGCAAGATCTACATCTGGGTATTCAATAGCTTCAAAACCATTTTCCTTAGGATACCACAATCCCAAGTTTGGTGTTCCCTTCAAATATCTGAAAATTTTCTTAACAACCATTAAGTGTGATTTTTTAGGATTTTCTTGAAATCTAGCATACAAACATTTGGAAAACATGATGTCTGGTCTACTTGCAGTTAAGTAAAGCAAAGATCCAATCACTCCTCTATAACTTGATATGTCTACAGTTTTGATAGGGATAAATAAATCCTGATTACATAATTAAATATTACAGTTTGGGCTGCAAGGCCCAATAAGAAGATGTATGACATTCAGACCAGAAAGGTTAACATGTTGATCAGGCCTGATGGACCAGATCAGGCCTGATGGAACAAAGAAGGCCCAAAAACCCTGATTATTTATTAATTTCGTAATTAATAAATAAGGGAGAAAAATAGCTATTAAGATAAGTCCTAGTGAGGATATAAATCCTTGTAGATTGGCCTCCAAGGAACCTCATGGGATAAGGAATCAGCTTCCTACTCCCTAGGACTCCCAAGTCTATCCTAATTCAGAGACTTGACCACCAAGTCTCCTATACCAAGTCCAATTCAAGGACTCCCACATCTATATAAGGGGTCTCACCCCACAAATCAGAACTACATTTTTTGACTTGATCCTTGGCAATCAGCAAGGTACGTAGGCATCTTGTTAAGGCAGATTGAGTTACGAAACACAAGAGAAGTCAAAACGAGCCTTGAAGCTCACGTTCCTTAGTACTAAATACAACAATTATATATATTAGTTTTTAATCCATAACATTTGGCGCCATCTGTGGGAAGGCACAACAACAACCATGGCGAGAACACGGAGAACAATTAGAGCTCTGGAGGAAGGAACACCATCAGGGACAACCCAGGTGATTTCGTCAACCGTGGAGATTCCTCCCCACTCAACTTATGCATCTACTCAAGGGGAAGCCCAGATAGGGGAAACTCAACCTCAGCCACAAGGGACGACTCCCCCGACTATTCAAGGTACGAATCCTCAAGTTCAACAAGTACATGTACCTGTGACTTCTCGACCCGTCGGGTATGAATATTCAACTGTTGTTACTACTAACCCCCCTTATGGGATGCCCCTTTACCCCAAGGTTGGAGGAAGTGGACATGCTGGGCGAAGTGAAGCACGAGGGCAATCGCCCCCCTATATACGAGGATTGGCTCCTATCCCCGAGGATCGAGAATTTTCTGGTCCTTATACTGAGAGAGACTCCGAATCTTCGGATGATGAAGTGGCCCCAAGAAGGAGGCATCCTGGCAAAGAGCAGATGGCTGATGGAAGGCAACGCCCTCAAAGCACCCAATGGGCGAATCCCCAAAAAGTGCAGGAAAGGATCAGGGCTCATGAGGCCGAGATCCAAAGGCTGAGGCGTGACTTGGAGGCTCACCAGGCCACCAGACCCCAGATACCTCCTAGGGGGAGAAATCCTCCTCCTATCATAGACCTGGATGGTCCGGTACGGAGAAGGGCTGTTGTCCCAAGAACTGATCCAAGCAATCTCCTGCCCCTTAGAGATCCTGATGATCCAACTCCGCCCTTCACTGAAGAGATAATGAATGCCCATATCTCAAGAAAATTCAAGATGCCCACTATCAAAGCCTATGATGGCACGGGAGACCCCGCTTATCATGTTAGGACATTCTCTAATGCATTGCTGTTGCAACCCGTGAATGATGCTATAAAGTGTCGGGCCTTCCCTCAAACCCTGTCGGGTATGGCTCAAAAATGGTATAGTCGCTTGCCCCCAAACTCTATTGGGTCGTTTAGAGAATTAAGCCAGGCTTTTATTAAGTAATTCATCAGTGGAAGAGTTCATGAGAAAAGTTCTGCATCTCTTATGAGCATTGTCCAGGGGGCAAAGGAATCCTTGAGAGATTACCTGAATCGTTTCACAAAGAAGGCTTTAAAAGTCCCAGACCTTGATGATAAGGTAGCCATGATAGCGCTGCAACAAGGAACTAGGGATAAGTTTTTTAAGATGTCCTTGGCCAAACGCCCCCCTGAAAGCATGTTGCAGCTTCAGGAGAGGGCAGAGAAGTATATCAAAGTTGAAGAAAGCATGAGGAAGACCGTAGTAAGTAATGAGCCCACTGGAGGCAAAAAGCGAAAAACTGATCTGGAATATATCGCTAAGGACAAGTATCCTAGAACCGAGCAAAACCCTGATTCAACCCCCAAGAAGGGAGGACCTGGGCAAAAGTTCACCGAATACGCTAAGCTGAATGCTCCTAGAAGCCATATCTTGATGGAAATCGAGAAAGATCGAGATATTCATTGGCCTAAGCCCCTGAAGGCTGATCCTACCAAGCTAGACAAAAGCAAATATTGCAGATTTCACAAAGATGTTGGTCATGACACCGATGAGTGTAGGCAGCTGAAAAAAGAAATTGAGTTCCTCATTCGAAAAGGAAGATTGAACAAATACACTGGAGAAGGAGGGGACAGGAATAATAATGGAAGGAAGAACTTTGAGGATCGTAGGAGGGACCAAAACGATCAGGGGTGAAACCCCCAGCCTAGAGGCCCGGTTATAAATGTAATTTTTGGAGGGCCGCGACCTCGAGGGCCTGTGATAAACACGATCTTTGGGTTGCAACCTCGAGGGCCTGTGATAAACACGATCTTTGGAGGTCCAACTGCTGCTGGATTGTCCAAAAATTCCAGAAAGGCATATACTAGAGATGTTATGCATATTGTTGGAGAAGCCCCGAAGAGGGCCAGGACAGAAGTAACATTGGCTTTTGATGATTCTGACCTAGAGGGTGTGAAGTTTCCTCATGACGACCCGCTGGTCATAACACCAGTAATAGGAAATAGCCCGATTAAGAGGGTCCATGTGGATAATGGTGCTTCTGTGGATATCTTGCTCCACGACGCCTTTCTAAGGATGGGGTATAACGACTCCCAGTTGACACCAACCGACATGCCGATATATGGATTTGATGGAGTAGAATATCCTGTGGAAGGGATAATCAAATTGCCAACCACCATAGGTACGGAACCAAGGCAAGCAACGCAGATGTTGGATTTTGTGGTGGTAAAGGCTAGTTCAACTTATAATGCTATCATGGGGAGAACATGGATACATGCCTTCAAGGAAGTCCCCTCTTCCTACCATTCAGTTATGAAGTTTCCCACCCGGAATGGGATTGGAGAGGAGAGAGGAGATCAAAAAATGGCTAGAAGCTGTTACGTGGCCTCTTTGAGGGCAGATGGAGTCGGGGGGCAGGTTCTTCCTATTGAAGATATGGATGTCCGAGAAAATGATGGGAAGAGAGGAAAGCCAACAGAAAACTTGGTTTCGATTCCTTTAGACCCCAAGAATCCTGAGAGGATGACTTTCATTGGAGCCACATTAGAGGAGCCCCTTAGAGGGAAGTTGGTGAAATTTTTGTAAGAAAATAGTGATGTGTTCGCATGGTCAGCAGCTGATATGTCAGGCATAGACCCGGAGCTGATTACTCACAAATTAAACGTGGATCCAAATAGGAAGATAGTGAAACAAAAGAAAAGAAACTTTGCCCCAGAAAGACAAGAAGCTATAAAGCAGGAAGTAGAGAAGCTCTTAGAGGCTGGTTTCATTGAGGAGATTCAATTTCCGGAATGGTTAGCAAACCCTGTAATGGTGAAGAAGGCTAATGGAAAGTGGAGGATGTGTATAGACTTTACTGATCTGAATGATGCATGCCCTAAAGTCTGTTTTCCGTTGCCAAGGATTGATACTTTGATTGATGCCACTGCTGGGCATGAGATGCTGAGTTTCATGGATGGATTTGGCGGATACAATCAGATCAAGATGCATAAAGATGACATTCCAAAGGTATCATTCGTCACTGACTTTGGTGTTTATTGTTATCTTGTTATGGCATTTGGTCTTCAGAATGCAGGAGCCACCTATCAAAGGCTGGTAAATAAAATTTTTAAGGATCTTATTGGTAAGACTATGAAAGTCTATGTTGATGACATGTTAGTCAAGAGTCTAGGAAAGACTGATCATATAACCCATTTGAGGGAAGCTTTTGAGGTCCTGAGGTACCACAAGATGATGTTAAATCCTAAAAAATGTGCTTTCGGAGTAGGATCTGGAAATTTTTTGGGATTGATGGTCTCCAAGAGAGGGATAGAGGCTAACCCCGACAAAATAAAGGCAATCCTAGACATGGAACCACCAAAAACCGTCAAGGATGTTCAGAAGCTCACAGGAAGGGTTGCTGCGCTAGGACGATTCATCTCCAAGTCAGGAGACAAGTGTTTATCATTCTTCAAGTCACTAAAGAACATCAAGGACTTTGTATGGAATGAGGAAAACCAGAAGGCATTCGAAGAGTTAAAGAAGTATATGGCCCAGGCCACGTTGTTGGCCAAGCCAGTTCTGAGTGAAGTTTTATTCTTGTACTTGGCTGTTTCAGAAAGTTCCTTGAGCGCGATGTTGGTTAAGGAGGAACTGAAAGTCCAGAAACCCGTATACTATGTCAGCAAAATTCTGTATGGTGCTGAGTTGAATTATTCAACTATTGAGAAATTCGCTTTAGCCTTGGTAATGACTTCGAGAAAGCTGCGTCCTTATTTTCAGGCTCATCAGATTGAGGTGCTAACAAATCAGCCCCTGAGAAATATCATTCACAATCCCAAGGCAAGTGGGAGATTGATTAAATGGGCAATAGAGCTGGGAGAGTTCGATCTCAAGTATAAGCCACATACGACAATAAAAGCCCAGGCACTAGCTGACTTCATGGTGGAATGTACCATACCCAACCAAGAAGTCGGGGGGCAGGAAGATACCATACCTCAAGACAAAGGAGTCGATAATGGGGACAAAAAGAAGGATGATAAGGAGAAAGAATATTGGGTTCTCTATTTTGATGGAGCATCAAAAACAAACTCCAGTGGAGCAGGATTGGTTTTACAAAGCCCTGACGGGTTCTTGATTGAGTATGCCATGAAGCTAGACTTCCCAACCACAAATAATGAGGCAGAATATGAAGCTCTGATAGCTGGTCTCGTCCTAGCTGGAACACTTAGAGTCAAAAACTTAAGGGTTCGTGGAGACTCGAAGCTGATCATATCCCAGGTAAAGGGAGAATTTGAGGCAAGGGATGATACAATGGCTAAGTATGTCCGCCTAGTAAGAGCTGTAATGACCCAATTTAATGAATGTCATGTTGAGCACATTCCAAGGGAGGAAAATGCTAAGGCAGATGCATTATCAAAGTTTGCTTCATCCGAGATAGAAGAAAGTTCAGGAAGTGTGTACTTTTGTGTTTTGAAGACACGAAGCATAGATGTTAAGCTTGTGGCTCCTATAGGCCTGGGGACATCATGGATTGATCCCATTAAGGCTCACATTCAAACCGGTTGGTTGCCAAGCGATGCAACTGAAGCACGGAAGTTAATTGTTCGGGCACTAAGGTACTCTTTGATAGATGGGATTCTGTATAAAAGATCTTTCGTGGTTCCTTATTTAAGGTGTCTCAGGCCCGATGAGGCCCGCTTGGCTCTTGAAGAAGTGCATGAAGGTATTTGTGGACAACACTTGGGGGGCAGGGCTTTGGCTCATAAGATAACTCGTTTAGGCTTTTACTGGCCAGAAATGATGGCTGATGCCAAAGAATATGTGAAGAAGTGTGACCGCTGTCAGAAGCATGCACCTGTTGTTAAACAACCCCCCGAGATGCTTACCTCTATCAACTCGCCCATTCCCTTTGCTATGTGGGGAATGGATATTTTAGGGCCTTTCCCCATGGCCACGGCACAAAGGAAGTTTCTGATTGTAGCGATTGATTATTTCACCAAGTGGATTGAAGCCAAACCCTTGGCCAAGATCACAACTAAGCAGGTTGCACAATTCCTGTGGGAAAATATTATGTGCCGATATGGAATTCCCCGTATCCTAGTCACCGACAATGGAACACAATTCAACAACGAGGAATTCAAGAAGTACTATGAAGAAAATGAGATTCAGTTATGGTTCACCTCTGTGGCTCACCCACAAGCCAATGGGCAAGCTGA
The DNA here is from genome assembly GCF_009905375.1 of Apium graveolens. NCBI lineage: Eukaryota > Viridiplantae > Streptophyta > Magnoliopsida > Apiales > Apiaceae > Apium > Apium graveolens. The sequence goes on from NC_133653.1 coordinate 261,160,605, forward strand.
GGTAGCAAATCGAATAATCCTGGATGGACTAAAAAAGAGGATCGAGAAGTCAAGAAATAATTGGGTGGATGAGATACTTCCAATATTATGGGCCTATAGGACTACCTGTAGGGTCACGACCGGAGCAACTCCCTTCATGTTGGCATATGGGGCAGAGACAGTAGTTCCTGTGGAGATATCACATTCCTCTCCAAGGATTCAGGCTTTCAATGCTGAGGAAAATGAGGAAGGGCAAAGGTTAGCTCTGGACTTAATCGACGAAGTGCGAGATGGGGCACATGCAAAGATAGTAGAGTATCAGAAGAAGGCTTCATTCTACTATAACCTAAGGGTTAAAGAAAGATTTTTCAAACAAGGTGACCTGGTCTTGAGGAAGATAGAAGCTTCTGGTGTAGGACAGAATGGGAAGCTTGCCCCGAATTGGGAAGGGCCGTACAGAGTCAAGAGTGTTCAAGGTAGAGGAACCTACAAGCTAGAGACTATGGATGGTTTTGAAGTCCCGAGAACTTGGCATGCACAAAACCTGAAGGTTTACTATGTGTAAGGCAGTTGGATACGATTCTCACTTGTCAAGATGGCGAGTAGGTTGAAAAGCACCTTGAAGCTTTGCTTGCTTAGGATTTATATGTTCTAGTTTTATTTTGAAGTTTATTAAGACTTGTGTAAGGGACGAATCCCAGACAATGTATGGAAATTCATTAGTTCTTCAAAGTATGTTTATGGCCTAACAAGTAAAAACCAAATGCATGGATGCAAGCATAAAAGGTGATAAATAAAATAGATCGGATAAATATTACAAGAAGTTCGATAAATAAAGTCTCGAAAATAAGACAAGCCACGCAGGGCTGAAAAAGCTCTAAGGAGCTGAGGTACCCTCGGCATCCATATCATCGTCCTCTCCGCTCTCGCTGGATGTCTCTGTCATCTCGGAGGAGGAAGATCTATCGTCCTCAACAGGTCTGGAAGAAGACTCGGGAGGAGGAAGGAGTGGATCCTGAGGAACATGATCCGAGACAACTACTCGGGTACGAAACCTCTGTAGCAAAGCCTCGTCATCAGGGCAGACATAGTCCGCCGGGTTAATATCAGGACAAGCCTCATTCACGGTCCCAAGGGCCGTGTCCCAACCAGTCCTAAAAAACCCGGGAAAGACTGAATCATCCCTAATCCTTATGGATTGGGCAAACTCCTCCGAGTCCAGATAGTTGTCTATAGCTTTATCCTTCTCCGCCCAAAGTACCACCAGCTCGGCGTTAGACTCTCCGAGTTCTTCCTCCTTGCGCTTGAGCTTCTTCTCCAGGGTATCATACTTCTTCTGTTGCCTCCTAAGGGCATTATCGGCCTTATTAGAAGCCCGCTTGCATGACTCGGCTTGCCTCACAGCGCCTTGAAAATAGGCGTTAGACTGAAACAAAGCAATCAGCAAAGTATAAGGCAAGAAAATGCTACAAGAATGAAAGATAAGTTCAAAAAAGAAGAGGCATACCGAAGCCAGAGACTAAGCTTCCATGAGCTTAATCCTCTCAAGGTCAGGGGTGGCCACCACGTCAGTAAAGTCCTTGGGAATCATGCTATGGTAGGACCAATCCCAAGCATGCTTCGTGGAACCAACCACGGTATCCCCTCGACGGAATCCCCAGAGAGGCTGAAAGGCGCCTGTAGCAGCAGCAGGGGCAGCAGCAGTGATAGGAGCATTATGGCCCTCAGCTCCTTCAGTTGAAGCCTCCCCCATAGGCTCCTTGTGCTTTCTCAAGAAGATAGGCTCTGTCGCCTTTCCCCGGGTGTCTAGGCCTGCGAGCCGAGCTTTCTTCATCCTAGCAGTCTCTTCAACAGGAGGAACATTGTCCTCGTTAATCTCCTTAGCAGCTGCAAAACAAGGCAAAAAACAAAATAAGTGATGTTAATAATGCATGAAATGAAATAAAGATGATAAGGGAAGAAAAATACCCTGTTGAGAAACAGAGGATAGTCCCACGTGAATGAGGGAGAACTCCTCTAAGAGAGTCCAGCTGGTAGTAGTGCCGTTGTCCAGAGTAAGCCCATTATAAATAATAGTTTCCTCAGGAGTTAAGTGAATGAATTTGAGGCTACCATCACTGACCTTCCCGAAGGAAGATCGGAAGAGTGTGCCCCAGTCACCATTCTCCCAACGTAACCCAACAAAACTATTCCTCCAATTTTGGTTGTTGTCAGGAATGGAGGCGCTCTTAAAGATATGTTTCCTTTTGGGCCTTTGCTTAATATAGACCCAACCACAAATACTGGAAGAGCTATTATAGCACTGAGAGACTTTCCTAAAAACAGCTACGGAAAGGGGAAAACCCTCCCTAAGGCAGCAGACCATAAAACATAAAATGTTCCTCCAAGCGTTTGGAGGAAGCTGACACGGGTTGATTTGTAAATCAGCTAAATGATGAGGAATAAAAGGGTGAAAAGGAAACCTAAACCCATCATTAAGGGCATCTGTGTAAATAAAGAGAGTGTCGGGTCTCCAATGGCAAGTACGGTCACCACCAGAGACTGGAACTAATCTAAGAGGAGGAAGGACATTATAACGTGCATTTAGTTTATCAAAATCTTTGTTGTGCCAAGTATTACAATGATTAAAAGAATCGAGATGTGCAGTAGAGGGATATTCATCCCCCCTAGTGTTAATCATATTGATTAAATACATATACGAAGAACGGATCTCGATATCCTTACCTCGTTTTGAAGCCGAGGCTATCTTTGCCGCCCTCTCGGAACCCTTGTCAGCCATTAGTAAGCTGGAAAAAGCCTGAAGTTGGAAAACTAAGGGAGGGGATTTGAGAGAGGAAAGGTTAGAAGGAAGGGGGAAGGACGAGGAGAAGTTATGAAATGAGTAGAGAGGTGAAATGAGAGGTGTGGAGAAATCAAACTCTCACCCCACCTTTATATAGCCAAGGAAGGGGGATAATGGGCCTTAAAAAAGCCCATTTGGGCCCAAAAACTAGAAGGTTATGGAATTATCCAGAGAATTCCAATAAAAAACAAAAAAGAAAAAATTAAGTTTTTAGGAGATTCTGGAAGAATCTGGAAGAATCCTAGAAGAGTTTGGAATTTGGGCTCAGAAATGAGGCCCAATTCTAGAAAAACCTTGAAAAAGTCAAGCCCAGTTAAGGGCCTAAGTATTTAAAAAGCCCAGGTAAAAAGGCCTCTGTATTAGGCCCAAGTGATTTTAGGGGTAAAAAAGAAAAACCCATTAGAAGGGTTGGCCCAAGAAAATTTAGCCCAGATTTAAGGGCCCAAATCTAAAGTATATGCAAAAAATCATTATGTAAATATTCCTGACCCATTCGACCAGAAAACATAAAGAAATCCTGGTCGAATGGCTTGAGGTCGAAACCCTGTCGATCAAGGCTAAAAAACAGCCTTAATTCGACCAGAAAGAAGATCCATTCGACCAAGAAACACGAAGGAATCCTGATCGAAGTTCCTAAGGTCAAAGTTTTATCGATCAAGGTTGAAAAATAAGCTTAATTCGACCAGAATTTAGACTCATTCGACTAGAAATCAAAAGAAAATCCTGGTCGAACCAATCCTGCTCGAAATAGCTTCGACCAAGGCAAGAAAGATGGTTATTTCGATTAGAAACACAAGAATCCTGACCGAAAGGGACGAAAATCCTAGTCGAAAAATTCCTAGTCGACAAAAAAAAGAAAAAAAAAGAAAAGGGGGGAAAAATCCTGGCCGAAATTCGACCAGGATTCCTGATCGAATGCATCCTCCTCGAAAAGCCTTCGACCAAGGCACAACAGAGGTTAATTCGACCAGGATCCTGGTCGAACAGGATTCCTGGTCGAAATCTGTATAAAAAAAAGAGAGAAAAAGAAAAAAGGAAAAAGGGGGAAGAAAAAGAAGGAAAAATTCCTGAAAAATTACTGAAAGATAAGGAAATTTCTTAAAATATTTTCTGAAAAATGCTAATATTTTCAGAAATAAGGAATAAATCCAGAAAAATAAGGATAAATCCCAGAAATTAAGGGAAAAATCCAGTAAAATAAGGATAAATCCCAGAAATTAAGGGAAAAAATCCAGAAAAATAAGGATAAATCCCAGAAAATTAAGGGAAAAATCCAGAAAAATAAGGATAAATCCCAAAAATTAAGGGAAAAATCCAGAAAATTAAGGATAAATCCTAGAAATTAAGTGAAAAATCCAGAAAATTAGGGAAAAATCCTGGAATTAAGGGAAAAATTCCTGGAAATTAAGATAATTCCTGAATAAAAGGAACAATCGTTGTAAACGTGTAGGTCGCTCCACACTTTACGCAAAAACGAAACCCTGTAAGGGAATGAATAGACTTAACTTCTGCGAAACCTAATCAATGTTTCCCAAAAGTTGGGGGGCAAATGATAGGGATAAATAAATCCTGATTACATAATTAAATATTACAGTTTGGGCTGCAAGGCCCAATAAGAAGATGTATGACATTCAGACCAGAAAGGTTAACATGTTGATCAGGCCTGATGGAACAAAGAAGGCCAAAAAACCCTGATTATTTATTAATTTCGTAATTAATAAACAACTATTAAGATAAGTCCTAGTGAGGATATAAATCCTTGTAGATTGGCCTCCAAGGAACCTCATGGGATAAGGAATCAGCTTCCTACTCCCTAGGACTCCTAAGTCTATCCTAATTCAGAGACTTGACCACCAAGTCTCCTATACCAAGTCCAATTCAAGGACTCCCACATCTATATAAGGGGTCTCACCCCACAAATCAGAACTATATTTTTTAATTTGATCCTTGGTAATCAGCAAGGTACGTAGGCATCTTGTTAAGGCAGATTGAGTCACGAAACACAAGAGCAGTCAAAACGAGCCTTGAAGCTCACGTTCCTTAGTACTAAATACAACAATTATATATATTAGTTTTTAATCCATAACAAGTTTTCCCTTTCTTATCTTCATCCAACTTGATAGCTGTTGACATAAGAGTTGATGTAGGTGAGCAGTCCACCAATCCAAAATTTTTCAAAAGATCTTTGACATATTTGGTTTGACTAATAAAGATTTCATCACTTATTTGGCTAACTTGAAGACCAAGAAAGTATCTTAGTTCTCCCATCGTGCTCATCTCATATTCATTCTGCATGAGTTTTGAGAATCTTTGACATAACTTTTTATTCGTAGAACAAAAAATAATATCATCCACATAGATTTGAACTAGGATGATGTCATCACCATGTTACTTGTATAATAGAGTCTTGTCAATAGTGCCTCTAGTGAAACCATGTTTAAGTAGAAATTCTGTGTATCACACCATACCCTTGGTGCTTGCTTCAATCCATATAGAGCCTTCAACAGTTTGTAAACAAAATTTAGAAATTCTGGATCTTTAAATCCAGGCGGCTGTTGCACATATACTTATTTTTCTAATTCACCATTAAGGAATGCACTTTTCATATCCATTTGATACACCTTAAAATTGGAATGTGCAGCAAATTTAAGGAATTTTTTTATTGCTTCAAGCCTTGCAACTGGGGCAAAAGTTTCATCATAATCAATTCCTTCTTCCAGTGAGTAGCCTTTGACAACCAATCTTGCTTTGTTCCTTGTCATAGTTCCATTTTCATCCATTTTGTTCCTGTACACCCATTTTGTTCCAATAGTTTTTCTATTTCTTGGTGCAGGAACCAATTCCCAAAATTTATTTCTTTCAAACTGATTTAGCTCTTTTTGCATGATAATTATCCAATCAGGGTCTGATAGAGCTTCCTCAGTTTTCTTAGACTTAATTTCAGACAAAAGCATGCATGCAATCATTTAATTGGAGTGGCACTTCTAGGCCTTATTTCAAAATTGAGATCACCAATTATAGAATATCTTGTATGACTTCTATTCCATTTTCTGGTATGATTTTGTTGACTAGAATTGTCTTCATTTTCTTCACTGTTGGTATGATTTGCAGAACCATCATCTCCTTCCCCCCTTGAGTGTGTGCCACCAAATTCAGGTGTGCTTCTTTCTTGAGATGAATTCTCATTGTTTGAATTCACAGGTTCACTTAATTCTTCCTCCACTCTACTGTTTGTGTTAACTTCAACTTATCTTCAGAATCACTATCAATATTGAGATTTTCAAATTTCAAAGTTTCAGCTTCATTTACATCAAGGAATTCCAAGCCTGGACACTTGTCATCGTCAAATGTCATATATGTGCTCTCCATTATTTTTTTCTGCTCTAGTATTCAGAATCTGTAGGTAGTCCTTTCCAATGAATATCCCAGAAAAATAGCTTCAAATACTTTAAAGTTAAATTTTCCAACATATTCATAGTTGTCTTTTAGCACAAATCATTTTCTTCCAAACACATGAAGCTGCTTGACAGTAGGCTTCCTTTTTGACAAAATTGAGTAGGGTGAATTGCCAATATTTTTGTTATGTAGATATCTATTCTGAGTATAATATGATGTGTTAACTGCTTCTTCTAAAAAACTTATCGGCAGATTGGCATCTTGCAATATTGTCCTAGCAACCTCAACTAGAGTTCTATTTTTTTCTTCCATACCATTCTGTTGAGGTGTTCTTGAAGCTGAAAACTCTTGAAGAATGCCTTTATCTTTGTAAAATTCATCTAGAATTGCATCCCTGAATTCTATGCCATTTTCCCTCCTCAATTTTTTGACACATTCTTGATCTTCAGCCTACTCCTCAATTTTCTTTATGTGAATGATGATGTGTGGAGTTTCAACTTTTGAATGCATAAATTCCACCAAAGTGCATCTTGAGTAGTCATCTACCATCACCAAAGCATTTTTTTCTGGATATAGACATGACATTTACAGGTCCAACACAAATCCATGTGGATAAGCTGTAGTAGAGTGCTTTTGTGACTGGATCTCTTCATTTTGCTCTTTTGACAACCTTCACAAACTTCATTTTGAGAAAATTCCAAAGCTGGCATATCTCTCACTAATTCCATTTTTATCAGAGTGTTGATTGCTTTGAAGTTTAAGTGAGAGACTTTCTTGTTCCAGAGTTTGCTTTGCTCACTAGATACCTTGGTGTAGAAGCAACATATTTTGTCATTGTTTGCTAAATTTAAATCTGCAACAAACAGGCTTCCCTTCCTAATTCCTTTCAGAGCAACTTCACCAGTTTTCTTACTAGTGATTAAGCAATCTTCTTTGTCAAATATAAATTTAAAGCCTTTTTCTGTGAATTGACTGACATTGAGAAGAATTATTTCAAATGCTGCATCCAGTGCTAAACCTAAAACCAGTGCTAAATCTTCAATGACAACACTTATAAAAATCAATTTTCCATATCCCATTGTGAATTGTTTGTTGTTGTCTCCAAAGGTCACCAAAGGGCCAACCATCTCCTCAAACTGATAACAGGGTTTTATCACCCGTCATATGTCTGGAACATCCACTGTCAATTATCCATATGACTTTATTCTTCTTGCCCTGCACACAATGAGATTCATGTTTGTTTAGCTACCCAAATAGGATACTTGGCCTTTGCTTAATATAGACCCAACCACAAATACTGGAAGAGCTATTATAGCACTGAGAGACTTTCCTAAAAATAGCTACGGAAAGGGGAAAACCCTCCCTAAGGCAGCAGACCATAAAACATAAAATGTTCCTCCAAGCGTTTGGAGGAAGCTGACACGGGTTGATTTGTAAATCAGCTAAATGATGAGGAATAAAAGGGTGAAAAGGAAACCTAAACCCATCATTAAGGGCATCTGTGTAAATAAAGAGAGTGTCGGGTCTCCAATGGCAAGTACGGTCACCACCAGAGACTGGAACTAATCTAAGAGGAGGAAGGACATTATAACGTGCATTTAGTTTATCAAAATCTTTGTTGTGCCAAGTATTACAATGATTAAAAGAATCGAGATGTGCAGTAGAGGGATATTCATCCCCCCTAGTGTTAATCATATTGATTAAATACATATACGAAGAACGGATCTCGATATCCTTACCTCGTTTTGAAGCCGAGGCTATCTTTGCCGCCCTCTCGGAACCCTTGTCAGCCATTAGTAAGCTGGAAAAAGCCTAAAGTTGGAAAACTAAGGGAGGGGATTTGAGAGAGGAAAGGTTAGAAGGAAGGGGGAAGGACGAGGAGAAGCTATGAAATGAGTAGAGAGGTGAAATGAGAGGTGTGGAGAAATCAAACTCTCACCCCACCTTTATATAGCCAAGGAAGGGGGATAATGGGCCTTAAAAAAGCCCATTTGGGCCCAAAAACTAGAAGGTTATGGAATTATCCAGAGAATTCCAATAAAAAACAAAAAAGAAAAAATTAAGTTTTTAGGAGATTCTGGAAGAATCTGGAAGAATCCTAGAAGAGTTTGGAATTTGGGCTCAGAAATGAGGCCCAATTCTAGAAAAACCTTGAAAAAGTCAAGCCCAGTTAAGGGCCTAAGTATTTAAAAAGCCCAGGTAAAAAGGCCTCTGTATTAGGCCCAAGTGATTTTAGGGGTAAAAAAGAAAAACCCATTAGAAGGGTTGGCCCAAGAAAATTTAGCCCAGATTTAAGGGCCCAAATCTAAAGTATATGCAAAAAATCATTATGTAAATATTCCTGACCCATTCGACCAGAAAACATAAAGAAATCCTGGTCGAATGGCTTGAGGTCGAAACCCTGTCGATCAAGGCTAAAAAACAGCCTTAATTCGACCAGAAAGAAGATCCATTCGACCAAGAAACACGAAGGAATCCTGATCGAAGTTCCTAAGGTCAAAGTTTTATCGATCAAGGTTGAAAAATAAGCTTAATTCGACCAGAATTTAGACTCATTCGACTAGAAATCAAAAGAAAATCCTGGTCGAACCAATCCTGCTCGAAATAGCTTCGACCAAGGCAAGAAAGATGGTTAATTCGATTAGAAACACAAGAATCCTGACCGAAAGGGACGAAAATCCTAGTCGAAAAATTCCTAGTCGACAAAAAAAAGAAAAAAAAAGAAAAGGGGGGAAAAATCCTGGCCGAAATTTGACCAGGATTCCTGATCGAATGCATCCTCCTCGAAAAGCCTTCGACCAAGGCACAACAGAGGTTAATTCGACCAGGATCCTGGTCGAACAGGATTCCTGGTCGAAATCTGTATAAAAAAAAGAGAGAAAAAGAAAAAAGGAAAAAGGGGGAAGAAAAAGAAGGAAAAATTCCTGAAAAATTACTGAAAGATAAGGAAATTTCTTAAAATATTTTCTGAAAAATGCTAATATTTTCAGAAATAAGGAATAAATCCAGAAAAATAAGGATAAATCCCAGAAATTAAGGGAAAAATCCAGTAAAATAAGGATAAATCCCAGAAATTAAGGGAAAAAATCCAGAAAAATAAGGATAAATCCCAGAAAATTAAGGGAAAAATCCAGAAAAATAAGGATAAATCCCAAAAATTAAGGGAAAAATCCAGAAAATTAAGGATAAATCCTAGAAATTAAGTGAAAAATCCAGAAAATTAGGGAAAAATCCTGGAATTAAGGGAAAAATTCCTGGAAATTAAGATAATTCCTGAATAAAAGGAACAATCGTTGTAAACGTGTAGGTCGCTCCACACTTTACGCAAAAACGAAACCCTGTAAGGGAATGAATAGACTTAACTTCTGCGAAACCTAATCAATGTTTCCCAAAAGTTGGGGGGCAAATGATAGGGATAAATAAATCCTGATTACATAATTAAATATTACAGTTTGGGCTGCAAGGCCCAATAAGAAGATGTATGACATTCAGACCAGAAAGGTTAACATGTTGATCAGGCCTGATGGAACAAAGAAGGCCAAAAAACCCTGATTATTTATTAATTTCGTAATTAATAAACAACTATTAAGATAAGTCCTAGTGAGAATATAAATCCTTGTAGATTGGCCTCCAAGGAACCTCATGGGATAAGGAATCAGCTTCCTACTCCCTAGGACTCCTAAGTCTATCCTAATTCAGAGACTTGACCACCAAGTCTCCTATACCAAGTCCAATTCAAGGACTCCCACATCTATATAAGGGGTCTCACCCCACAAATCAGAACTATATTTTTTAATTTGATCCTTGGTAATCAGCAAGGTATGTAGGCATCTTGTTAAGGCAGATTGAGTCACGAAACACAAGAGCAGTCAAAACGAGCCTTGAAGCTCACGTTCCTTAGTACTAAATACAACAATTATATATATTAGTTTTTAATCCATAACAAGTTTTCCCTTTCTTATCTTCATCCAACTTGATAGCTGTTGACATAAGAGTTGATGTAGGTGAGCAGTCCACCAATCCAAAATTTTTCAAAAGATCTTTGACATATTTGGTTTGACTAATAAAGATTTCATCACTTATTTGGCTAACTTGAAGACCAAGAAAGTATCTTAGTTCTCCCATCGTGCTCATCTCATATTCATTCTGCATGAGTTTTGAGAATCTTTGACATAACTTTTTATTCGTAGAACAAAAAATAATATCATCCACATAGATTTGAACTAGGATGATGTCATCACCATGTTACTTGTATAATAGAGTCTTGTCAATAGTGCCTCTAGTGAAACCATGTTTAAGTAGAAATTCTGTGTATCACACCATACCCTTGGTGCTTGCTTCAATCCATATAGAGCCTTCAACAGTTTGTAAACAAAATTTGGAAATTCTGGATCTTTAAATCCAGGCGGCTGTTGCACATATACTTATTTTTCTAATTCACCATTAAGGAATGCACTTTTCATATCCATTTGATACACCTTAAAATTGGAATGTGCAGCAAATTTAAGGAATTTTTTTATTGCTTCAAGCCTTGCAACTGGGGCAAAAGTTTCATCTTAATCAATTCCTTCTTCCAGTGAGTAGACTTTGACAACCAATCTTGCTTTGTTCCTTGTCATAGTTCCATTTTCATCCATTTTGTTCCTGTACACCCATTTTGTTCCAATAGTTTTTCTATTTCTTGGTGCAGGAACCAATTCCCAAAATTTATTTTTTTCAAACTGATTTAGCTCTTTTTGCATGATAATTATCCAATCAGGGTCTGATAGAGCTTCCTCAGTTTTCTTAGACTTAATTTCAGACAAAAGCATGCATGCAATCATTTAATTGGAGTGGCACTTCTAGGCCTTATTTCAAAATTGAGATCACCAATTATAGAATATCTTGTATGACTTCTATTCCATTTTCTGGTATGATTTTGTTGACTAGAATTGTCTTCATTTTCTTCACTGTTGGTATGATTTGCAGAACCATCATCTCCTTCCCCCCTTGAGTGTGTGCCACCAAATTCAGGTGTGCTTCTTTCTTGAGATGAATTCTCATTGTTTGAATTCACAGGTTCACTTAATTCTTCCTCCACTCTACTGTTTGTGTTAACTTCAACTTATCTTCAGAATCACTATCAATATTGAGATTTTCAAATTTCAAAGTTTCAGCTTCATTTACATCAAGGAATTCCAAGCCTGGACACTTGTCATCGTCAAATGTCACATATGTGCTCTCCATTATTTTTTTCTGCTCTAGTATTCAGAATCTGTAGGTAGTCCTTTCCAATGAATATCCCAGAAAAATAGCTTCAAATACTTTAAAGTTAAATTTTCCAACATATTCATAGTTGTCTTTTAGCACAAATCATTTTCTTCCAAACACATGAAGCTGCTTGACAGTAGGCTTCCTTTTTGACAAAATTGAGTAGGGTGAATTGCCAATATTTTTGTTATGTAGATATCTATTCTGAGTATAATATGATGTGTTAACTGCTTCTTCTAAAAAACTTATCGGCAGATTGGCATCTTACAATATTGTCCTAGCAACCTCAACTAGAGTTCTATTTTTTTCTTCCATACCATTCTGTTGAGGTGTTCTTGAAGCTGAAAACTCTTGAAGAATGCCTTTATCTTTGTAAAATTCATCTAGAATTGCATCCCCGAATTCTATGCCATTTTCACTCCTCAATTTTTTGACACATTCTTGATCTTCAGCCTACTCCTCAATTTTCTTTATGTGAATGATGATGTGTGGAGTTTCAACTTTTGAATGCATAAATTCCACCAAAGTGCATCTTGAGTAGTCATCTACCATCACCAAAGCATTTTTTTCTGGATATAGACATGACATTTACAGGTCCAACACAAATCCATGTGGATAAGCTGTAGTAGAGTGCTTTTGTGACTGGATCTCTTCATTTTGCTCTTTTGACAACCTTCACAAACTTCATTTTGAGAAAATTCCAAAGCTGGCATATCTCTCACTAATTCCATTTTTATCAGAGTGTTGATTGCTTTGAAGTTTAAGTGAGAGACTTTCTTGTTCCAGAGTTTGCTTTGCTCACTAGATACCTTGGTGTAGAAGCAACATATTTTGTCATTGTTTGCTAAATTTAAATCTGCAACAAACAGGCTTCCCTTCCTAATTCCTTTCAGAGCAACTTCACCAGTTTTCTTACTAGTGATTAAGCAATCTTCTTTGTCAAATATAAATTTAAAGCCTTTTTCTGTGAATTGACTGACATTGAGAAGAATTATTTCAAATGCTGCATCCAGTGCTAAACCTAAAACCAGTGCTAAATCTTCAATGACAACACTTATAAAAATCAATTTTCCATATCCCATTGTGAATTGTTTGTTGTTGTCTCCAAAGGTCACCAAAGGGCCAACCATCTCCTCAAACTGATAACAGGGTTTTATCACCCGTCATATGTCTGGAACATCCACTGTCAATTATCCATATGACTTTATTCTTCTTGCCCTGCACACAATGAGATTCATGTTTGTTTAGCTACCCAAATAGGATACTTGGCCTTTGCTTAATATAGACCCAACCACAAATACTGGAAGAGCTATTATAGCACTGAGAGACTTTCCTAAAAACAGCTACGGAAAGGGGAAAACCCTCCCTAAGGCAGCAGACCATAAAACATAAAATGTTCCTCCAAGCGTTTGGAGGAAGCTGACACGGGTTGATTTGTAAATCAGCTAAATGATGAGGAATAAAAGGGTGAAAAGGAAACCTAAACCCATCATTAAGGGCATCTGTGTAAATAAAGAGAGTGTCGGGTCTCCAATGGCAAGTACGGTCACCACCAGAGACTGGAACTAATCTAAGAGGAGGAAGGACATTATAACGTGCATTTAGTTTATCAAAATCTTTGTTGTGCCAAGTATTACAATGATTAAAAGAATCGAGATGTGCAGTAGAGGGATATTCATCCCCCCTAGTGTTAATCATATTAATTAAATACATATACGAAGAACGGATCTCGATATCCTTACCTCGTTTTGAAGCCGAGGCTATCTTTGCCGCCCTCTCGGAACCCTTGTCAGCCATTAGTAAGCTGGAAAAAGCCTGAAGTTGGAAAACTAAGGGAGGGGATTTGAGAGAGGAAAGGTTAGAAGGAAGGGGGAAGGACGAGGAGAAGTTATGAAATGAGTAGAGAGGTGAAATGAGAGGTGTGGAGAAATCAAACTCTCACCCCACCTTTATATAGCCAAGGAAGGGGGATAATGGGCCTTAAAAAAGCCCATTTGGGCCCAAAAACTAGAAGGTTATGGAATTATCCAGAGAATTCCAATAAAAAACAAAAAAGAAAAAATTAAGTTTTTAGGAGATTCTGGAAGAATCTGGAAGAATCCTAGAAGAGTTTGGAATTTGGGCTCAGAAATGAGGCCCAATTCTAGAAAAACCTTGAAAAAGTCAAGCCCAGTTAAGGGCCTAAGTATTTAAAAAGCCCAGGTAAAAAGGCCTCTGTATTAGGCCCAAGTGATTTTAGGGGTAAAAAAGAAAAACCCATTAGAAGGGTTGGCCCAAAAAAATTTAGCCCAGATTTAAGGGCCCAAATCTAAAGTATATGCAAAAAATCATTATGTAAATATTCCTGACCCATTCGACCAGAAAACATAAAGAAATCCTGGTCGAATGGCTTGAGGTCGAAACCCTGTCGATCAAGGCTAAAAAACAGCCTTAATTCGACCAGAAAGAAGATCCATTCGACCAAGAAACACGAAGGAATCCTGATCGAAGTTCCTAAGGTCAAAGTTTTATCGATCAAGGTTGAAAAATAAGCTTAATTCGACCAGAATTTAGACTCATTCGACTAGAAATCAAAAGAAAATCCTGGTCGAACCAATCCTGCTCGAAATAGCTTCGACCAAGGCAAGAAAGATGGTTAATTCGATTAGAAACACAAGAATCCTGACCGAAAGGGACGAAAATCCTAGTCGAAAAATTCCTAGTCGACAAAAAAAAGAAAAAAAAAGAAAAGGGGGGAAAAATCCTGGCCGAAATTCGACCAGGATTCCTGATCGAATGCATCCTCCTCGAAAAGCCTTCGACCAAGGCACAACAGAGGTTAATTCGACCAGGATCCTGGTCGAACAGGATTCCTGGTCGAAATCTGTATAAAAAAAAGAGAGAAAAAGAAAAAAGGAAAAAGGGGGAAGAAAAAGAAGGAAAAATTCCTGAAAAATTACTGAAAGATAAGGAAATTTCTTAAAATATTTTCTGAAAAATGCTAATATTTTCAGAAATAAGTAATAAATCCAGAAAAATAAGGATAAATCCCAGAAATTAAGGGAAAAATCCAGTAAAATAAGGATAAATCCCAGAAATTAAGGGAAAAAATCCAGAAAAATAAGGATAAATCCCAGAAAATTAAGGGAAAAATCCAGAAAAATAAGGATAAATCCCAAAAATTAAGGGAAAAATCCAGAAAATTAAGGATAAATCCTAGAAATTAAGTGAAAAATCCAGAAAATTAGGAAAAAATCCTGGAATTAAGGGAAAAATTCCTGGAAATTAAGATAATTCCTGAATAAAAGGAACAATCGTTGTAAACGTGTAGGTCGCTCCACACTTTACGCAAAAACGAAACCCTGTAAGGGAATGAATAGACTTAACTTCTGCGAAACCTAATCAATGTTTCCCAAAAGTTGGGGGGCAAATGATAGGGATAAATAAATCCTGATTACATAATTAAATATTACAGTTTGGGCTGCAAGGCCCAATAAGAAGATGTATGACATTCAGACCAGAAAGGTTAACATGTTGATCAGGCCTGATGGAACAAAGAAGGCCAAAAAACCCTGATTATTTATTAATTTCGTAATTAATAAACAACTATTAAGATAAGTCCTAGTGAGAATATAAATCCTTGTAGATTGGCCTCCAAGGAACCTCATGGGATAAGGAATCAGCTTCCTACTCCCTAGGACTCCTAAGTCTATCCTAATTCAGAGACTTGACCACCAAGTCTCCTATACCAAGTCCAATTCAAGGACTCCCACATCTATATAAGGGGTCTCACCCCACAAATCAGAACTATATTTTTTAATTTGATCCTTGGTAATCAGCAAGGTATGTAGGCATCTTGTTAAGGCAGATTGAGTCACGAAACACAAGAGCAGTCAAAACGAGCCTTGAAGCTCACGTTCCTTAGTACTAAATACAACAATTATATATATTAGTTTTTAATCCATAACAAGTTTTCCCTTTCTTATCTTCATCCAACTTGATAGCTGTTGACATAAGAGTTGATGTAGGTGAGCAGTCCACCAATCCAAAATTTTTCAAAAGATCTTTGACATATTTGGTTTGACTAATAAAGATTTCATCACTTATTTGGCTAACTTGAAGACCAAGAAAGTATCTTAGTTCTCCCATCGTGCTCATCTCATATTCATTCTGCATGAGTTTTGAGAATCTTTGACATAACTTTTTATTCGTAGAACAAAAAATAATATCATCCACATAGATTTGAACTAGGATGATGTCATCACCATGTTACTTGTATAATAGAGTCTTGTCAATAGTGCCTCTAGTGAAACCATGTTTAAGTAGAAATTCTGTGTATCACACCATACCCTTGGTGCTTGCTTCAATCCATATAGAGCCTTCAACAGTTTGTAAACAAAATTTGAAAATTCTGGATCTTTAAATCCAGGCGGCTGTTGCACATATACTTATTTTTCTAATTCACCATTAAGGAATGCACTTTTCATATCCATTTGATACACCTTAAAATTGGAATGTGCAGCAAATTTAAGGAATTTTTTTATTGCTTCAAGCCTTGCAACTGGGGCAAAAGTTTCATCTTAATCAATTCCTTCTTCCAGTGAGTAGACTTTGACAACCAATCTTGCTTTGTTCCTTGTCATAGTTCCATTTTCATCCATTTTGTTCCTGTACACCCATTTTGTTCCAATAGTTTTTCTATTTCTTGGTGCAGGAACCAATTCCCAAAATTTATTTTTTTCAAACTGATTTAGCTCTTTTTGCATGATAATTATCCAATCAGGGTCTGATAGAGCTTCCTCAGTTTTCTTAGACTTAATTTCAGACAAAAGCATGCATGCAATCATTTAATTGGAGTGGCACTTCTAGGCCTTATTTCAAAATTGAGATCACCAATTATAGAATATCTTGTATGACTTCTATTCCATTTTCTGGTATGATTTTGTTGACTAGAATTGTCTTCATTTTCTTCACTGTTGGTATGATTTGCAGAACCATCATCTCCTTCCCCCCTTGAGTGTGTGCCACCAAATTCAGGTGTGCTTCTTTCTTGAGATGAATTCTCATTGTTTGAATTCACAGGTTCACTTAATTCTTCCTCCACTCTACTGTTTGTGTTAACTTCAACTTATCTTCAGAATCACTATCAATATTGAGATTTTCAAATTTCAAAGTTTCAGCTTCATTTACATCAAGGAATTCCAAGCCTGGACACTTGTCATCGTCAAATGTCACATATGTGCTCTCCATTATTTTTTTCTGCTCTAGTATTCAGAATCTGTAGGTAGTCCTTTCCAATGAATATCCCAGAAAAATAGCTTCAAATACTTTAAAGTTAAATTTTCCAACATATTCATAGTTGTCTTTTAGCACAAATCATTTTCTTCCAAACACATGAAGCTGCTTGACAGTAGGCTTCCTTTTTGACAAAATTGAGTAGGGTGAATTGCCAATATTTTTGTTATGTAGATATCTATTCTGAGTATAATATGATGTGTTAACTGCTTCTTCTAAAAAACTTATCGGCAGATTGGCATCTTGCAATATTGTCCTAGCAACCTCAACTAGAGTTCTATTTTTTTCTTCCATACCATTCTATTGAGGTGTTCTTGAAGCTGAAAACTCTTGAAGAATGCCTTTATCTTTGTAAAATTCATCTAGAATTGCATCCCCGAATTCTATGCCATTTTCACTCCTCAATTTTTTGACACATTCTTGATCTTCAGCCTACTCCTCAATTTTCTTTATGTGAATGATGATGTGTGGAGTTTCAACTTTTGAATGCATAAATTCCACCAAAGTGCATCTTGAGTAGTCATCTACCA
Organism: Apium graveolens; assembly: GCF_009905375.1. Taxonomy (NCBI): domain Eukaryota; kingdom Viridiplantae; phylum Streptophyta; class Magnoliopsida; order Apiales; family Apiaceae; genus Apium; species Apium graveolens. The sequence goes on from NC_133653.1 coordinate 261,177,876, forward strand.
TCACCAAAGCATTTTTTTCTGGATATAGACATGACATTTACAGGTCCAACACAAATCCATGTGGATAAGCTGTAGTAGAGTGCTTTTGTGACTGGATCTCTTCATTTTGCTCTTTTGACAACCTTCACAAACTTCATTTTGAGAAAATTCCAAAGCTGGCATATCTCTCACTAATTCCATTTTTATCAGAGTGTTGATTGCTTTGAAGTTTAAGTGAGAGACTTTCTTGTTCCAGAGTTTGCTTTGCTCACTAGATACCTTGGTGTAGAAGCAACATATTTTGTCATTGTTTGCTAAATTTAAATCTGCAACAAACAGGCTTCCCTTCCTAATTCCTTTCAGAGCAACTTCACCAGTTTTCTTACTAGTGATTAAGCAATCTTCTTTGTCAAATATAAATTTAAAGCCTTTTTCTGTGAATTGACTGACATTGAGAAGAATTATTTCAAATGCTGCATCCAGTGCTAAACCTAAAACCAGTGCTAAATCTTCAATGACAACACTTATAAAAATCAATTTTCCATATCCCATTGTGAATTGTTTGTTGTTGTCTCCAAAGGTCACCAAAGGGCCAACCATCTCCTCAAACTGATAACAGGGTTTTATCACCCGTCATATGTCTGGAACATCCACTGTCAATTATCCATATGACTTTATTCTTCTTGCCCTGCACACAATGAGATTCATGTTTGTTTAGCTACCCAAATAGTGTTGGGAACTTTCTTCTTTTTCACAGAATTTACAGAAGTAGAACTTGAACATTCAAAAGAAACATCATTCTTAGTTTGATTAACATTTTTTTCTCTAATCACAGATCTAAAGTTAACTTCTTTGAGATCTTTTCTTAATTTATGATAACTTGTCATAACTTTTATCTTGCATGAAATACAGTCAAACTTGTCACCGAAGGAATATGGATTATCTGTTTGTGCCTCATTATATTTGCAGGCTCCATACTTTGGCTCACTAACAGCCTTTTTACAAAGGTGAGTCAGATGGTTTGTTGAGCCATATTTTTGAAACTGCTTTTTTGGAGCATCTGCAACATAGACATAATTATTGCTTTTGTTGACACTGCTTCCATGTACTTGTTTTATGTTCTTGTTATATGTTCTAGTTTTTGTACTTTGTTTATCTTAATAAAGTCATTTTTTTCACTTATATATGTGTACACAACACAAATATGGAAGACCTATGTATTGCTGACTGCGCAACTACTCATACAATTCTACAAAACCAGAAGTATTTTTCTCAGTTAACTAAAACCAACTCAAAAGTATGGACAATTTCGGGTACGTCTAATATAATCGAAGGTTTTGGGAAGGCTAATTTTTCTCTACCGAATGAAACACAGGTTCATATACCAAATGCCCTATACTTTAGCAAGTCAACTAGGAACCTCTTAAGTTTTAAGGATATTCGTCTTAATGATTTTCACGTGGAAAGTAATAGTGAGGGTGGAAAAGAATATCTCCTAATCACTTCATCTACCTCAGGCTATAAGAAAATCTTGGAGAAATTACCATCAGTCTCTTCTGGGTTGTATACCACTCAAATAAAGGTCATTGAGTCTTACAATGTCACTATTCCAAAAATCGTTGATCTAAAATCCCTTATTCTATGGCATGATAGACTTGGTCATCCAGGAGTCTCTATGATACATTTGGATGAGTCAAAATTTCCGACATTAGGGGTAGAAAAATTATTGGATAAGATAAACCCTGACTTGACATGGAATACATCAGGATTAAATGCTTTAGAACCGCGAACTAATTAATGCGAATCTGAAGTTCAAAGAATTATTCATATGCAAAATATTGCTATTCAAATACCATATGCTTGTAGTGATTCTAGGCATATTGTTAAATCACATATACCTGCCATTAATGCCCCAACAAGGGTTGAAATACCTATTCATAAATCAGTTCCTGAAGAATTGATTAATAATTCAAAACCATGCCAGAAGCGCGGTAGACTAATTGGTACAAAATATGTTGTACCACGAAAACAGAAAATGATTGGACATGCCTCTGAAGTGGCAAATGTTCCAGACAATACCCCAGAAGTGGTATCATCTCCTGAAGAGGTTAAAACCCCTGAAGTGGCAGTGACAAAACCACCAGAAGTGGTATTGCCTCTAGAAGAGGATATTGCCCTTGAAGTGGCATATACTTCCGTAAAAGCAAAGGTACCTGAAAGTTATGAGATCTCATTGAGTTATGTACATAACGGAAAATTATTGGATCGTGGGAGTATTGAAGTTGATGATGTATATGCTTTTTCCGTGGCATGTGATAAAATTATGAACTCCGATCCAGAACCAAAAAACGTGGAAGAATGTCGACAAAGAGATGATTGGCCAAAATGGAAAGTTGCAATCCAGGAAGAATCGTAATCCTTGCGCAAGAGAAATGTATTTGGACCTGCAGTCCGAACACCAGCTGGTGTGGTCCCCGTTGGGAAAATATGGGTATTTGTACAAAAACGAAATGAGAGAAATGAAATTGTAAGATATAAAGCCCGACTCGTAGCCTAGGGATTCTCTCAAAGGCCTGGATTTGATTACCAGGAAACTTACTCTCCAGTGATGGAAGAAGTTACTTTTTATTTTTTATGGGTATGGCTTGTATGGAAAAATTGGAAACAGGTCTGATGGACGTTGTGACAGCCTACCTATAGTCTGATGGACGTTGTGACAGCCTACCTATATAGATCACTTGATAGAGATATCTATATGAAAACGTGACAACCCAGAATCCGGGGTCAGGATTGGGTGTCACTAAACAACTTTAAACAATACAATGATGTATATTAAAACAAATATACAGATAACCCCTCAATATTCCGGATCGCTTACAGGTTATGGTATGAAACAAGAATTTAACCTTCTAAAATTACAATAACTAAATACCATTTTATTACCTCTTTACTAACTTCCTTGTATTATTCACTCTGACACTTCAAAATTCCTTCAGCTGAAATCTCTCCACTTTCGCTGTCTATTAAAAGTTATTCACTCTTGTCATCATTTGATGCTGAAATAAATAAGAATTCACAAAGCAAGAGTGAGCCAAAAATGCCCAGCAAGTATCATAAATGGTTTCCAGGTATCAGATCAAAGAAACTCCTGGAAACGATTGTTGAATGATTTCAAAACATCTTTATATATTTAAAACAATTGAGCGAACAAAACATCGACCTTCATTGGCCTTTAATCATAAATCACATTTTTCTGTAAAAGAACAGCGAAAGTTTCAATGTTTCATCCCTTTGAATTAAATCTTTGTTTGATTTTGTAATTATGAACTGTTCAAGAAGGAAAGCCGTTAATGGCGATCAACAATAAATTAGACTAGACACTAAAAACCAACATATGCACTATAACCTGCTGATCAGTCAGGATATAGTACGGATCTATACCCAACTGCATAGTCCCAACCAATATATGGGGCACCCAGGCAACTATGGCCTAATAATCAAGGGACCAGCCATCTCTTGCCCTTAGGGTCCAGCTCATTCCTGGCCCTCATCGTAACCATCCAGTCCGTGGAGTATTTTGATGTCAAATCATTTTTGATTTCAAAACATCCCAATTCAGGGTTCGCAAATAACCCGAAAGAATGGGTATTTGCTCAAGAGATCAATCGATAATCAAGGAACAAGATCAAAAGGCACTGGCATAAATAAGAATAATTACAGCGAAATATAAAAACATATAACTATTCTGAACTTTGAATAGGAACGAAGAAATATTTGTAATATTTTAGAAGAAAGGTTAGGAATACTTGCCTCAATTGATAACCCTCTGATCTTTAACTATCTTCCATATTACTCAGTCCTGATGTGTCTGCATTTCATTGATAGGATACTTGACCTTTCGTGTTCTTCACCATTTTTAAGTTTATCTCTATTCTGAATTCATTCGTTTCACGACTACACGTAATCCGGCTTTACTTTTACCATCTCTGTCTGGATTTGAATGTCTCGCATTATGGGTATCTATCATAACAGATACCTTTCAATTAACTGACAATATATCATTGTCTAGCCTATACGTTTATCTTTGTCATCTACCCGCCCGATAATAACATATACGAATCACATCTCAATCAGATAACATTTAAAAGACACGTGGACGCACAATTTATATAACACATACACATAAGGCATGTATCACATAATTCATATAGTCACATAATTCATGTAGCACATAAGTTGAATCATCAAAAGATAGACCTCGATATGTTTAGAATCAAAATCAGGTCAAAACGAGTATTTTATCGATCAATCATCGACTCAAAATGATTCATAAGACAAATGCCCTTTTGATACAAAAGAATTTAAGTCTCAAAAATATTTTTAATGAAAGCAGAATATTTTTCTGAGTCTAGAGGCGTTCGTTTTGTATTAAACGGGCGAACGGTCCATTTATTACGAATTTTTGAACATTTTTTTGGAATTAAATGAGTCTCCGAATCATTTTATAATTAAATAATAGGGTTCGAATACCCGAACCTGATTTTAAAATAATTTTATAATATTTATCTAGCTATGAAAATAATTTTAAATAATATTTTAAAACTCGAAACTATTTCTCGGAATTTTTAAATCAGAATAAATAATTAAATCTAATTAAATAATCAATTAAAATTAATTAATAACTAATTAAATTAATTAATCAATTAATATTTAAATTAATTGACTAATTAAATAATTAATTATCAACTAAAATTAATTAATTAAATAATTAAGATTTATTTTAAAATTAAAAATAGTTTTCAGAATTAAAAATTTTGATTTTTGAAATTTAAAATAAATAAAAACATTTTATGAAAATAATTGTAAAAAGAAAATATCATTTTTTAAATAACTAAAACAGGAATATACTTTTTGGATTTTCTGGAAAAGCCAGGGACCGTTTTGCAAAACCGAACAAGTCAGGGGGATCAAACAGCAATTTTGCTGTCTTCCTCCCCACCCTCCCGCCGGCGATCGCCATTGTCGGCGGTCCCAAGCTTTCTGGCGATCGCCATTGTTATTTTAACATTCAACTAGTAGTTTAACCAATACTTCTTACTAGTGTTTAGTCTCATACCGATGTTTCGATTTTTTATAAAATGTTTATGTATGATCCAACCGTAAGGATGTCAAGATCTATATATTTTAGTGATATGATAAAATTTTTAGAAAAAAATAAATGTATTTGGTTTGTTATTTTAATAGTCAACTAGTAGTTTGACAAATACTTCTTACTAGTGTTTAGTTTCATACCGATGTTTCGATTTTTTACAAAATGTTTATGTATGATCCAACTATAAGGATGTCAAGATCTATATATTTTAATGATATGATAAAATTTTTAGAAAAAAATAAATGTATTTGGTTTGTTATTTTAACAGTCAACTAGTAGTTTGACCAGTTATTCTTACTAGTGTTTAGTCCCGTACCGATGTTTCGATTTTTTAAAAACTGTTTATGAATGACCCAACCGTAAGGACGTCAAGATTTATATAATTTATTGATATGATAATTTTTTTAGAGAAAAATAAATATATTTTAATCATTAGATCTCGATAATTTTAACAAATAAAGTATAAATAAGTATAATTCTAAATTTCATCGTACACTCTTGTTAATGGAATTTATCATAAAATCGATCAATTTTTTTTTAATAAAATAATGAGTTGTCAAAATAAATTATAAAATTATAATCTTTTATGAAAAAGATTAACAAATTACAATATTTTTTTAGAAATAAATTATAATCCTAAATTATACCGCAAACTATTTTCGGTGGTTTATATGTTAAATCAACCAAAATCTTCATTTCATTTGTTTAGTACAATAACTAGTTGTTAAATATATATTCTAATATTTATAATAATATATTATTTTATAATCAAATGATTAAATAATCATAGTATTATAATTTTAATTTTCATAATGTAAAACTAAGTGAAACAAATATAAATTGACACTCCTAAATACAACCCATGACAGTTAAATTTAATGTCATGTCAGCGATCCGCCTGATTTAGATCCAACGCACCAAATTCAACCACTTAAAAAATAATCTAAAGGTTGATTTTGCATTTTATAAAATAGTGTTTACTGATCTATAAAGTAAACACTATTTCTTTGTCTTTCAGTTGTAATAATCTAGATTAATCTCTTGTATTCTCTTAAGAAAGAAGCTGAGTTCTTTATCAACAAAGAACCCAGAAATTTTGTAGCAAGACATTCTTAATTTTAATATAAAATTAAGTGAGTTTTGTAAGATTTGTGTTCACTGTTTTATTAACATTATTTTTGTGTTAACACATTTCACTACAAGATTTAGATCACTTTGTTTACCAACCATAAACATTCAAGAAAATGCATAAAAACAAGAAAACACATTCACCCCCCTCTGTGTGTGATTCATTACCTAACAAGTGGACTTGCTAGGTAGGACATTGTTGGACTTATAAGGCATCTAGTAGGACATTGTTGGACTTGCTCTAAACCACACCCTCTGAGCCCAAGAGATGACAGAAAGAATAAGTTGTTTAGCGAAGCAGGTACCATAGATGTAATGTTCACCACACTTGTTTCCTTGGAGCTTCCAGGATAGGATCTTCGGATAAGCAGAAGGCGCATGAGAGGCTGTTTTCAAGATTTCAAACCCTTGTTTGAACTGCAACAAGGCCATTCTCTCCTCTACGTGGCAAAGCGGCTGCATGGAAGGATTTGATTTTGTACTACCAACTAATCTAGAATGAAAAAAAACAGAGTAAAAAGATAAAATGCAGTATGGAAACAGTGTACAAAGATAATGACACCATAATACCTTAAAATACTAGTTGACTGCATAAAGACAGACTTGGCTTGTATTAGATGTTACACATTGTATTAGCAGTCAAGCAGCCGGAGGGGAAATTGTACACAAGTCGTCGGAAAGAAAAGGTGGATGTGGAAAAAAAGGTGGAAAGAAAATACAATGAAATATTGGAGAAACTTCCGCAATGATTTATTGCGGAAAGTTTGAACGGCCCAGATTAATTAGTTTCACAGTCACATACTTTCTTTCCTTTGTTCTTTCTTTCTTCCAATATTTTTTCTTATAAAAGCATTTATGCTTTGTAATTGAGAAGAAAGGGAAACAAGCGGAAGAGGAGGAAAAAAGGACCTGGTTTGGTTACAATGGCATCCTGGAAAGATAAGTTCAAATATTCAGTACCTGTACACTTAAGTGCAACCAACTGGTAGATCAAATTAACCCAAAAATATTATTCTACATCATTCTTGCACTGTGTTTTAGTTATAGAATGTTCACATCTGATTAATTTGTAACTTACATTACATGTACTAACAAAAGGTTGCATGTACAAATTTGAAGGGATAACACACAGCACAGAAGATCCATTGCTGCAAGCTTAGTTCAAGGCGTCTACGTTCTGGAAGAAGATCGTCAACACAATCGAAAAGGCCATTATGCTCTAGCACCTCCATGGTGGAGTTCTTTCAATTTCCAATCACAGCCCCAAGTGCTCATAGATGACTCCGATTCCTCGATATTCGGAGCTATCTACAAGTTTGAATCCCCCCTGAACACATCATCATGCAAATACGTGCTTGCATTTCGAGGTACAGTAATCAAATGGAGCACAATAAAACAAGATATTAAACTGGATTTGCACTACGTATTTTCTCAGCATAAACTTCAAAACAGTTCCCGAGTTGCAAAGGCCTTGAGAGTTGTGAAAATACTAGTTGATCAAGTTGGTGCTGCAAATGTATGGCTAGCAGGACATTCTTTAGGCTCACTTATTGCACTATTAGTTGGACGAAACATGGTAAAAATGGGATTTCTCCTGGAAACATATCTTTTCAATCCGCCATTCAGTTCACTATCAATACCTCTGGAGCTACTAATCAAGAACAAGATATTAAAGTTCGGGGCTCGACTTATTGGGGATGTAATCAGGGCAGGATTATCATTAGGCCTAATAGGCCACCAGGCATCGCAAGTCGATAACCCGTTTATCAAGCTTTCGGGGTGGACTCCGTACCTGTTTGTGAATCCAAAGGATCCAATTTGTTCCCAGTATGTTGCTTACTTTGAGCAAAGAAAGGCAATGGTGAGTATAGGTGCTTCTACAGTTGGAAATATGGGAACACAAGTCTCTGTGATGAGTATTGTTGCATCACGTTCACTAGCTACAGAACCATATCATCTGCTTCCAACTGCTTATCTTGTGACAAATTTGAACAAGACAAAGACTAAGAAATCCCATAAATTGTCGCAGTGGTGGTCCGAGAGTTTTACTGGGGAGCTTGAGTTACACAATTTCTAGCTCACTGTAATATAATTTGTTACAATGCTTTCTTTGTTTTTCTTTTCTTCAATCAGTAGTTGCAATGTTGTGTACTTTTTTAGTAAATCATTACCATGTTCATATGTTTAATTAAACCGACATTTGTTATTACTTTTTTTATGTTATACATGCGGTTTTTCTAATGAGAATAAGTAATCAGGAGGTAGAACTAAAAAATATTTCGAGAGAGTGTGAATAAAATTGCATTGTACAGAGTCTATTTTCTTATAAAATGTCAGGTATGTAATGAAACACAGAGCAGGTTAACTTAATTAATTTGTGATAGTGTTTGCTTATTTAGAACAAGAAAGATATATAAATTTGTAAAGATAAAATACTAATGCAGAACACATAAATCAAATATTAAAAATTCACTTGATTTATTAAAATCAAATTTGTTTTGTTACAAATTTGTGTTCTTTAAATTAAGAAATTAGCTACAAGAGAGCGAATACAAGATTTTTCCTATATCTCTTTGTTATATTTTAAACAAAGGACACTTGACATGCTTTATAAATTATAGATCAACATGCACGGTATTACAAAACTTGCATTAAAATAGAATAACACAGTTTTTAAATCTACTTTGTATATTTTCCATTTCCAGTGTTAGCAAATTTGTGAGATTTAATAGTTCTGTGACCCTCTTTTGACCAATGAATCTTGTTCCTTGATCTTGTATTCTTCAAACTGTATTTGTAGTCTTTCCAATTCAGTGATAGAATTGTTTGTTGACTGATAATCTTAAATCTTCAATTTGTCTGCATTCTGAATTATGAGATAGTTTGTCGAAATCTCTTTTGTTCTGTAGAGATGTCACATACCGATAAGTAAAATGACTTATCGTTATCTTGAGTTCTCTACATGTGTTAATGACTTATTAAGGTCTCCGGTTCTCTACATGTCGAATGACTTGCTGATATCTCTAGTTTTCTACATAGACTTTTGACTTGTCGATATCTCTAGTTCTCTGCATGAAGATTTGACTTGTCGAAATCTCTAGATCTCTATATGAAGAAATGTCTTGTTGATATCTCCAGTTCTCTACATGAACTTTTTGACTTGTCAATATCTGAGATCTCTACATGCATATTGACTTATCGATATTTCTTGTGACTTCTCTACAAGTCATTTTGGACTTCTCGACATACTTCTCGATACTCATTGATCTGTGACTTGTAGAATTTGACTTCGAACATTTTTCCTAAAATATTATTATTCAAATCCAAACTGCTACACTTCTCTCTGAGGCATGATAAGGATTTGATTTTCTTTCAGAGTTTATTCCTTAGTTTGAAGGCTGTTCATAGAAAAATCCTCTAGTAATACAATTACAGAATACAAAATTAGATTATCATACAACTTATCTTTAGCGTTGTCAAGATGACTTAGTCTTGTTATGTACATGTATGTCTTGCACAATAATCTCCCTCAATTTGTGAGAAGATTACTTGGCACAAATTCATGCCTGATAACAAGATTAACCTCAGGCTAAAATTAAATAAAATGAGAAAGACAAATTTACAAAGTACAACTCTTATACATTTTTGCAGTTACATTTTGAATTGAGTTATATGACTATCTGAACTTCTCATAGTTTGGATGTTCTCTAATAAGATCTTTGAGTCTAACTAAAATCTCAAGTTCTTCAATAATTTATGTTCCTCTTAGAGCTTTACCTAATTTGAGCCATTTATCCAAGAGTAACTGTCAATGTAATTAATTTTGTACCTTGATAACTTATGAGTCTTTATTTGCAGAAATACACCATTAGGATACACCCTGCTCAATCATTTGGATTTCAGTTCACTTGACCTTTGCTCAAACATCTCAATCTCCTGAGCATATTTTCTTTCAATCATCTCCCTTTCAGCCTTTTTCCTTGCATGTCTTATATTTCTTTCTCTCAATCTCCCAACCAACTCAGCCTTCCTCATCCTTGTAAAAGAATCCCTTGCATTCATCAAACTTATCATCCTCTCAAGTTTTGCAGTTGTATAATTCTCAATAACTTTTGTATTCAATAAGTTAAATGTGCCATTTTAGAAGTAGATCCTGACTTCTCCTAAAGAGACAACAGACTTTGACTATTTCTTCAGCTAGCTGTTTGTCATAGTCATCATCTAAAATATTTTTAAAAATTGGTAGAAAGTAATCCTAATTAAAGAAATCCCAAAGTGCACCAGTTTCAACTTGAATTTTCATTGGCTTTCTTCATGTAGACTTGAAATGAGTTTTAGTGGGAGGCTTGAATGAAGGTGGTTTGGAAATTTTCTTTAGAAAGGTTTGGCTTGCCGTGATAGTGAATTTGAGTTAAGAATTTACAGTTTGTTTATACAGGTACTTGGGCTAATGAGTTTGGATAGTTTGAGATTGTGTTTAGCTAGGTGTTTATGTTTTTGGATTGGTAGGGTTTTGGATATTTGGGTTGTTGGCGACTTTCTGGTTTCTCTCCCATATCCTCCATCTCTCTTCTTTTTCTTGCTATCCTCCTTTCCCTTCTTTTCTGTCTTCCATTTCTTCTTCTCATCCACATGACTACCACTGCCTTTTCTAGATTGACTTAGATTTGAGCTAGAAGATTTATGTTCATCTTTCTTCTGCTCATCATCATCCAAGTTATCTTTTTTATTAATTTGTGTTCTTGGTAGCATGGCTTCTGTATTCTTCAAATATTTGAAAAGAATCTTTATCATCTCAACATCATTATGAGTTTTATTTTTCTTTGTCTTCAAGTCTGTCTCCAAGATCGTCATCAACTTTTTATTCCCCATTACATACGATTTGGGTAGCTGGAAGTGCTTGCATCTTCTTGTGTTGGGACAGATGTAGGCCACTTCCTTACTTGGCTGTAGATAGGCTTTAGAAAAAGCAGCTATTTTTCCATTTTTAAGCTCATACAACATGAGAGTGTCCTCTGGACTCATAACTTTGACTTTTTTGATAAAAATGTCCAGCTCTGATGCCCATCTTGATTTTAGGAAAGAAAGGGACACCTGCATACACCTGTACACTCCTGAATCATTGACATTCACAACTACCCTCTTTTCTTTTAAGTTCTGTCTTGTCACCAACACCACCCTCAGAAAATTTATATTTTTGTCCATAGCCTTTTTGTATGAAAAATGATTGAAGTTGAGGGATACTCTCAATACTTCTAGAAACTCAGCAAACTCCTTGTCAAAGCAAGGGCCTTCAGCTGCCATCTTGAGTATTTCAAGGTCAATATCATCTTTATTTTTACTTAATTGTTGGCTGTATTTTAGCTTAAGCTCCATCATCTCCCCCTTAGGCTTGGTAGTAGGCAAAGTTGAAGGTTGAGGGATCTGGGCCCTTACTGATTGAGGTGATTTATGAAGGGCCATAATCAAAACACCCATAATAGCTCCAAATGACACAATAATCTGCATCTGAAGATACTTATGGGAGTCTATTAAGGACTTGATGTCCTGTTATTGACTTTGGATAAGGGAAGTAAGTTGAGAGACTTGACTGGTTAGAGAAGCATTTGAAGTTGGAGTTTTGTGACTTGATGTTGAACATATTGGATTTGCAAATTTGTTGAAGTAGAAGGAGCTGTCTGTGAGCTTGTGGAGAGAGAAGCACCAAAAGTGTTTTGCACTGCAGTTCTAATTTCCTCCATCATTAAAGCTAAAGGTTCATATCTGGCCTTGTGAAACTGCTCCAACTTGACCTTTGTGTTATTGTTGCTTAATATTTGTAGTTGAACAACTTCATGCATGGTCAGAAATGATAGTTTGAGATTTTTGATACTTGTCTCTACACCAGTTAAGCTAAATGTGGCCATTTTCTCAACAAACTTATTGAACTTGTTCTTGATCTTAATCTGAGATGACACCAGCTGATCAATTCTGTCACTTACAAGCTTCTTCACTTTTTCTTGATGACCATCCAGAGTTTTCTCCAATGCTTTTCCAATAAAATAGAAAGCTTTCAGTTGTGCTTTATAAACTTTTGTGATGACATCATACACCTCTTATGGAGTGAGGACCTTGGCATTACTTCCCAAAATGGTGACATATACTTCCCTGAATCTAGCAAAGGCCTCATCCATGTCTATGCTGAAGTCCTTGGACAACCATGCATCCACATTCCTATCCTGCTCAGCTTCATATATAATTTTGGCCTGTTGATCTTCAACATGTTCCTTGTATGACAACAAAATTTCTTGATAGTCTTGATTAGACATGTCAGTTGTGAGGAGCTGTTGGGTTATATTTTTCCAGGTCTGCAAGCTGGTCCACTAGTAGATCATTAATGGTGATGGGTTGAGCTTGAACATCTTGCAGCCATTAAGAGGTGCGAAGGTTGTGTTGGAGTGGATGGTTGGTTGGGATTTGTTGAGGTTTGAGTGGAAATGGATGGCATGGTGGGTGATGTAACTCTTGTGACTGGTGTTACAGTTTGACTCACTGTAGAAACTATGGTTTTGATAGTTTGTTGTCCACTTGATAAGTGAATCTTCATTGGAATTGGAGGGGAGTTGTGTAATAACCCCAAAATTTTGAACTTTTTGTAACCCTTATGAATAGTGTTTTTACTGATATTGCTGAATAAGAAAACTGTTCATGCCACACTATGTAGGGTTTCTTTTATGGATATTCTGAGATTTTATTAGTACTCAATATGGTATATAAGTGTATGTAAAGATCGTTAGAATCCAATTCCGAACACTTTGATTTTTCCCGGAAATCCACTAGATACGGAAAGAATTGAGTATAAGATAACAAGATAAAAATGATTTAAATTAAAGGATTATAAGAAAGGATCATAAAAGGATTATAATGTATTGAGAAGGTTAGGAAACCCAAGTAATAAGATCCCGGGTATGATCCCTCAAACGAGAAACGAGAACGAAAGTTAAGCGAATCGTATAACAGATCAGCGGTCATTAGGCAAATAATTAGGAAGTTAATCAAGGAGGTTAGGGTTGATGAGGTCATCCACCCAATAAGAAGAGGGCAAGTAAGGGATGATGACATCACAAGGTGACATAAGCATGACATAGGGGGGAAGGAGGTGTGGATGAATGATAACCACACAAAGTTCAAGGTTAAAAAGGTAACTAACCAAACAAATCAAAAAAAATCAACCAAGCTAGGCAAAACAAATCAAAAACACAAAATCATTTCATTCTTCAACATTGCTCTCGGCGTTTTTCTCATTTGAAGAGAAGAATTTTCAAAATTCAAGGTTCCAAGCTTCAACTAATTGGGTAAGATAATATCTAGTACTCCTTATGCATAGTTATGACTATTCTATAAGTTTAAGCCTCCAAATCATTCATAATATTCTCCAAGAAATCAATGAAGAAGATAATGAATAGTGATTTCAAGATTTTTAACTTGATTTTTTTTTTCCTTTAAGATCCAAGCATCCCTAAGACATCTCAAGGCTTCTTAAGGCTTCCTAGCTACTCTAATCACTTCAAGGAAGGTATAACATCTCCAAACCCTAGCTTTACTTGTATATTAGGATGATTTTGATTGTTATGGTAAAAGAGTAGCTTGATGCATGTTGGTTTAGAGTTTGGGTTGGAATGGTAGTGAATTGAATGTTGAAATCTTTTTGATTGGTTAAAGGACTTAAGTATAGTTTAAATTCAAGTTTAAGAATAAGTATAAATTGTTAATGTTGAGTTGATTGGGGCTGTTATGATGTAGTGTGGATGGATGTTGGTTGTATGAATGAATTGGGATTGATTGGTGGTTGAATTGGAATGGTATAAAATTGGGAAATCGCGTAAACATTGCCGTCGTAATGTCCGATTTACTTTAGACTGCTTTTGTTCATAACATTAGGACCCGAGAACTCCCTGCTAGGTTTTGACCATTGCCATGTTTAGATAGTTCATGTTACGAGCTTCGTTTTATATGTGGTTCGTTTGATTCTGATGTACGGTTTAGGAGAAACGGCCGTTTTAAGTAACGACGTTTCACGAACGAATCATTACCCCTCGCCTTACTTTGAAACCTTGGTTAAAGACCTTAAATGACTAATTAGAGTATGAAACAATTATGTTAAGTGTGTTAGGCAGTTGGTAAGATACTCGCGAAAGAATCCCTTAAAACTCATAATGGTTAATTTATTAAAAATGGTGGAGCCGAGGGTACTCGAGCGACTTAAGAGAATCATTAAGCGCAAAGCGAGCGTTAGAGTCTAAATTGGTTAAAGTATAGATTTACAAGTGACTTTGGTTTAATTCCAACTTATATGTTGTTTATAGGTTACCAGACTCATCCCAAGCCATTTATAACCCCCAGTCGCTCATGCAAGTTTTCTACCCGTATAAACTGTTGTTGTGATGTATATGTGTATATGCATGATCTTGTGATAAATGCATATTTGTTATTAGCAAATTCTTGCGATATATTGGAGCATGTGATATGGTATATATGCATGCCTGTTTCGTATTCTTGATTTACATATCTGTTGGTTCAAATGCTTATTAGTTGCATAATACCTATGCTAGAGATAAGCAGTAGTGGCGTATACCCTTAGTATAGGGGACCCAAAGGCGAACATTTCTAAACCGGGAGTCGATGCTTCCTAGTATATTATATATATATATATATATATATATATATATATATTTGTCGACAAGTAAAGAATGAACGGCTGATATTTGCTTGTAGAGAAGTCACATAACCTATAGAGAACTCATGTCGAGATATCCATTTCTTGACTCTTATCGAGAACTAGATAGTGACTTATCGAGATGTTGTACAAATACCCAGTTTGTCCTTATTGACTAAATATTTTCAATTTATATTGAAAAAATTAACATAAAATTAGAATTATTTTATATCAAAAGTATTTAACTGAAATTATTTACTGAATTAAATAGTTTCAGTTCTGAGTTATTGATAAGTCTGCTATTTGAACTTATAGATAACTCCATACTGATAAGTATATCGAAATCTTTACAAAGCTTGTCGATAAGTCATAAAATGACTTATCAAGATGTCCATCGAGAAGTTATAAGGGAGAATTTTTGATAACTCTATTGAGAAGTCACAAAATAACATATCGACAAGTCATTTTGACTTATCGAGAACTCATATCTTTATATACTTTTGATCTACCTTGTATATGTCTTACATTAATTTCATATATTAATGACATGAACCAACAGTGAGACAGTTGCTCTCAGAATTAGAAAATTCCAAGTTGAGATTTTATTTTTGAGAAACAAATATACAGGTAGATCTGAAATATTTATAGATCATATTCCAGTTAATTCCTAATTAAATTAAATTAATTTTGATTTATTAGGAATTAATCTGCTACAACATGTTATCTGAGTTTTTGCCTTTAGGATGAAGAATTTAGCATACCAATCTTATTTAGAAGTCTAGTGAAAGTTTCTTCATCCAAAGGTTTAGTGAAAATGTCAGCTAACTGTTTTTCTCTTGGAACAAAAATAAACTCAGTAGTACCATTTACAGCATATTCTCTAATAAAATGGTACCTTACCTCAATGTGCTTAGTTCTAGATTGATTAACTGGACTAGCAACACTGGATATTGTACTAGTATGGTCATACATGATTGAAATCTTTTGTAACACTAGACCATAATCCATTAGTTGATTTCTAATCCAAAGCACTTAAGCACATCAACTTCCTGCTGCTATATATTCAGCTTCAGCTATAGAATTTGATACAGATTGTTGTTTCTTACTATACCAAGACACAAGCCTTTGACCAAGGAATTGACAGCTTCCACTTGTACTTTTTCTGTCTACCCTGCATCCAGCAAGATCTACATCTGGGTATTCAATAGCTTCAAAACCATTTTCCTTAGGATACCACAATCCCAAGTTTGGTGTTCCCTTCAAATATCTGAAAATTTTCTTAACAACCATTAAGTGTGATTTTTTAGGATTTTCTTGAAATCTAGCATACAAACATTTGGAAAACATGATGTCTGGTCTACTTGCAGTTAAGTAAAGCAAAGATCCAATCACTCCTCTATAACTTGATATGTCTACAGTTTTGATAGGGATAAATAAATCCTGATTACATAATTAAATATTACAGTTTGGGCTGCAAGGCCCAATAAGAAGATGTATGACATTCAGACCAGAAAGGTTAACATGTTGATCAGGCCTGATGGACCAGATCAGGCCTGATGGAACAAAGAAGGCCCAAAAACCCTGATTATTTATTAATTTCGTAATTAATAAATAAGGGAGAAAAATAGCTATTAAGATAAGTCCTAGTGAGGATATAAATCCTTGTAGATTGGCCTCCAAGGAACCTCATGGGATAAGGAATCAGCTTCCTACTCCCTAGGACTCCCAAGTCTATCCTAATTCAGAGACTTGACCACCAAGTCTCCTATACCAAGTCCAATTCAAGGACTCCCACATCTATATAAGGGGTCTCACCCCACAAATCAGAACTACATTTTTTGACTTGATCCTTGGCAATCAGCAAGGTACGTAGGCATCTTGTTAAGGCAGATTGAGTTACGAAACACAAGAGAAGTCAAAACGAGCCTTGAAGCTCACGTTCCTTAGTACTAAATACAACAATTATATATATTAGTTTTTAATCCATAACATTTGGCGCCATCTGTGGGAAGGCACAACAACAACCATGGCGAGAACACGGAGAACAATTAGAGCTCTGGAGGAAGGAACACCATCAGGGACAACCCAGGTGATTTCGTCAACCGTGGAGATTCCTCCCCACTCAACTTATGCATCTACTCAAGGGGAAGCCCAGATAGGGGAAACTCAACCTCAGCCACAAGGGACGACTCCCCCGACTATTCAAGGTACGAATCCTCAAGTTCAACAAGTACATGTACCTGTGACTTCTCGACCCGTCGGGTATGAATATTCAACTGTTGTTACTACTAACCCCCCTTATGGGATGCCCCTTTACCCCAGGTTGGAGGAAGTGGACATGCTGGGCGAAGTGAAGCACGAGGGCAATCGCCCCCCTATATACGAGGATTGGCTCCTATCCCCGAGGATCGAGAATTTTCTGGTCCTTATACTGAGAGAGACTCCGAATCTTCGGATGATGAAGTGGCCCCAAGAAGGAGGCATCCTGGAAAGAGCAGATGGCTGATGGAAGGCAACGCCCTCAAAGCACCCAATGGGCGAATCCCCAAAAAGTGCAGGAAAGGATCAGGGCTCATGAGGCCGAGATCCAAAGGCTGAGGCGTGACTTGGAGGCTCACCAGGCCACCAGACCCCAGATACCTCCTAGGGGGAGAAATCCTCCTCCTATCATAGACCTGGATGGTCCGGTACGGAGAAGGGCTGTTGTCCCAAGAACTGATCCAAGCAATCTCCTGCCCCTTAGAGATCCTGATGATCCAACTCCGCCCTTCACTGAAGAGATAATGAATGCCCATATCTCAAGAAAATTCAAGATGCCCACTATCAAAGCCTATGATGGCACGGGAGACCCCGCTTATCATGTTAGGACATTCTCTAATGCATTGTTGCAACCCGTGAATGATGCTATAAAGTGTCGGGCCTTCCCTCAAACCCTGTCGGGTATGGCTCAAAAATGGTATAGTCGCTTGCCCCCAAACTCTATTGGGTCGTTTAGAGAATTAAGCCAGGCTTTTATTAAGCAATTCATCAGTGGAAGAGTTCATGAGAAAAGTTCTGCATCTCTTATGAGCATTGTCCAGGGGGCAAAGGAATCCTTGAGAGATTACCTGAATCGTTTCACAAAGAAGGCTTTAAAAGTCCCAGACCTTGATGATAAGGTAGCCATGATAGCGCTGCAACAAGGAACTAGGGATAAGTTTTTTAAGATGTCCTTGGCCAAACGCCCCCCTGAAAGCATGTTGCAGCTTCAGGAGAGGGCAGAAGTATATCAAAGTTGAAGAAAGCATGAGGAAGACCGTAGTAAGTAATGAGCCCACTGGAGGCAAAAAGCGAAAAACTGATCTGGAATATATCGCTAAGGACAAGTATCCTAGAACCGAGCAAAACCCTGATTCAACCCCCAAGAAGGGAGGACCTGGGCAAAAGTTCACCGAATACGCTAAGCTGAATGCTCCTAGAAGCCAGATCTTGATGGAAATCGAGAAAGATCGAGATATTCATTGGCCTAAGCCCCTGAAGGCTGATCCTACCAAGCTAGACAAAAGCAAATATTGCAGATTTCACAAAGATGTTGGTCATGACACCGATGAGTGTAGGAGCTGAAAAAAGAAATTGAGTTCCTCATTCGAAAAGGAAGATTGAACAAATACACTGGAGAAGGAGGGGACAGGAATAATAATGGAAGGAAGAACTTTGAGGATCGTAGGAGGGACCAAACGATCAGGGGAAACCCCCAGCCTAGAGGCCCGGTTATAAATGTAATTTTTGGAGGGCCGCGACCTCGAGGGCCTGTGATAAACACGATCTTTGGACCTCGAGGGCCTGTGATAACACGATCTTTGGAGGTCCAACTGCTGCTGGATTGTCCAAAAATTCCAGAAAGGCATATACTAGAGAGTTATGCATATTGTTGGAGAAGCCCCGAAGAGGGCCAGGACAGAAGTAACATTGGCTTTTGATGATTCTGACCTAGAGGGTGTGAAGTTTCCTCATGACGACCCGCTGGTCATAACACCAGTAATAGGAAATAGCCCGGTTAAGAGGGTCCTTGTGGATAATGGTGCTTCTGTGGATATCTTGCTCCACGACGCTTTTCTAAGGATGGATATAACGACTCCCAGTTGACACCAACACGATATGCCGATATACGGATTTGCAGGAGTGGAATGTCCTGTGGAAGGGATAATCAAGTTGCCAACCACCATAGGTCAGGAACCAAGGCAGGCGACGCAGATGTTGGACTTTGTGGTGGTAAAGGCTAGTTTCAAACTTATAATGCTATCATGGGGAGGACAAGGATACACGCCTTCAAGGCATTCCCTTCTTCCTACCATTCATTGTGAAGTTTCCCACCCGAATGGGATTGGAGAGGAGAGAGGAGATCAAAAAATGGCTAGAAGCTTTACGTGGCCTCTTTGAGGGCAGATGGAGTCGGGGGGCAGGTTCTTCCTATTGAAGATATGATGTCCGAGAAAATGATGAGAAAAGAGGAAAGCCGGCAGAAGACTTGGTTTCAATTCCTTTAGACCCCGAGAATCCTGAGAGGATGACCTTTATTGGAGCCACATTAGGGGAGCCCCTTAGAGGGAAGTTGGTAAAATTTTTGCAAGAAAATAGTGATGTGTTCGCATGGTCAGCAGCTGATATGCCAGGCATAGACCCGGAGCTGATTACTCACAAGCTAAATGTGGATCCAAGCAGGAAGACAGTGAAACAAAAGAAAAGAAACTTTGCCCCGGAAAGACAAGAGACTATAAAATAGGAATTAAAGAAGCTCTTAGAGGCTGGTTTCATTGTGGAGATTCAATTTCTGGAATGGTTAGCAAACCCTGTAATGGTGAAGAAGGCTAATGGAAAGTGGAGGATGTGTATAGACTTTACTGTTCTGAATGATGCATGCCCTAAAGACTGTTTTCCGTTGCCAAGGATTGATACTTTGATTGATGCCACTGCTGGGCATGAGATGCTGAGTTTCATGGATGGATTCAGCGGATACAATCAGATCAAGATGCATAAAGATGACATTCTAAAGGTATCATTCATCACTGAATTTGGTGTTTATTGTTATCTTGTTATGGCATTTGGTCTTAAGAATGCAGGAGCCCCTATCAAAGGTTAAATAAAATTTTTAAGGATCTTATTGGTAAGACTATGAAGTCTATGTTGATGACATGTTAGTCAAGAGTCTAGGAAAGACTGATCATATAACCCATTTGAGGGAAGCTTTTGAGGTCCTGAGGTACCACAAGATGATGTTAAATCCTAAAAATGTGCTTTCGGAGTAGGATCTGGAAATTTTTGGGATTGATGGTCTCCAAGAGAGGGATAGAGGCTAACCCCGACAAAATAAAGGCAATCCTAGACATGGAACCACCAAAAACCGTCAAGGATGTTCAGAAGCTCACAGGAAGGGTTGCTGCGCTAGGACGATTCATCTCCAAGTCAGGAGACAAGTGTTTATCATTCTTCAAGTCACTAAAGAACATCAAGGACTTTGTATGGAATGAGGAAAACCAGAAGGCATTCGAAGAGTTAAAGAAGTATATGGCCCAGGCCCGTTGTTGGCCAAGCCAGTTCTGAGTGAAGTTTTATTCTTGTACTTGGCTGTTTCAGAAAGTGCCTTGAGCGCGGTGTTGGTTAAGGAGGAACTGAAAGTCCAGAAACCCGTATACTATGTCAGCAAAATTCTGCATGGTGCTGAGTTGAATTATTCAACTATTGAGAAATTCGCTTTAGCCTTGGTAATGGCTTCGAGAAAGCTGCGTCCTTATTTTCAGGCTCATCAGATTGAGGTGCTAACAAATCAGCCCCTGAGAAATATCATTCACAGTCCCAAGGCAAGTGGGAGATTGATTAATGGGCAATAGAGCTGGGAGAGTTCGATCTCAAGTATAAGCCACGTACGACAATAAAAGCCCAGGCACTAGCTGACTTCGTGGTGGAATGTACCATACCCAACCAAGAAGTCGGGGGGCAGGAAGATACCATACCTCAAGACAAGGAGTCGATAATGGGGACAAAAAGAAGGATGATAAGGAGAAAGAATATTGGGTTCTCTATTTTGATGGAGCATCAAAAACAAACTCCAGTGGAGCAGGATTGGTTTTACAAAGCCCTGACGGGTTCTTGATTGAGTATGCCATGAAGCTAGACTTCCCAACCACAAATGAGGCAGAATATGAAGCTCTGATAGCTGGTCTCGTCCTAGCTGGAACACTTAGAGTCAAAAACTTAAGGGTTCGTGGAGACTCGAAGCTGATCATATCCCAGGTAAAGGGAGAATTTGAGGCAAGGGATGATACGATGGCTAAGTATGTCCGCCTAGTAAGAGCTGTGATGACCCAATTTAATAAATGCCATGTTGAGCACATTCCAAGGGAGGAAAATGCTAAGGCAGATGCATTATCAAAGTTTGCTTCATCCGAGATAGAAGAAAGTTCAGGAAGTGTGTACTTTTTTGTTTGAAGACACGAAGTATAGATGTTAAGCTTGTGGCTCCTATAGGCCTGGGGACGTCATGAATTGATCCCATTAAGGCTCACATTCAAACCGGTTGGTTGCCAAGCGATGCAATTGAAGCACAGAAGTTAACTGTTCGGGCACTAAGGTACTCTTTGATAGATAGGATTATGTACAAAAGATCTTTTGTGGTTCCTTACTTAAGGTATCTCAGGCCCGATGAGGCACGCTTGGCTCTTGAAGATGTGTATGAAGGTATTTGTGGACAACACTTGGGGGGCAGGGCATTGGCTCATAAGATAACCCGTCTAGGCTTCTATTGGCCAAAAATGATGGCTGATGCCAAAGAATATGTGAAGAAGTGTGATCATTGTCAGAAGCATGCACCTGTTGTTAGACAACCCCCCCCCCCCCCCCGAGATGCTGACCTCTATCAACTCGCCCATCCCCTTTGCTATGTGGGGAATGGATATTCTGGGGCCTTTCCCCATGGCCACGGCACAAAGAAAGTTTTCTGATTATAGCCATTGATATTTCACCAAGTGGATTGAAGCCAAACCCTTGCCAAGATCACAACTAAACAGGTTGCACAATTCCTGTGGGAAAAATATTATGTGCCGATATAGAATTCACCGTATCCTAGTCACCGACAAGGGAACGCAATTCAACAACGAGGAATTCAAGAGTACTGTGAAGAAAATGAGATTGAGTAACCGGTTTTACCTCTGTGGCCCACCGCAAGCCAATGGGCAAGCGGAGGTAGCAAATCGATAATCCTGGATGGACTAAAAAAGAGGATCGAGAAGCCAAGGAAATAATTGGGTGGATGAGATTCTTCCAATATATGGGCCTTATAGGACTACCTGTAGAGTCACGACCGGAGCAACTCCTTTCCTGTTTGCATATGGGGCAGAAGTAGTAGTTCCCGTGGAGATATCACATTCCTCTCCAAGGATTCAGGCTTTCAATGCTGAGGAAAATGAGGAAGGACAAAGGTTGGCTCTGGACTTAATCGACGAAGTGCGAGATGGGGCACATGCAAAGATAATAAAGTATCAGAAGAAGGCTTCATTCTACAACAACCTAAGGGTTAAAGAAAGGTTTTTCAAACAAGGTGATCTAGTCTTGAGGAAGATAGAAGCATCTGGTGTAGGACAAAAAGGGAAGCTTGCCCCGAATTGGGAAGGGCCTTACAGAGTCAAGAGTGTTCCAGGTAGAGGAACCTATAAGCTAGAGACTATGGATGGTTTTTGAAGTCCCGAGACTGGCATGCCACAAAACCTGAAGGTTTTACTATGTGTAGGGCAGTTGGATACGATTCTCACTTATCAAGATGCGAGTAGGTTTGAAAAGGCACCTTGAAGCTTTGCTTGCTTAGGATTTATATGTTCAGTTTTTATTTTAAAGTTATTAAGACTGTGTAAGGGACGAATTCCTAGAAAATTTATGGAATTCATGAGGTTTCAAAAGTATGTTTAAATGTCTATGGCCTAACAAGTAAAACCAAATGCATAAATACAAGCATAAATGTGATAAATAAAATAGATCGGATAAATATTACAAGAAGTTCGATAAATAAAGTCTCGAAAATAAGACAAGCCACGCAGGGCTGAAAAAGCTCTAAGGAGCTGAGGTACCCTCGGCATCCATATCATCGTCCTCTCCGCTCTCGCTGGATGTCTCTGTCGTCTCGGAGGAGGAAGAGCTATCGTCCTCAGCAGGTCTGGAAGAAGACTCGGGAGGAGGAAGGAGTGGATCCTGAGGAACATGATCCGAGACAACTACTCGGGTACGAAACCTCTGTAGCAAAGCCTCGTCATCAGGGCAGACATAGTCCGCCGGGTTAATATCAGGACAAGCCTCGTTCACGGTCCCAAGGGCCGTGTCCCAACCAGTCCTAAAAAACCCGGGAAAGACTGAATCATCCCTAATCCTCATGGATTGGGCAAACTCCTCCGAGTCCAGATAGTTGTCTATAGCTTTATCCTTCTCCGCCCAAGTACCACCAGCTCGGCGTTAGACTCCCCGAGTTCTTCCTCCTTGCGTTTGAACTTCTTCTCTAGAGTAGCATACTTCTTCTGTTACCTCCTGATGGCATTGTCGTCCTTATCGGAAGCCCGCTTCCATGACTCGGCTTGCCTCACAGCGCCTTGAAAATAGGCGTTAGACTGAAACAAAGCAATCAATAAAGTATAAGGCAAGAGAATGCTATAAGAAAGAAAGATAAGTTCAAAAGAAAAGGCATACCGAAGCCAGACACTGAGCTCCCATGAGCTTAATCCTCTCAAGGTCAGGGGTGGCCACCACGTCAGTAAAATCCTTGGGAGTCACGCTATGGTAGGACCAATCCCAAGCATGCTTCGTGGAACCAACCACGGTATCCCCTCGGCGGAATCCCCAGAGAGGCTGGAAGGCGCCTGTAGCAGCAGCAGCAGGGGCAGCAGCAGTGATAGGAGCACTATGGCCCTCAGCTCCTTCAGTTGAAGCCTCCCCCATAGGCTCCTTGTGCTTTCTCAAGAAGATAGGCTCTGTCGCCTTTCCTCGGGTGTCTAGGCCTGCGAGCCGAGCTTTCTTCATCCTAGCAGTCCTCTTTAACAGGAGGAACATTGTCCTCGTAATCTCCTTAGCAGCTGCAAAAACAAGGCAAAAAACAAAAATAAGTGATGTTTAATAAAGTATGAAATGAAATAAAGATGAGAAGGAGAAAAAATACCTTTTGAGAAACAGAGGATAGTCCCACATGAATGAGGGAGAACTCCTCTAGGAGAGTCCAGCTGGTAGTAGTGCCGTCGTCCTGAGTAAGCCCATTATAAATAATAGTTTCCTCGGGAGTTAAGTGAATGGATTTGAGGCTACCATCACTGACTTCCCCGAGGGAAGATCGGAAGAGTGTGCCCCAGTCACCATTCTCCCAACGTAACCCAACGAAACTATTCCTCCAATTTTGGTTGTTAACGGGAATGGAGGCGTTGTTAAAGATATGTTTACTTTTGGGTCTTTGCTTAACATAGACCCAGCCACAAATACTGGAAGAGCTATTATAGCATTGAAAGACCTTCCTAAAAACAGCTACAGAGAGGGGAAAACCCTCCCTAAGGCAGCAGACCATAAAACATAAAATGTTCCTCCAAGCGTTTGGAGGAAGCTGACACGGGTTGATTTGTAAATCAGCTAAAAGATGAGGAATAAAAGGGTGGAAAGGAAACCTAAGCCCAGCATTAAGGGCATCTGTGTAAATAAAGAGAGTGTCGGGTCTCCAATGGCAAGTACGGTCACCACCAGAGACTGGAACTAATCTAAGAGGAGGAAGGACATTATAACGTGCATTTAGTTTATCGAAATCTATGTTGTGCCAAGTATTACAATGATTAAAAGAATCGAGATGTGCAGTAGAGGGATATTCATCCCCCTAGTGTTAATCATATCGATTAAAGACATATACGAAGAACGGATCTTGATATCCTTACCTCGTTTTGAAGTAGAGGCTATCTTGGCCGCCCTCTCGGAACTCTTGTCAGCCATTAGTAAGCTGGAAAAAGCCTGAAGTTGGAAAACTAAGGGAGGGGATTTGAGAGAGGAAAGGTTAGAAAGCTGGGAGAAGGATGAGGAGAAGTTATGAAATGAGTAGAGAGGTTAAATGAGAGTTGTGGAGAAATCAAACTCCCACCCCACCTTTATATAGCCAAGGAAAGGGGGGATAATGGGCCTCAAAAAGCCCATTTGGGCCCAAAACTAGAAGGTTCTGGAATTATCCAGAGAATTCCAGTAAAAATTAAAAGAAAAACTTAAGTTTTTGGGAGATTCTGGAAGAATCTGGAAGAATCCTAGAAGAGTTTGGAATTTGGGCTCAAAAATGAGGCCCAATTCTAGAAAAACCTTGAAAAAAGTCCAGCCCAGTTAAGGGCCCAAGTGTTTAAAAAAACGGGGGGCCCAGGTAAAAAGGTCTATGTATTAGGCCCAAGTGGTTTTAGGGGTGAAAAAAGCCCAGTTGAAAACAAAGGAGGAGGGGCCCAATTAGCTAAAAACCTATTAAAATGGTTGGCCCAAGAAAATTTAGCCCTGATTTAAGGGCCCAAATCTAAAGTCTATGCAAAAAATAATTATGTAAATATTCCTGACCCATTCGACCAGAAAGCATACAGATATCCTGGTCGAATGGCTTGAGGTCGAAACCCTGTCGATCAGGGGTAAAAAATGGCCTTAATTCGTTCAGAACCAGGACCAATTCGACCAGAAATTATAAAGAAATCCTGATCGAAATCCTCGAGCCCGAATGGGCGTCGACCTGGGAAATCAAAAAGGGAATAATTCGGTCAAAAAGTAGAGATCCTGACCGAAAATCCTGATCGAAGTAAAATCCTAGCCGAAGGAAGAAAGCCCTGATTGAAATAGAATCCTGGCCGAAGAAAAATCCTGCTCGAAATATAAAAAAAAGGGAAAAAATCATGGCCGAAATTCGACCAGGATTCCTGATCGAATGCACCCTGCTCGAAATCCTGTCGACCAGGGCATAGTGAGGGGTAATTCGACCAGGATCCTGGTCGAACAGGATTCCTGGTCGAAATCTGTATAAAAAAAAAGAAAAAAAGAAAAAGAGAGTAGAAAATTCCTAGAAAATTGCAGAAAAATAAAGAAATTCCTTGGAATATTTTCTGAAAAATGTTAATATTTTCAGAATTAAGGGAAAAATCCAAAAAATTGAGGATAAATCCCAGAAAATTAGGGAAAAATCCAGAAAATTAAGGATAAATCCCAGAAATTAAGGGAAAAATCCAGAAATTAAGGATAAATCTTAGAAATTAAGGGAAAAATCCAGAAAATTTAGGAAAAATCCCGGAATTAAGGGAAAAATTCCTGGAAATTAAGATAATTCCTGAATAAAAGGAAAAATCGTTGTAAACGTGTAGGTCGCTCCATACTGTACGCAAAAACGAAACCCTGTAAGGGAATGAATGAACTTAACTTTGGCGAAATCTTATACGGTTTCTCAAAAGTTGGGGGGCAAATGATAAGGATAAATAAATCCTGATTACATAATTAAATATTACAGTTTGGGCCTGCAAGGCCCAATAAGATACTGTATGACATTCATACCCGAAAGGTTAACATATTGATCACGGCCTGATGGACCAGAATCAGGCCTGATGGAACAAGAAGTCCAAAAAACCCTGATTATTATTATTTCGTAATTAATAAATAGGGAGGGAAAAAAGCTATTAAGATTAAGTCCTAGTGGGGATATAAATCCTTGTAGATTGGCCTCCAAAGACCTCCTGGGATAAGGAATCAGCTTCATTCCCTAGGACTCCTAAGCTATCCTAATTCAAAGGCTGACCACCAAGTCTCCTATACCAGGTCCAATTCAAGGACTCCCACATCTATATAAGGGGCCTCACCCCACAATTAGAACTACGTTTTTTGACTTGATCCTTGGCAATTAGCAAGGTACGTAGGCATCTTGTTAAGGCAGATTGAGTCACGAAACACAAGAGAAGTCAAATCGAGCCTTGAAGCTCACGTTCCTTAGTACTAAATACAGCAATCCTATATATTAGTTTTTAATCCATAACAAGTTTTCCCTTTCTTATCTTCATCCAACTTGATAGTTGTTGACATAAGAGTTGATGTAGGTGAGCAGTCCACCAATCCAAAATTTTTCAAAAGATCTTTGACATATTTGGTTTGACTAATAAAGATTTCATCACTTATTTGGCTAACTTGAAGACCAAGAAAGTATCTTAGTTCTCCCATCGTGCTCATCTCATATTCATTCTGCATGAGTTTTGAGAATCTTTGACATAACTTTTTATTCGTAGAACAAAAAATAATATCATCCACATAGATTTGAACTATGATGATGTCATCACCATGTTACTTGTATAATAGAGTCTTGTCAATAGTGCCTCTAGTGAAACCATATTTAAGTAGAAATTCTGTGTATCACACCATGCCCTTGGTGCTTGCTTCAATCCATATAGAGCCTTCAACAGTTTGTAAACAAAATTTGGAAATTCTGGATCTTTAAATCCAGGCGGCTGTTGCACATATACTTATTTTTCTAATTCACCATTAAGGAATGCACTTTTCATATCCATTTGATACACCTTAAAATTGGAATGTGCAACAAATTTAAGGAAATTTTTTATTGCTTCAAGCCTTGCAACTGGGGCAAAAGTTTCATCATAATCAATTCCTTCTTCCAGTGAGTAGCCTTTGACAACCAATCTTGCTTTGTTCCTTGTCATAGTTCCATTTTCATCCATTTTGTTCCTGTACACCCATTTTGTTCCAATAGTTTTTCTATTTCTTGGTGCAGGAACCAATTCCCAAAATTTATTTCTTTCAAACTGATTTAGCTCTTCTTGCATGACATTATCCAATCAGGGTCTGATAGAGCTTCCTCAGTTTTCTTAGACTTAATTTCAGACAAAAGCATGCATGCAATCATTTAATTGGAGTGGCACTTCTAGGCCTTATTTCAAAATTGAGATCACCAATTATAGAATATCTTGTATGACTTCTATTCCATTTTCTGGTATGATTTTGTTGACTAGAATTGTCTTCATTTTCTTCACTGTTGGTATGATTTGCAGAACCATCATCTCCTTCCCCCCTTGAGTTGTGCCACCAAATTCAGGTGTGCTTCTTTCTTGAGATGAATTCTCATTGTTTGAATTCACAGGTTCACTTAATTCTTCCTCCACTCTACTGTTTGTGTTAACTTCAACTTATCTTCAGAATCACTATCAATATTGAGATTTTCAAATTCAAAGTTTCAGCTTCATTTACATCAAGGAATTCCAAGCCTGGACACTTGTCATCGTCAAATGTCACATATGTGCTCTCCATTATTTTTTCTGCTCTAGTATTCAGAATCTGTAGGTAGTCCTTTCCAATGAATATCCCAGAAAAATAGCTTCAAATACTTTAAAGTTAAATTTTCCAACATATTCATAGTTGTCTTTTAGCACAAATCATTTTCTTCCAAACACATGAAGCTGCTTGACAGTAGGCTTCCTTTTTGACAAAATTGAGTAGGGTGAATTGCCAATTTTTGTTATGTAGATATCTATTCTGAGTATAATATGTGTTAACTGCTTCTTCTAAAAACTTATCGGCAGATTGGCATCTTGCAATATTGTCCTAGCAACCTCAACTAGAGTTCTATTTTTTTCTTCCATACCATTCTGTTGAGGTGTTCTTGAAGCTGAAAACTCTTGAAGAATGCCTTTATCTTTGTAAAATTCATCTAGAATTGCATCCCCGAATTCTATGCCATTTTCACTCCTCAATTTTTTGACACATTCTTGATCTTCAGCCTACTCCTCAATTTTCTTTATGTGAATGATGATGTGTGGAGTTTCAACTTTTGAATGCATAAATTCCACCAAAGTGCATCTTGAGTAGTCATCTACCATCACCAAAGCATTTTTTTCTGGATATAGACATGACATTTACAGTCCAACACAAATCCATGTGGATAAGCTGTAGTAGAGTGCTTTTGTGACTGGATCTCTTCATTTGCTCTTTTGACAACCTTCACAAACTTCATTTTGAGAAATTCCAAAGCTGGCATATCTCTCACTAATTCCATTTTATCAGAGTGTGATTGCTTTGAAGTTTAAGTGAGAGACTTTCTTGTTCCAGAGTTTGCTTTGCTCACTAGATACCTTGGTGTAGAAGCAACATATTTTGTCATTGTTGCTAAATTTAAATCTGCAAACAAACAGGCTTCCCTTCCTAATTCCTTTCAGAGCAACTTCACCAGTTTTCTTACTAGTGATTAAGCAATCTTCTTTGTCAAATATAAATTTAAAGCCTTTTTCTGTGAATTGACTGACATTGAGAAGATATTTCAAATGCTGCATCCAGTGCTTAAACCTAAAACCAGTGCTAAATCTTCAATGACAACACTTTATAAAAATCAATTTCCATATCCCATTGTGAATTGTTTGTTGTTGTCTCCAAAGTCACCAAAGGGCCAACCATCTCCTCAAACTGATAACAGGGTTTTATCACCCGTCATATGTCTGGAACATCCACTGTCAATTATCATATACTTTATTCTTCCTTGCCCTGCACACAATGAGATTCATGTTTGTTAAGCTACCCCAAATAGGATACTTGGCCTTTGCTTAATATAGACCAAACCACAAATACTGGAAGAGCTTTATAGCACTGTAGAGACTTTCCTAAAAATAGCTACGGAAAGGGGAAAACCCTCCCTAAGGCAGCAGACCATAAAACATAAAATGTCCTCCAAGCGTTTGGAGGAAGCTGACACGGGTTGATTTGTAAATCAGCTAATGATGAGGAATCAAAGGGTGAAAAGGAAACCTAAACCCATCATTAAGGGCATCTGTGTAATAAAGAGAGTGTCGGGTCTCCAATGGCAAGTACGGTCACCACCAGAGACTGGAACTAATCTAAGAGGAGGAAGGGACATAATTATAACGTGCATTTAGTTTATCAAATCTTTGTTGTGCCAAGTATTACAATGATTAAAAGAATCGAGATGTGCAGTAGAGGGCTATTCATCCCCCCTAGTGTTAATCATATTGATTAAATACATATACGAGACGGATCTCGATATCCTTACCTCGTTTTGAAGCCGAGGCTATCTTTGCGCCCTCTCGGACCCTTGTCAGCCATTAGTAGCTGGAAAAAGCCTAAAGTTGGAAAACTAAGGGAGGGGATTTGAGAGAGGAAAGGTTAGAAGGAAGGGGGAAGGGACGAGGAGAAGCTATGAATGGAGTAGAGAGGTGAAATGAGAGGTGTGGAGAAATCAAACTCTCACCCCACCTTTATATAGCCAAGGAAGGGGGATAATGGGCCTTAAAAAAGCCCATTTGGGCCCAAAAACTAGAAGGTTATGGAATTATCCAGAGAATTCCAATAAAAACAAAAAAGAAAAATTAAGTTTTTAGGAGATTCTGGAAGAATCTGGAAGAAACCTAGAAGAGTTTGGAATTTGGGCTCAGAAATGAGGCCCAATTCTAGAAAAACCTTGAAAAAGTCAAGCCCTTAAGGGCCTAAGTATTTAAAAAGCCCAGGTAAAAGGCCTCTGTATTAGGCCCAAGTGATTTTAGGGGTAAAAAAGAAAAACCCATTAGAAGGGTTGGCCCAAGAAAATTTAGCCCAGATTTAAGGGCCAAATCTAAAGTATATGCAAAAAATCATTATGTAAATATTCCTGAACCCATTCGACCAGAAACATAAAGAAATCCTGGTCGAATGGCTTGAGGTCGAAACCCTGTCGATCAAGGCTAAAAACAGCCTTAATTCGACCAGAAAGAAGATCCATTCACCAAGAAACACGAAGGAATCCTGATCGAAGTTCCTAAGGTCAAAGTTTATCGATCAAGGTTGAAAAATAAGCTTAATTCGACCAGAATTTAGACTCATTCGACTAGAAATCAAAAGAAAATCCTGGTCGAAACAATCCTGCTCGAAATAGCTTCGACCAAGGCAAGAAGATGGTTATTCGATTAGAAACACAAGAATCCTGACCGAAGGGACGAAAATCCTAGTCGAAAAATTCCTAGTCGACAAAAAAAAGAAAAAAAAAGAAAGGGGGGAAAAATCCTGGCCGAAATTTGACCAGGATTCCTGATCGAATGCATCCTCCTCGAAAAGCCTTCGACCAAGGCACAACAGAGGTTAATTCGACCAGGATCCTGGTCGAACAGGATTCCTGGTCGAAATCTGTATAAAAAAAAAGAGAGAAAAAAGAAAAAGGAAAAAGGGGGAAGAAAAAGAAGGAAAAATTCCTGAAAAATTACTGAAAGATAAGGAAAATTTCTTAAAATATTTCTGAAAAATGCTATATTTTCAGAAATAAGGAATAAATCCAGAAAAATAAGGATAAATCCCAGAAATTAAGGGAAAAATCCAGTAAAATAAGGATAAATCCCAGAAATTAAGGGAAAAAATCCAGAAAAATAAGGATAAATCCCAGAAATTAAGGGAAAAATCCAGAAAAATAAGGATAAATCCCAAAAATTAAGGGAAAAATCCAGAAAATTAAGGATAAATCCTAGAAATTAAGTGAAAAATCCAGAAAATTAGGGAAAAATCCTGGAATTAAGGGAAAAATTCCTGGAAATTAAGATAATTCCTGAATAAAAGGAACAATCGTTGTAAACGTGTAGGTCGCTCCACACTTTACGCAAAAACGAAACCCTGTAAGGGAATGAATAGACTTAACTTCTGCGAAACCTAATCAATGTTTCCCAAAAGTTGGGGGGCAAATGATAGGGATAAATAAATCCTGATTACATAATTAAATATTACAGTTTGGGCTGCAAGGCCCAATAAGAAGATGTATGACATTCAGACCAGAAAGGTTAACATGTTGATCAGGCCTGATGGAACAAAGAAGGCCAAAAAACCCTGATTATTTATTAATTTCGTAATTAATAACAACTATTAAGATAAGTCCTAGTGAGGATATAAATCCTTGTAGATTGGCCTCCAAGGAACCTCATGGGATAAGGAATCAGCTTCCTACTCCCTAGGACTCCTAAGTCTATCCTAATTCAGAGACTTGACCACCAAGTCTCCTATACCAAGTCCAATTCAAGGACTCCCACATCTATATAAGGGGTCTCACCCCACAAATCAGAACTATATTTTTTAATTTGATCCTTGGTAATCAGCAAGGTACGTAGGCATCTTGTTAAGGCAGATTGAGTCACGAAACACAAGAGCAGTCAAAACGAGCCTTGAAGCTCACGTTCCTTAGTACTAAATACAACAATTATATATATTAGTTTTTTCCATAACAAGTTTTCCCTTTCTTATCTTCATCCAACTTGATAGCTGTTGACATAAGAGTTGATGTAGGTGAGCAGTCCACCAATCCAAAATTTTTCAAAAGATCTTTGACATATTTGGTTTGACTAATAAAGATTTCATCACTTATTTGGCTAACTTGAAGACCAAGAAAGTATCTTAGTTCTCCCATCGTGCTCATCTCATATTCATTCTGCATGAGTTTTGAGAATCTTTGACATAACTTTTTATTCGTAGAACAAAAAATAATATCATCCACATAGATTTGAACTAGGATGATGTCATCACCATGTTACTTGTATAATAGAGTCTTGTCAATAGTGCCTCTAGTGAAACCATGTTTAAGTAGAAATTCTGTGTATCACACCATACCCTTGGTGCTTGCTTCAATCCATATAGAGCCTTCAACAGTTTGTAAACAAAATTTGGAAATTCTGGATCTTTAAATCCAGGCGGCTGTTGCACATATACTTATTTTTCTAATTCACCATTAAGGAATGCACTTTTCATATCCATTTGATACACCTTAAAATTGGAATGTGCAGCAAATTTAAGGAATTTTTTTATTGCTTCAAGCCTTGCAACTGGGGCAAAAGTTTCATCTAATCAATTCCTTCTTCCAGTGAGTAGCCTTTGACAACCAATCTTGCTTTGTTCCTTGTCATAGTTCCATTTTCATCCATTTTGTTCCTGTACACCCATTTTGTTCCAATAGTTTTTCTATTTCTTGGTGCAGGAACCAATTCCCAAAATTTATTTTTTCAAACTGATTTAGCTCTTTTTGCATGATAATTATCCAATCAGGGTCTGATAGAGCTTCCTCAGTTTTCTTAGACTTAATTTCAGACAAAAGCATGCATGCAATCATTTAATTGGAGTGGCACTTCTAGGCCTTATTTCAAAATTGAGATCACCAATTATAGAATATCTTGTATGACTTCTATTCCATTTTCTGGTATGATTTTGTTGACTAGAATTGTCTTCATTTTCTTCACTGTTGGTATGATTTGCAGAACCATCTCCTTCCCCCCTTGAGTGTGTGCCACCAAATTCAGGTGTGCTTCTTTCTTGAGATGAATTCTCATTGTTTGAATTCACAGGTTCACTTAATTCTTCCTCCACTCTACTGTTTGTGTTAACTTCAACTTATCTTCAGAATCACTATCAATATTGAGATTTTCAAATTTCAAAGTTTCAGCTTCATTTACATCAAGGAATTCCAAGCCTGGACACTTGTCATCGTCAAATGTCACATATGTGCTCTCCATTATTTTTTTCTGCTCTAGTATTCAGAATCTGTAGGTAGTCCTTTCCAATGAATATCCCAGAAAAATAGCTTCAAATACTTTAAAGTTAAATTTTCCAACATATTCATAGTTGTCTTTTAGCACAAATCATTTTCTTCCAAACACATGAAGCTGCTTGACAGTAGGCTTCCTTTTTGACAAAATTGAGTAGGGTGAATTGCCAATATTTTTGTTATGTAGATATCTATTCTGAGTATAATATGATGTGTTAACTGCTTCTTCTAAAAAACTTATCGGCAGATTGGCATCTTGCAATATTGTCCTAGCAACCTCAACTAGAGTTCTATTTTTTCTTCCTATACCATTCTGTTGAGGTGTTCTTGAAGCTGAAAACTCTTGAAGAATGCCTTATCTTTGTAAAATTCATCTAGAAGTGCATCCCCGAATTCTATGCCATTTTCACTCCTCAATTTTTTTGACACATTTCTTGATCTTCAGCCTACTCCTCAATTTTCTTTATGTGAATGATGATTGTGTGGAGTTTCAACTTTTGAATGCATAAATTCCACCAAAGTGCATCTTGAGTAGTCATCTACCATCACCAAAGCATTTTTTTCTGGATATAGACATGACATTTACAGGTCCAACACAAATCCATGTGGATAAGCTGTAGTAGAGTGCTTTTGTGACTGGATCTCTTCATTTTGCTCTTTTGACAACCTTCACAAACTTCATTTTGAGAAAATTCCAAAGCTGGCATATCTCTCACTAATTCCATTTTTATCAGAGTGTTGATTGCTTTGAAGTTTAAGTGAGAGACTTTCTTGTTCCAGAGTTGCTTTGCTCACTAGATACCTTGGTGTAGAAGCAACATATTTTGTCATTGTTTGCTAAATTTAATCTGCAACAAACAGGCTTCCCTTCCTAATTCCTTTCAGAGCAACTTCACCAGTTTTCTTACTAGTGATTAAGCAATCTTCTTGTCAAATATAAATTAAAGCCTTTTTCTGTGAATTGACTGACATTGAGAAGAATTATTTCAAATGCTGCATCCAGTGCAAACCTAAAACCAGTGCTAATCTTCAATGACAACACTTATAAAAATCAATTTTCCATATCCCATTGTGAATTGTTTGTGTTGTCTCCAAAGTCACCAAAGGGCCAACCATCTCCTCAAACTGATAACAGGGTTTTATCACCCGTCATATGTCTGGAACATCCACTGTCAATTATCCATATGACTTTATTCTCTTGCCCTGCACACAATGAGATTCATGTTTGTTTAGCTACCCAAATAGGATACTTGGCCTTTGCTTAATATAGACCCAACCACAAATACTGGAAGAGCTATTATAGCACTGAGAGACTTTCCTAAAAACAGCTACGGAAAGGGGAAAACCCTCCCTAAGGCAGCAGACCCTACAACATAAAATGTTCCTCCAAGCGTTTGGAGGAAGCTGACACGGGTTGATTTGTAAATCAGCTAAATGATGAGGAATAAAAGGGTGAAAAGGAAACCTAAACCCATCATTAAGGGCATCTGTGTAAATAAAGAGAGTGTCGGGTCTCCAATGGCAAGTACGGTCACCACCAGAGACTGGAACTAATCTAAGAGGAGGAAGGACATTATAACGTGCATTTAGTTTATCAAAATCTTTGTTGTGCCAAGTATTACCATGATTAAAGAATCGAGATGTGCAGTAGAGGGATAATTCATCCCCCTAGTGTTAATCATATTAATTAAATACATATACGAAGAACGGATCTCGATATCCTTACCTCGTTTTGAAGCCGAGGCTATCTTTGCCGCCCTCTCGGAACCCTTGTCAGCCATTAGTAAGCTGGAAAAAGCCTGAAGTTGGAAAACTAAGGGAGGGGATTTGAGAGAGGAAAGGTTAGAAGGAAGGGGGAAGGACGAGGAGAAGTTATGAAATGAGTAGAGAGGTGAAATGAGAGGTGTGGAGAAATCAAACTCTCACCCCACCTTTATATAGCCAAGGAAGGGGGATAATGGGCCTTAAAAAGCCCATTTGGGCCCAAAAACTAGAAGGTTATGGAATTATCCAGAGAATTCCAATAAAAAACAAAAAAGAAAAATTAAGTTTTTAGGAGATTCTGGAAGAATCTGGAAGAATCCTAGAAGAGTTTGGAATTTGGGCTCAGAAATGAGGCCCAATTCTAGAAAAACCTTGAAAAAGTCAAGCCCAGTTAAGGGCCTAAGTATTTAAAAAGCCCAGGTAAAAAGGCCTCTGTATTAGGCCCAAGTGATTTTAGGGGTAAAAAAGAAAAACCCATTAGAAGGGTTGGCCCAAAAAAATTTAGCCCAGATTTAAGGGCCCAAATCTAAAGTATATGCAAAAAATCATTATGTAAATATTCCTGACCCATTCGACCAGAAAACATAAAGAAATCCTGGTCGAATGGCTTGAGGTCGAAACCCTGTCGATCAAGGCTAAAAAACAGCCTTAATTCGACCAGAAAGAAGATCCATTCGACCAAGAAACACGAAGGAATCCTGATCGAAGTTCCTAAGGTCAAAGTTTTATCGATCAAGGTTGAAAAATAAGCTTAATTCGACCAGAATTTAGACTCATTCGACTAGAAATCAAAAGAAATCCTGGTCGAACCAATCCTGCTCGAAATAGCTTCGACCAAGGCAAGAAAGATGGTTAATTCGATTAGAACACAAGAATCCTGACCGAAAGGGACGAAAATCCTAGTCGAAAAATTCCTAGTCGACAAAAAAAAGAAAAAAAAAAGAAAAGGGGGGAAAAATCCTGGCCGAAATTCGACCAGGATTCCTGATCGAATGCATCCTCCTCGAAAAGCCTTCGACCAAGGCACAACAGAGGTTAATTCGACCAGGATCCTGGTCGAACAGGATTCCTGGTCGAAATTCTGTATAAAAAAAAGAGAGAAAAAGAAAAAAGGAAAAAGGGGGAAGAAAAAGAAGGAAAAATTCCTGAAAAATTACTGAAAGATAAGGAAATTTCTTAAAATATTTTCTGAAAAATGCTAATATTTTCAGAAATAAGTAATAAATCCAGAAAAATAAGGATAAATCCCAGAAATTAAGGGAAAAATCCAGTAAAATAAGGATAAATCCCAGAAATTAAGGGAAAAAATCCAGAAAAATAAGGATAAATCCCAGAAAATTAAGGGAAAAAATCCAGAAAAATAAGGATAAATCCCAAAAATTAAGGGAAAAATCCAGAAAATTAAGGATAAATCCTAGAAATTAAGTGAAAAATCCAGAAAATTAGGAAAAAATCCTGGAATTAAGGGAAAAATTCCTGGAAATTAAGATAATTCCTGAATAAAAGGAACAATCGTTGTAAACGTGTAGGTCGCCTCCACACTTTACGCAAAAACGAAACCCTGTAAGGGAATGAATAGACTTAACTTCTGCGAAACCTAATCAATGTTTCCCAAAAGTTGGGGGGCAAATGATAGGGATAATAAATCCTGATTACATAATTAAATATTACAGTTTGGGCTGCAAGGCCCAATAAGAAGATGTATGACATTCAGACCAGAAAGGTTAACATGTTGATCAGGCCTGATGGAACAAAGAAGGCCAAAAAACCCTGATTATTTATTAATTTCGTAATTAATAAACAACTATTAAGATAAGTCCTAGTGAGAATATAAATCCTTGTAGATTGGCCTCCAAGGAACCTCATGGGATAAGGAATCAGCTTCCTACTCCCTAGGACTCCTAAGTCTATCCTAATTCAGAGACTTGACCACCAAGTCCTCCTATACCAAGTCCAATTCAAGGACTCCCACATCTATATAAGGGGTCTCACCCCACAAATCAGAACTATATTTTTAATTTGATCCTTGGTAATCAGCAAGGTATGTAGGCATCTTGTTAAGGCAGATTGAGTCACGAAACACAAGAGCAGTCAAACGAGCCTTGAAGCTCACGTTCCTTAGTACTAAATACAACAATTATATATATTAGTTTTTAATCCATAACAAGTTTTCCCTTTCTTATCT
Source organism: Apium graveolens (assembly GCF_009905375.1). Taxonomy (NCBI): domain Eukaryota; kingdom Viridiplantae; phylum Streptophyta; class Magnoliopsida; order Apiales; family Apiaceae; genus Apium; species Apium graveolens. Next base: position 261,215,332 of record NC_133653.1, read on the forward strand.
TCATCCAACTTGATAGCTGTTGACATAAGAGTTGATGTAGGTGAGCAGTCCACCAATCCAAAATTTTTCAAAAGATCTTTGACATATTTGGTTTGACTAATAAAGATTTCATCACTTATTTGGCTAACTTGAAGACCAAGAAAGTATCTTAGTTCTCCCATCGTGCTCATCTCATATTCATTCTGCATGAGTTTTGAGAATCTTTGACATAACTTTTTATTCGTAGAACAAAAAATAATATCATCCACATAGATTTGAACTAGGATGATGTCATCACCATGTTACTTGTATAATAGAGTCTTGTCAATAGTGCCTCTAGTGAAACCATGTTTAAGTAGAAATTCTGTGTATCACACCATACCCTTGGTGCTTGCTTCAATCCATATAGAGCCCTTCAACAGTTTGTAAACAAAATTTGAAAATTCTGGATCTTTAAATCCAGGCGGCTGTTGCACATATACTTATTTTTCTAATTCACCATTAAGGAATGCACTTTTCATATCCATTTGATACACCTTAAAAATTGGAATGTGCAGCAAATTTAAGGAATTTTTTTATTGCTTCAAGCCTTGCAACTGGGGCAAAAGTTTCATCTTAATCAATTCCTTCTTCCAGTGAGTAGACTTTGACAACCAATCTTGCTTTGTTCCTTGTCATAGTTCCATTTTCATCCATTTTGTTCCTGTACACCCATTTTGTTCCAATAGTTTTTCTATTTCTTGGTGCAGGAACCAATTCCCAAAATTTATTTTTTTCAAACTGATTTAGCTCTTTTTGCATGATAATTATCCAATCAGGGTCTGATAGAGCTTCCTCAGTTTTCTTAGACTTAATTTCAGACAAAAGCATGCATGCAATCATTTAATTGGAGTGGCACTTCTAGGCCTTATTTCAAAATTGAGATCACCAATTATAGAATATCTTGTATGACTTCTATTCCATTTTCTGGTATGATTTTGTTGACTAGAATTGTCTTCATTTTCTTCACTGTTGGTATGATTTGCAGAACCATCATCTCCTTCCCCCCTTGAGTGTGTGCCACCAAATTCAGGTGTGCTTCTTTCTTGAGATGAATTCTCATTGTTTGAATTCACAGGTTCACTTAATTCTTCCTCCACTCTACTGTTTGTGTTAACTTCAACTTATCTTCAGAATCACTATCAATATTGAGATTTTCAAATTTCAAAGTTTCAGCTTCATTTACATCAAGGAATTCCAAGCCTGGACACTTGTCATCGTCAAATGTCACATATGTGCTCTCCATTATTTTTTTCTGCTCTAGTATTCAGAATCTGTAGGTAGTCCTTTCCAATGAATATCCCAGAAAAATAGCTTCAAATACTTTAAAGTTAAATTTTCCAACATATTCATAGTTGTCTTTTAGCACAAATCATTTTCTTTCCAAACACATGAAGCTGCTTGACAGTAGGCTTCCTTTTTGACAAAATTGAGTAGGGTGAATTGCCAATATTTTTGTTATGTAGATATCTATTCTGAGTATAATATGATGTGTTAACTGCTTCTTCTAAAAAACTTATCGGCAGATTGGCATCTTGCAATATTGTCCTAGCAACCTCAACTAGAGTTCTATTTTTTTCTTCCATACCATTCTATTGAGGTGTTCTTGAAGCTGAAAACTCTTGAAGAATGCCTTTATCTTTGTAAAATTCATCTAGAATTGCATCCCCGAATTCTATGCCATTTTCACTCCTCAATTTTTTGACACATTCTTGATCTTCAGCCTACTCCTCAATTTTCTTTATGTGAATGATGATGTGTGGAGTTTCAACTTTTGAATGCATAAATTCCACCAAAGTGCATCTTGAGTAGTCATCTACCATCACCAAAGCATTTTTTTCTGGATATAGACATGACATTTACAGGTCCAACACAAATCCATGTGGATAAGCTGTAGTAGAGTGCTTTTGTGACTGGATCTCTTCATTTTGCTCTTTTGACAACCTTCACAAACTTCATTTTGAGAAAATTCCAAAGCTGGCATATCTCTCACTAATTCCATTTTTATCAGAGTGTTGATTGCTTTGAAGTTTAAGTGAGAGACTTTCTTGTTCCAGAGTTTGCTTTGCTCACTAGATACCTTGGTGTAGAAGCAACATATTTTGTCATTGTTTGCTAAATTTAAATCTGCAACAAACAGGCTTCCCTTCCTAATTCCTTTCAGAGCAACTTCACCAGTTTTCTTACTAGTGATTAAGCAATCTTCTTTGTCAAATATAAATTTAAAGCCTTTTTCTGTGAATTGACTGACATTGAGAAGAATTATTTCAAATGCTGCATCCAGTGCTAAACCTAAAACCAGTGCTAAATCTTCAATGACAACACTTATAAAAATCAATTTTCCATATCCCATTGTGAATTGTTTGTTGTTGTCTCCAAAGGTCACCAAAGGGCCAACCATCTCCTCAAACTGATACAGGGTTTTATCACCCGTCATATGTCTGGAACATCCACTGTCAATTATCCATATGACTTTATTCTTCTTGCCCTGCACACAATGAGATTCATGTTTGTTTAGCTACCCAAATAGTGTTGGGAACTTTCTTCTTTTTCACAGAATTTACAGAAGTAGAACTTGAACATTCAAAAGAAACATCATTCTTAGTTTGATTAACATTTTTTTCTCTAATCACAGATCTAAAGTTAACTTCTTTGAGATCTTTTCTTAATTTATGATAACTTGTCATAACTTTTATCTTGCATGAAATACAGTCAAACTTGTCACCGAAGGAATATGGATTATCTGTTTGTGCCTCATTATATTTGCAGGCTCCATACTTTGGCTCACTAACAGCCTTTTTACAAAGGTGAGTCAGATGGTTTGTTGAGCCATATTTTTGAAACTGCTTTTTTTGGAGCATCTGCAACATAGACATAATTATTGCTTTTGTTGACACTGCTTCCATGTACTTGTTTTATGTTCTTGTTATATGTTCTAGTTTTTGTACTTTGTTTATCTTAATAAAGTCATTTTTTTCACTTATATATGTGTACACAACACAAATATGGAAGACCTATGTATTGCTGACTGCGCAACTACTCATACAATTCTACAAAACCAGAAGTATTTTTCTCAGTTAACTAAAACCAACTCAAAAGTATGGACAATTTCGGGTACGTCTAATATAATCGAAGGTTTTGGGAAGGCTAATTTTTCTCTACCGAATGAAACACAGGTTCATATACCAAATGCCCTATACTTTAGCAAGTCAACTAGGAACCTCTTAAGTTTTAAGGATATTCGTCTTAATGATTTTCACGTGGAAAGTAATAGTGAGGGTGGAAAAGAATATCTCCTAATCACTTCATCTACCTCAGGCTATAAGAAAATCTTGGAGAAATTACCATCAGTCTCTTCTGGGTTGTATACCACTCAAATAAAGGTCATTGAGTCTTACAATGTCACTATTCCAAAAATCGTTGATCTAAAATCCCTTATTCTATGGCATGATAGACTTGGTCATCCAGGAGTCTCTATGATACATTTGGATGAGTCAAAATTTCCGACATTAGGGGTAGAAAAATTATTGGATAAGATAAACCCTGACTTGACATGGAATACATCAGGATTAAATGCTTTAGAACCGCGAACTAATTAATGCGAATCTGAAGTTCAAAGAATTATTCATATGCAAAATATTGCTATTCAAATACCATATGCTTGTAGTGATTCTAGGCATATTGTTAAATCACATATACCTGCCATTAATGCCCCAACAAGGGTTGAAATACCTATTCATAAATCAGTTCCTGAAGAATTGATTAATAATTCAAAACCATGCCAGAAGCGCGGTAGACTAATTGGTACAAAATATGTTGTACCACGAAAACAGAAAATGATTGGACATGCCTCTGAAGTGGCAAATGTTCCAGACAATACCCCAGAAGTGGTATCATCTCCTGAAGAGGTTAAAACCCCTGAAGTGGCAGTGACAAAACCACCAGAAGTGGTATTGCCTCTAGAAGAGGATATTGCCCTTGAAGTGGCATATACTTCCGTAAAAGCAAAGGTACCTGAAAGTTATGAGATCTCATTGAGTTATGTACATAACGGAAAATTATTGGATCGTGGGAGTATTGAAGTTGATGATGTATATGCTTTTTCCGTGGCATGTGATAAAATTATGAACTCCGATCCAGAACCAAAAAACGTGGAAGAATGTCGACAAAGAGATGATTGGCCAAAATGGAAAGTTGCAATCCAGGAAGAATCGTAATCCTTGCGCAAGAGAAATGTATTTGGACCTGCAGTCCGAACACCAGCTGGTGTGGTCCCCGTTGGGAAAATATGGGTATTTGTACAAAAACGAAATGAGAGAAATGAAATTGTAAGATATAAAGCCCGACTCGTAGCCTAGGGATTCTCTCAAAGGCCTGGATTTGATTACCAGGAAACTTACTCTCCAGTGATGGAAGAAGTTACTTTTTATTTTTTATGGGTATGGCTTGTATGGAAAAATTGGAAACAGGTCTGATGGACGTTGTGACAGCCTACCTATAGTCTGATGGACGTTGTGACAGCCTACCTATATAGATCACTTGATAGAGATATCTATATGAAAACGTGACAACCCAGAATCCGGGGTCAGGATTGGGTGTCACTAAACAACTTTAAACAATACAATGATGTATATTAAAACAAATATACAGATAACCCCTCAATATTCCGGATCGCTTACAGGTTATGGTATGAAACAAGAATTTAACCTTCTAAAATTACAATAACTAAATACCATTTTATTACCTCTTTACTAACTTCCTTGTATTATTCACTCTGACACTTCAAAATTCCTTCAGCTGAAATCTCTCCACTTTCGCTGTCTATTAAAAGTTATTCACTCTTGTCATCATTTGATGCTGAAATAAATAAGAATTCACAAAGCAAGAGTGAGCCAAAAATGCCCAGCAAGTATCATAAATGGTTTCCAGGTATCAGATCAAAGAAACTCCTGGAAACGATTGTTGAATGATTTCAAAACATCTTTATATATTTAAAACAATTGAGCGAACAAAACATCGACCTTCATTGGCCTTTAATCATAAATCACATTTTTCTGTAAAAGAACAGCGAAAGTTTCAATGTTTCATCCCTTTGAATTAAATCTTTGTTTGATTTTGTAATTATGAACTGTTCAAGAAGGAAAGCCGTTAATGGCGATCAACAATAAATTAGACTAGACACTAAAAACCAACATATGCACTATAACCTGCTGATCAGTCAGGATATAGTACGGATCTATACCCAACTGCATAGTCCCAACCAATATATGGGGCACCCAGGCAACTATGGCCTAATAATCAAGGGACCAGCCATCTCTTGCCCTTAGGGTCCAGCTCATTCCTGGCCCTCATCGTAACCATCCAGTCCGTGGAGTATTTTGATGTCAAATCATTTTTGATTTCAAAACATCCCAATTCAGGGTTCGCAAATAACCCGAAAGAATGGGTATTTGCTCAAGAGATCAATCGATAATCAAGGAACAAGATCAAAAGGCACTGGCATAAATAAGAATAATTACAGCGAAATATAAAAACATATAACTATTCTGAACTTTGAATAGGAACGAAGAAATATTTGTAATATTTTAGAAGAAAGGTTAGGAATACTTGCCTCAATTGATAACCCTCTGATCTTTAACTATCTTCCATATTACTCAGTCCTGATGTGTCTGCATTTCATTGATAGGATACTTGACCTTTCGTGTTCTTCACCATTTTTAAGTTTATCTCTATTCTGAATTCATTCGTTTCACGACTACACGTAATCCGGCTTTACTTTTACCATCTCTGTCTGGATTTGAATGTCTCGCATTATGGGTATCTATCATAACAGATACCTTTCAATTAACTGACAATATATCATTGTCTAGCCTATACGTTTATCTTTGTCATCTACCCGCCCGATAATAACATATACGAATCACATCTCAATCAGATAACATTTAAAAGACACGTGGACGCACAATTTATATAACACATACACATAAGGCATGTATCACATAATTCATATAGTCACATAATTCATGTAGCACATAAGTTGAATCATCAAAAGATAGACCTCGATATGTTTAGAATCAAAATCAGGTCAAAACGAGTATTTTATCGATCAATCATCGACTCAAAATGATTCATAAGACAAATGCCCTTTTGATACAAAAGAATTTAAGTCTCAAAAATATTTTTAATGAAAGCAGAATATTTTTCTGAGTCTAGAGGCGTTCGTTTTGTATTAAACGGGCGAACGGTCCATTTATTACGAATTTTTGAACATTTTTTTTGGAATTAAATGAGTCTCCGAATCATTTTATAATTAAATAATAGGGTTCGAATACCCGAACCTGATTTTAAAATAATTTTATAATATTTATCTAGCTATGAAAATAATTTTAAATAATATTTTAAAACTCGAAACTATTTCTCGGAATTTTTAAATCAGAATAAATAATTAAATCTAATTAAATAATCAATTAAAATTAATTAATAACTAATTAAATTAATTAATCAATTAATATTTAAATTAATTGACTAATTAAATAATTAATTATCAACTAAAATTAATTAATTAAATAATTAAGATTTATTTTAAAATTAAAAATAGTTTTCAGAATTAAAAATTTTGATTTTTGAAATTTAAAATAAATAAAAACATTTTATGAAAATAATTGTAAAAAGAAAATATCATTTTTTAAATAACTAAAACAGGAATATACTTTTTGGATTTTCTGGAAAAGCCAGGGACCGTTTTGCAAAACCGAACAAGTCAGGGGGATCAAACAGCAATTTTGCTGTCTTCCTCCCCACCCTCCCGCCGGCGATCGCCATTGTCGGCGGTCCCAAGCTTTCTGGCGATCGCCATTGTTATTTTAACATTCAACTAGTAGTTTAACCAATACTTCTTACTAGTGTTTAGTCTCATACCGATGTTTCGATTTTTTATAAAATGTTTATGTATGATCCAACCGTAAGGATGTCAAGATCTATATATTTTAGTGATATGATAAAATTTTTAGAAAAAAATAAATGTATTTGGTTTGTTATTTTAATAGTCAACTAGTAGTTTGACAAATACTTCTTACTAGTGTTTAGTTTCATACCGATGTTTCGATTTTTTACAAAATGTTTATGTATGATCCAACTATAAGGATGTCAAGATCTATATATTTTAATGATATGATAAAATTTTTAGAAAAAAATAAATGTATTTGGTTTGTTATTTTAACAGTCAACTAGTAGTTTGACCAGTTATTCTTACTAGTGTTTAGTCCCGTACCGATGTTTCGATTTTTTAAAAACTGTTTATGAATGACCCAACCGTAAGGACGTCAAGATTTATATAATTTATTGATATGATAATTTTTTTAGAGAAAAATAAATATATTTTAATCATTAGATCTCGATAATTTTAACAAATAAAGTATAAATAAGTATAATTCTAAATTTCATCGTACACTCTTGTTAATGGAATTTATCATAAAATCGATCAATTTTTTTTTAATAAAATAATGAGTTGTCAAAATAAATTATAAAATTATAATCTTTTATGAAAAAGATTAACAAATTACAATATTTTTTTAGAAATAAATTATAATCCTAAATTATACCGCAAACTATTTTCGGTGGTTTATATGTTAAATCAACCAAAATCTTCATTTCATTTGTTTAGTACAATAACTAGTTGTTAAATATATATTCTAATATTTATAATAATATATTATTTTATAATCAAATGATTAAATAATCATAGTATTATAATTTTAATTTTCATAATGTAAAACTAAGTGAAACAAATATAAATTGACACTCCTAAATACAACCCATGACAGTTAAATTTAATGTCATGTCAGCGATCCGCCTGATTTAGATCCAACGCACCAAATTCAACCACTTAAAAAATAATCTAAAGGTTGATTTTGCATTTTATAAAATAGTGTTTACTGATCTATAAAGTAAACACTATTTCTTTGTCTTTCAGTTGTAATAATCTAGATTAATCTCTTGTATTCTCTTAAGAAAGAAGCTGAGTTCTTTATCAACAAAGAACCCAGAAATTTTGTAGCAAGACATTCTTAATTTTAATATAAAATTAAGTGAGTTTTGTAAGATTTGTGTTCACTGTTTTATTAACATTATTTTTGTGTTAACACATTTCACTACAAGATTTAGATCACTTTGTTTACCAACCATAAACATTCAAGAAAATGCATAAAAACAAGAAAACACATTCACCCCCCTCTGTGTGTGATTCATTACCTAACAAGTGGACTTGCTAGGTAGGACATTGTTGGACTTATAAGGCATCTAGTAGGACATTGTTGGACTTGCTCTAAACCACACCCTCTGAGCCCAAGAGATGACAGAAAGAATAAGTTGTTTAGCGAAGCAGGTACCATAGATGTAATGTTCACCACACTTGTTTCCTTGGAGCTTCCAGGATAGGATCTTCGGATAAGCAGAAGGCGCATGAGAGGCTGTTTTCAAGATTTCAAACCCTTGTTTGAACTGCAACAAGGCCATTCTCTCCTCTACGTGGCAAAGCGGCTGCATGGAAGGATTTGATTTTGTACTACCAACTAATCTAGAATGAAAAAAAACAGAGTAAAAAGATAAAATGCAGTATGGAAACAGTGTACAAAGATAATGACACCATAATACCTTAAAATACTAGTTGACTGCATAAAGACAGACTTGGCTTGTATTAGATGTTACACATTGTATTAGCAGTCAAGCAGCCGGAGGGGAAATTGTACACAAGTCGTCGGAAAGAAAAGGTGGATGTGGAAAAAAAGGTGGAAAGAAAATACAATGAAATATTGGAGAAACTTCCGCAATGATTTATTGCGGAAAGTTTGAACGGCCCAGATTAATTAGTTTCACAGTCACATACTTTCTTTCCTTTGTTCTTTCTTTCTTCCAATATTTTTTCTTATAAAAGCATTTATGCTTTGTAATTGAGAAGAAAGGGAAACAAGCGGAAGAGGAGGAAAAAAGGACCTGGTTTGGTTACAATGGCATCCTGGAAAGATAAGTTCAAATATTCAGTACCTGTACACTTAAGTGCAACCAACTGGTAGATCAAATTAACCCAAAAATATTATTCTACATCATTCTTGCACTGTGTTTTAGTTATAGAATGTTCACATCTGATTAATTTGTAACTTACATTACATGTACTAACAAAAGGTTGCATGTACAAATTTGAAGGGATAACACACAGCACAGAAGATCCATTGCTGCAAGCTTAGTTCAAGGCGTCTACGTTCTGGAAGAAGATCGTCAACACAATCGAAAAGGCCATTATGCTCTAGCACCTCCATGGTGGAGTTCTTTCAATTTCCAATCACAGCCCCAAGTGCTCATAGATGACTCCGATTCCTCGATATTCGGAGCTATCTACAAGTTTGAATCCCCCCTGAACACATCATCATGCAAATACGTGCTTGCATTTCGAGGTACAGTAATCAAATGGAGCACAATAAAACAAGATATTAAACTGGATTTGCACTACGTATTTTCTCAGCATAAACTTCAAAACAGTTCCCGAGTTGCAAAGGCCTTGAGAGTTGTGAAAATACTAGTTGATCAAGTTGGTGCTGCAAATGTATGGCTAGCAGGACATTCTTTAGGCTCACTTATTGCACTATTAGTTGGACGAAACATGGTAAAAATGGGATTTCTCCTGGAAACATATCTTTTCAATCCGCCATTCAGTTCACTATCAATACCTCTGGAGCTACTAATCAAGAACAAGATATTAAAGTTCGGGGCTCGACTTATTGGGGATGTAATCAGGGCAGGATTATCATTAGGCCTAATAGGCCACCAGGCATCGCAAGTCGATAACCCGTTTATCAAGCTTTCGGGGTGGACTCCGTACCTGTTTGTGAATCCAAAGGATCCAATTTGTTCCCAGTATGTTGCTTACTTTGAGCAAAGAAAGGCAATGGTGAGTATAGGTGCTTCTACAGTTGGAAATATGGGAACACAAGTCTCTGTGATGAGTATTGTTGCATCACGTTCACTAGCTACAGAACCATATCATCTGCTTCCAACTGCTTATCTTGTGACAAATTTGAACAAGACAAAGACTAAGAAATCCCATAAATTGTCGCAGTGGTGGTCCGAGAGTTTTACTGGGGAGCTTGAGTTACACAATTTCTAGCTCACTGTAATATAATTTGTTACAATGCTTTCTTTGTTTTTCTTTTCTTCAATCAGTAGTTGCAATGTTGTGTACTTTTTTAGTAAATCATTACCATGTTCATATGTTTAATTAAACCGACATTTGTTATTACTTTTTTTATGTTATACATGCGGTTTTTCTAATGAGAATAAGTAATCAGGAGGTAGAACTAAAAAATATTTCGAGAGAGTGTGAATAAAATTGCATTGTACAGAGTCTATTTTCTTATAAAATGTCAGGTATGTAATGAAACACAGAGCAGGTTAACTTAATTAATTTGTGATAGTGTTTGCTTATTTAGAACAAGAAAGATATATAAATTTGTAAAGATAAAATACTAATGCAGAACACATAAATCAAATATTAAAAATTCACTTGATTTATTAAAATCAAATTTGTTTTGTTACAAATTTGTGTTCTTTAAATTAAGAAATTAGCTACAAGAGAGCGAATACAAGATTTTTCCTATATCTCTTTGTTATATTTTAAACAAAGGACACTTGACATGCTTTATAAATTATAGATCAACATGCACGGTATTACAAAACTTGCATTAAAATAGAATAACACAGTTTTTAAATCTACTTTGTATATTTTCCATTTCCAGTGTTAGCAAATTTGTGAGATTTAATAGTTCTGTGACCCTCTTTTGACCAATGAATCTTGTTCCTTGATCTTGTATTCTTCAAACTGTATTTGTAGTCTTTCCAATTCAGTGATAGAATTGTTTGTTGACTGATAATCTTAAATCTTCAATTTGTCTGCATTCTGAATTATGAGATAGTTTGTCGAAATCTCTTTTGTTCTGTAGAGATGTCACATACCGATAAGTAAAATGACTTATCGTTATCTTGAGTTCTCTACATGTGTTAATGACTTATTAAGGTCTCCGGTTCTCTACATGTCGAATGACTTGCTGATATCTCTAGTTTTCTACATAGACTTTTGACTTGTCGATATCTCTAGTTCTCTGCATGAAGATTTGACTTGTCGAAATCTCTAGATCTCTATATGAAGAAATGTCTTGTTGATATCTCCAGTTCTCTACATGAACTTTTTGACTTGTCAATATCTGAGATCTCTACATGCATATTGACTTATCGATATTTCTTGTGACTTCTCTACAAGTCATTTTGGACTTCTCGACATACTTCTCGATACTCATTGATCTGTGACTTGTAGAATTTGACTTCGAACATTTTTCCTAAAATATTATTATTCAAATCCAAACTGCTACACTTCTCTCTGAGGCATGATAAGGATTTGATTTTCTTTCAGAGTTTATTCCTTAGTTTGAAGGCTGTTCATAGAAAAATCCTCTAGTAATACAATTACAGAATACAAAATTAGATTATCATACAACTTATCTTTAGCGTTGTCAAGATGACTTAGTCTTGTTATGTACATGTATGTCTTGCACAATAATCTCCCTCAATTTGTGAGAAGATTACTTGGCACAAATTCATGCCTGATAACAAGATTAACCTCAGGCTAAAATTAAATAAAATGAGAAAGACAAATTTACAAAGTACAACTCTTATACATTTTTGCAGTTACATTTTGAATTGAGTTATATGACTATCTGAACTTCTCATAGTTTGGATGTTCTCTAATAAGATCTTTGAGTCTAACTAAAATCTCAAGTTCTTCAATAATTTATGTTCCTCTTAGAGCTTTACCTAATTTGAGCCATTTATCCAAGAGTAACTGTCAATGTAATTAATTTTGTACCTTGATAACTTATGAGTCTTTATTTGCAGAAATACACCATTAGGATACACCCTGCTCAATCATTTGGATTTCAGTTCACTTGACCTTTGCTCAAACATCTCAATCTCCTGAGCATATTTTCTTTCAATCATCTCCCTTTCAGCCTTTTTCCTTGCATGTCTTATATTTCTTTCTCTCAATCTCCCAACCAACTCAGCCTTCCTCATCCTTGTAAAAGAATCCCTTGCATTCATCAAACTTATCATCCTCTCAAGTTTTGCAGTTGTATAATTCTCAATAACTTTTGTATTCAATAAGTTAAATGTGCCATTTTAGAAGTAGATCCTGACTTCTCCTAAAGAGACAACAGACTTTGACTATTTCTTCAGCTAGCTGTTTGTCATAGTCATCATCTAAAATATTTTTAAAAATTGGTAGAAAGTAATCCTAATTAAAGAAATCCCAAAGTGCACCAGTTTCAACTTGAATTTTCATTGGCTTTCTTCATGTAGACTTGAAATGAGTTTTAGTGGGAGGCTTGAATGAAGGTGGTTTGGAAATTTTCTTTAGAAAGGTTTGGCTTGCCGTGATAGTGAATTTGAGTTAAGAATTTACAGTTTGTTTATACAGGTACTTGGGCTAATGAGTTTGGATAGTTTGAGATTGTGTTTAGCTAGGTGTTTATGTTTTTGGATTGGTAGGGTTTTGGATATTTGGGTTGTTGGCGACTTTCTGGTTTCTCTCCCATATCCTCCATCTCTCTTCTTTTTCTTGCTATCCTCCTTTCCCTTCTTTTCTGTCTTCCATTTCTTCTTCTCATCCACATGACTACCACTGCCTTTTCTAGATTGACTTAGATTTGAGCTAGAAGATTTATGTTCATCTTTCTTCTGCTCATCATCATCCAAGTTATCTTTTTTATTAATTTGTGTTCTTGGTAGCATGGCTTCTGTATTCTTCAAATATTTGAAAAGAATCTTTATCATCTCAACATCATTATGAGTTTTATTTTTCTTTGTCTTCAAGTCTGTCTCCAAGATCGTCATCAACTTTTTATTCCCCATTACATACGATTTGGGTAGCTGGAAGTGCTTGCATCTTCTTGTGTTGGGACAGATGTAGGCCACTTCCTTACTTGGCTGTAGATAGGCTTTAGAAAAAGCAGCTATTTTTCCATTTTTAAGCTCATACAACATGAGAGTGTCCTCTGGACTCATAACTTTGACTTTTTTGATAAAAATGTCCAGCTCTGATGCCCATCTTGATTTTAGGAAAGAAAGGGACACCTGCATACACCTGTACACTCCTGAATCATTGACATTCACAACTACCCTCTTTTCTTTTAAGTTCTGTCTTGTCACCAACACCACCCTCAGAAAATTTATATTTTTGTCCATAGCCTTTTTGTATGAAAAATGATTGAAGTTGAGGGATACTCTCAATACTTCTAGAAACTCAGCAAACTCCTTGTCAAAGCAAGGGCCTTCAGCTGCCATCTTGAGTATTTCAAGGTCAATATCATCTTTATTTTTACTTAATTGTTGGCTGTATTTTAGCTTAAGCTCCATCATCTCCCCCTTAGGCTTGGTAGTAGGCAAAGTTGAAGGTTGAGGGATCTGGGCCCTTACTGATTGAGGTGATTTATGAAGGGCCATAATCAAAACACCCATAATAGCTCCAAATGACACAATAATCTGCATCTGAAGATACTTATGGGAGTCTATTAAGGACTTGATGTCCTGTTATTGACTTTGGATAAGGGAAGTAAGTTGAGAGACTTGACTGGTTAGAGAAGCATTTGAAGTTGGAGTTTTGTGACTTGATGTTGAACATATTGGATTTGCAAATTTGTTGAAGTAGAAGGAGCTGTCTGTGAGCTTGTGGAGAGAGAAGCACCAAAAGTGTTTTGCACTGCAGTTCTAATTTCCTCCATCATTAAAGCTAAAGGTTCATATCTGGCCTTGTGAAACTGCTCCAACTTGACCTTTGTGTTATTGTTGCTTAATATTTGTAGTTGAACAACTTCATGCATGGTCAGAAATGATAGTTTGAGATTTTTGATACTTGTCTCTACACCAGTTAAGCTAAATGTGGCCATTTTCTCAACAAACTTATTGAACTTGTTCTTGATCTTAATCTGAGATGACACCAGCTGATCAATTCTGTCACTTACAAGCTTCTTCACTTTTTCTTGATGACCATCCAGAGTTTTCTCCAATGCTTTTCCAATAAAATAGAAAGCTTTCAGTTGTGCTTTATAAACTTTTGTGATGACATCATACACCTCTTATGGAGTGAGGACCTTGGCATTACTTCCCAAAATGGTGACATATACTTCCCTGAATCTAGCAAAGGCCTCATCCATGTCTATGCTGAAGTCCTTGGACAACCATGCATCCACATTCCTATCCTGCTCAGCTTCATATATAATTTTGGCCTGTTGATCTTCAACATGTTCCTTGTATGACAACAAAATTTCTTGATAGTCTTGATTAGACATGTCAGTTGTGAGGAGCTGTTGGGTTATATTTTTCCAGGTCTGCAAGCTGGTCCACTAGTAGATCATTAATGGTGATGGGTTGAGCTTGAACATCTTGCAGCCATTAAGAGGTGCGAAGGTTGTGTTGGAGTGGATGGTTGGTTGGGATTTGTTGAGGTTTGAGTGGAAATGGATGGCATGGTGGGTGATGTAACTCTTGTGACTGGTGTTACAGTTTGACTCACTGTAGAAACTATGGTTTTGATAGTTTGTTGTCCACTTGATAAGTGAATCTTCATTGGAATTGGAGGGGAGTTGTGTAATAACCCCAAAATTTTGAACTTTTTGTAACCCTTATGAATAGTGTTTTTACTGATATTGCTGAATAAGAAAACTGTTCATGCCACACTATGTAGGGTTTCTTTTATGGATATTCTGAGATTTTATTAGTACTCAATATGGTATATAAGTGTATGTAAAGATCGTTAGAATCCAATTCCGAACACTTTGATTTTTCCCGGAAATCCACTAGATACGGAAAGAATTGAGTATAAGATAACAAGATAAAAATGATTTAAATTAAAGGATTATAAGAAAGGATCATAAAAGGATTATAATGTATTGAGAAAGGTTAAGGAAACCCAAGTAATAAGATCCCGGGTATGATCCCTCAAACGAGAAACGAGAACGAAAGTTAAGCGAATCGTATAACAGATCAGCGGTCATTAGGCAAATAATTAGGAAGTTAATCAAGGAGGTTAGGGTTGATGAGGTCATCCACCCAATAAGAAGAGGGCAAGTAAGGGATGATGACATCACAAGGTGACATAAGCATGACATAGGGGGGAAGGAGGTGTGGATGAATGATAACCACACAAAGTTCAAGGTTAAAAAGGTAACTAACCAAAACAAATCAAAAGAAAATCAACCAAGCTAGGCAAAACAAATCAAAAACACAAAATCATTTCATTCTTCAACATTGCTCTCGGCTTTTTCTCATTTGAAGGAGAAGAATTTTCAAAATTCAAGTTCCAAGCTTCCTAAATTGGTAAGATAATTATCTAGTACTCCTTATGCATAGTTATGACTATTCTATAAGTTTAAGCCTCCAAATCATTCATAATATTCTCCAAGAAATCAATGAAGAAGATAATGAATAGTGATTTCAAGATTTTTAACTTGATTTTTCTTGTTTTTCCTTTAAGATCCAAGCATCCCTAAGACATCTCAAGGCTTCTTAAGGCTTCCTAGCTACTCTAATCACTTCAAGGAAGGTATAACATCTCCAAACCCTAGCTTTACTTGTATATTAGGATGATTTTGATTGTTATGGTAAAAGAGTAGCTTGATGCATGTTGGTTTAGAGTTTGGGTTGGAATGGTAGTGAATTGAATGTTGAAATCTTTTTGATTGGTTAAAGGACTTAAGTATAGTTTAAATTCAAGTTTAAGAATAAGTATAAATTGTTAATGTTGAGTTGATTGGGGCTGTTATGATGTAGTGTGGATGGATGTTGGTTGTATGAATGAATTGGGATTGATTGGTGGTTGAATTGGAATGGTATAAAATTGGGAAATCGCGTAAACATTGCCGTCGTAATGTCCGATTTACTTTAGACTGCTTTTGTTCATAACATTAGGACCCGAGAACTCCCTGCTAGGTTTTGACCATTGCCATGTTTAGATAGTTCATGTTACGAGCTTCGTTTTTATATGTGGTTCGTTTGATTCTGATGTACGGTTTAGGAGAAACGGCCGTTTTAAGTAACGACGTTTCACGAACGAATCATTACCCCTCGCCTTACTTTGAAACCTTGGTTAAAGACCTTAAATGACTAATTAGAGTATGAAACAATTATGTTAAGTGTGTTAGGCAGTTGGTAAGATACTCGCGAAAGAATCGCCTTAAAACTCATAATGGTTAATTTATTAAAAATGGTGGAGCCGAGGGTACTCGAGCGACTTAAGAGAATCATTAAGCGCAAAGCGAGCGTTAGAGTCTAAATTGGTTAAAGTATAGATTTACAAGTGACTTTGGTTTAATTCCAACTTATATGTTGTTTATAGGTTACCAGACTCATCCCAAGCCATTTATAACCCCCAGTCGCTCAGGCAAGTTTTCTACCCGTATAAACTGTTGTTGTGATGTATATGTGTATATGCATGATCTTGTGATAAATGCATATTTGTTATTAGCAAATTCTTGCGATATATTGGAGCATGTGATATGGTATATATGCATGCCTGTTTCGTATTCTTGATTTATATATCTGTTGGTTCAAATGCTTATTAGTTGCATAATACCTATGCTAGAGATAAGCAGTAGTGGCGTATACCCTTAGTATAGGGGACCCAAAGGCGAACATTTTCTAAACCGGGAGTCGATGCTCCCGAGTATATTATATATATATATATTTATATATATATGGATATAGTTTTCAAAACTATTGATCGAATAAGGTTTATTCGATAACTTTATTTTATTTAATGAATATTATTTGAATATTCATTCGAGGACTTATGACTCTGTTTATTCTATTTAATGATTATTAATTGGATATTCATTTGAGGATGTATGACTCCGTTTATTTTATTTAATGAATATTATTTATAATATTCATTCGAGGTATTATGACTCCGCTTATTATTTAATAATATTCTTTATTTTATTAAAGAATAATGTTTCGATAATTAAACTTATTTTCGATTATTCAAATAAAGATCGTACTTTCGTATAAGTATATATTTGGTTAATTATTATTCATTTCAAGTATAAGTTTTAAAACTTCTACTTCGATTATTTTCATAAGGATTATCTTTATGAGAATATTATTTAAATAATAATATTCAGATATTTCTAATATATCGGGACTGATTTATTTTAATAAATCAGCAGTACTCCAAACATTCTTAAAAATGTTTTCGAGTCTTCAAAATGATTTCTAAAAGTTAGGGCGGATCCCAAAACTCATTCTTTTATATTTAAGATCCTCCTTTCGAAGGGGATTTAAATACTCGCTCAAAACCTGGGGGATCCGACTCTGTGGTGTATTTTACATTCGCAACGTGGTTGCTGTTTTGAGAAAACAATTTGATTACTTGCCCAACGTTCGGGAAGTAAGTCCCTCTAATTGAGTCGGCATAAGCGACAGGCCGGGGTATGGTCTATCAAAGTGTAAGTGGCTGGGTGGCAGTCCATCAACACGTAAGAGGCCGGGTGGCGGTCCAGCACAAGGTCCTTATGTGGCCAGGGTGATGACCGGTGGGGGATTCATCCATCTACTAGTAGAAAAGGTTACTTATTGGTATCTTTGCCTGATCAGCAAGATATCGGGTTTATGCCAAAATTCTTTTCCTTTCCAAAATTCATTGGATGTTTCAAACTCTGTTCATACTTTACATAACAGAGATTCCAGGAAATGTTTAAGAGATATATATGTGGATATATATATCGGGACTAAATAAAGTATCTCGTAACTTTATTTCATTCAATAATATTTCAAAGATTGAATCTATTCAAGTCTTAACTTGTGGTCTCATCTATGGGATGACCCTTTTTAAACCTATAATACTTTGAACAGTGGTAGTTCAAGTAGCCTTATAAATGATATAAGTATAGTGAAGTATTTGGTAACTTCATCCCTTATTTTTGCTTATATCCAGTAAGTAATTATCTTACACTTGATAAAGGATTTTAGTAAGTTATCCATTTAGATACTTGCATTATTGTTTACACTATATATTATCTTGCGAGCTGTAATGCTCACTCTTGCTTTATTCCTTCATCACACAACAACAGTTAGGAAAGATGGCCAGACTCAAGCAGACCCAGCGCAAGAGCGTGGGAAGCGCCCCGCGCCTTCCCGTTGAGATCATAGCTGCTATAGCTGCAGAGGTAGATCTATTTGTAGATAAGACCTTCTACTTTTGGGAATCAATTATGTATAATTATAACTTGTGGCAGATAATGGCAATTAATTGTAAACTTATCAAGTAATCATTTTTGGGTTATATTAACTTTTAAATTGTGGATTCAAAGACTTGTACTTATTTCAATTTCATCTCTGAGACTATAACGGGTTGTGGTGTGTGTTAGTGTGGGGTCACAACATGAGGTTATTTATTGTTAATTAAGTGAAGTGATATTGTGGAAAGAAAGACCGTGACGACCCGGATCCCTGACCCCGGATCTGGGGGTGTTACAAGTTGACCAGGTTATTGTCATGTACCATGGCCTCAAACCCTTGTTCCACTTGCAAGAAATTGACACTTGAATATGTTTGAGTACTTGCCTCCCCAATAGCTGGATCATTGGCAATTGACCTCCTAGCTTCAATTGACAAAGCAATTTCAGCTAGGGTGGTGAGGAGAGTTGTTTCTGCATGAGAAAACTCCAACTGAATTGGAGGGGATTTGAGTAGCTCCCCCTCAAGAGTACTACTCTCAAACCTATCAATTTGTGAAGACTGTTGAGCACATAAAGGTACATTGAAAACTTGCACAGGGTCTTCAGTAAAAACTGATGAAACCCTTGTGTTTGTGATGGTATCATCAAGGTCTACCTCAGCATGTAGCCTCTCACCATCTAAAGATTGTGCTCGAGTAGTGATCACAATTTCTTGAACCGTGTCACTTGATTTTGGCATGGCTTGAGAAGATGATTCAAGCCCTTCATTAAAATTTGAAGAAATTTTAGAAAGGAGATTAGTGAGCTAAGACATGAGTGTTGACAACTCCTCCTGAATGGATGAGGGAGTTTCAATAGATGTGCCCTCAAACTATGTGCCAACCATTTAACTTCTTTCACCCTCTTGTGAGTGCTCAAGAGGAGGTGCAGACTCACTACAAGGTGCATTGAGGAGAATGCTTATTTCAATAGTGACACCTTGTTGAGAAGGTGCTACCAGTGTCTATTTTTTTCACTGTGTTACAACTGCATCTTTTTGAGAAGATGCAGAGGTGATCACTTGAGTGGTCATCTCAGTTTTCTTTTGATTATTTGGCTTTTTGACCAATGGTGACTCATTTTCTTGTTATTCCTCGCCACTCTCACTAACAATTACTAGGGTCTGCAGCTTCCTCTTTTTTTACTAACTCCATCCTTTTGAGAGGATGAAGAAGTTGGTTGACTACCATCTAAGGTTTGTAAAGAAAGAGTTGCAGCTGTGGTAGGCACCTGTGGGTGTTCCTGATTTTTTGCTACTGCAGGAACAGGTGCCATAGCTGAACTAAAAGTTGTAGTGCTCCTCATGTCAGGTGTAGGGTAAAAATAGGTTATAAATTTCTCCAACATAAAGTCAGTGATATTTATCCTAACCTTAACCTGCTTCTTTGTATTAAGTGATCCAAATAGAATTTTTGACACTTGTTTACAAATGCCTATTTCATTTCTCCATCTAGCATATGTATGTCATTAAATTTATAGTGTAAAGTAGACATAATAAATTTAGAAAAGAAAATCTCCTTACCTCTACTCACCAAAGGCATTGTGAGCCTTGTTCTTAGCACTTCCAGTATTAGACTCCCAATATTGAGGTGTCTGCTATAGGCCATTGAGTACACCAGCTTTTGCACCGCACTTGAGATATTATCATAGCCAGTCTTTCTACATGTAAAAGCCCTAATTATGGAGTCAAAGACAAAGGACCACTCCCTTTTCAGATTCTTCTTGTCGAGTCTAGCCATGTCTATCTTCTCACTGTAGTTGATGAAGTCCATGAATTCAACCAACTCTTGAGTTGTAGGAGTTTCAATAAAGTTAGAAATACCCAAAGCCTTGTTGATGTTATCAATATTGAATTTCATAACAAAATCTCTGATTGTGCAGTTAACCATCATAAAAACTGTTTAATTTTCATGAAAAATGATGTTGATAACTGCAGACTTCCAAAAATTGTTTAAGACATCCAGGTAGAGCACTAGGTTCACAGTTAAGCCTCTGGAAAGATAGGAATCAGAAATGAACTTGACAAAGCACTTGAAGTTATCAGGTGCTTGGGTTGGATAAAAAGGGGTTATATCGAGATGTCTGGGTATTTATAGGGTAGAGATATGATTTGTCGACAAGTAAAGAATGAACGGCTGATATTTGCTTGTAGAGAAGTCACATAACCTATAGAGAACTCATGTCGAGATATCCATTTCTTGACTCTTATCGAGAACTAGATAGTGACTTATCGAGATGTTGTACAAATACCCAGTTTGTCCTTATTGACTAAATATTTTCAATTTATATTGAAAAAATTAACATAAAATTAGAATTATTTTATATCAAAAGTATTTAACTGAAATTATTTACTGAATTAAATAGTTTCAGTTCTGAGTTATTGATAAGTCTGCTATTTGAACTTATAGATAACTCCATACTGATAAGTATATCGAAATCTTTACAAAGCTTGTCGATAAGTCATAAAATGACTTATCAAGATGTCCATCGAGAAGTTATAAGGGAGAATTTTTGATAACTCTATTGAGAAGTCACAAAATAACATATCGACAAGTCATTTTGACTTATCGAGAACTCATATCTTTATATACTTTTGATCTACCTTGTATATGTCTTACATTAATTTCATATATTAATGACATGAACCAACAGTGAGACAGTTGCTCTCAGAATTAGAAAATTCCAAGTTGAGATTTTATTTTTGAGAAACAAATATACAGGTAGATCTGAAATATTTATAGATCATATTCCAGTTAATTCCTAATTAAATTAAATTAATTTTGATTTATTAGGAATTAATCTGCTACAACATGTTATCTGAGTTTTTGCCTTTAGGATGAAGAATTTAGCATACCAATCTTATTTAGAAGTCTAGTGAAAGTTTCTTCATCCAAAGGTTTAGTGAAAATGTCAGCTAACTGTTTTTCTCTTGGAACAAAAATAAACTCAGTAGTACCATTTACAGCATATTCTCTAATAAAATGGTACCTTACCTCAATGTGCTTAGTTCTAGATTGATTAACTGGACTAGCAACACTGGATATTGTACTAATATGGTCATACATGATTGAAATCTTTTGTAACACTAGACCATAATCCATTAGTTGATTTCTAATCCAAAGCACTTAAGCACATCAACTTCCTGCTGCTATATATTCAGCTTCAGCTATAGAATTTGATACAGATTGTTGTTTCTTACTATACCAAGACACAAGCCTTTGACCAAGGAATTGACAGCTTCCACTTGTACTTTTTCTGTCTACCCTGCATCCAGCAAGATCTACATCTGGGTATTCAATAGCTTCAAAACCATTTTCCTTAGGATACCACAATCCCAAGTTTGGTGTTCCCTTCAAATATCTGAAAATTTTCTTAACAACCATTAAGTGTGATTTTTTAGGATTTTCTTGAAATCTAGCATACAAACATTTGGAAAACATGATGTCTGGTCTACTTGCAGTTAAGTAAAGCAAAGATCCAATCACTCCTCTATAACTTGATATGTCTACAGTTTTGATAGGGATAAATAAATCCTGATTACATAATTAAATATTACAGTTTGGGCTGCAAGGCCCAATAAGAAGATGTATGACATTCAGACCAGAAAGGTTAACATGTTGATCAGGCCTGATGGACCAGATCAGGCCTGATGGAACAAAGAAGGCCCAAAAACCCTGATTATTTATTAATTTCGTAATTAATAAATAAGGGAGAAAAATAGCTATTAAGATAAGTCCTAGTGAGGATATAAATCCTTGTAGATTGGCCTCCAAGGAACCTCATGGGATAAGGAATCAGCTTCCTACTCCCTAGGACTCCCAAGTCTATCCTAATTCAGAGACTTGACCACCAAGTCTCCTATACCAAGTCCAATTCAAGGACTCCCACATCTATATAAGGGGTCTCACCCCACAAATCAGAACTACGTTTTTTGACTTGATCCTTGGCAATCAGCAAGGTACGTAGGCATCTTGTTAAGGCAGATTGAGTTACGAAACACAAGAGCAGTCAAAACGAGCCTTGAAGCTCACGTTCCTTAGTACTAAATACAACAATTATATATATTAGTTTTTAATCCATAACATTTGGCGCCGTCTGTGGGAAGGCACAACAACAACCATGGCGAGAACACGGAGAACAATTAGAGCTCTGGAGGAAGGAACACCATCAGGGACAACCCAGGTGATTTCGTCAACCGTGGAGATTCCTCCCCACTCAATTTATGCATCTACTCAAGGGGAAGCCCAGATAGGGGAAACTCAACCTCAGCCACAAGGGACGACTCCCCCGACTATTCAAGGTACGAATCCTCAAGTTCAACAAGTACATGTACCTGTGACTTCTCGACCCGTCGGGTATGAATATTCAACTGTTGTTACTACTAACCCCCCTTATGGGATGCCCCTTTACCCCGAGGTTGGAGGAAGTGGACATGCTGGGCGAAGTGAAGCACGAGGGCAATCGCCCCCCTATATACGAGGATTGGCTCCTATCCCCGAGGATCGAGAATTTTCTGGTCCTTATACTGAGAGAGACTCCGAATCTTCGGATGATGAAGTGGCCCCAAGAAGGAGGCATCCTGGAAAAGAGCAGATGGCTGATGGAAGGCAACGCCCTCAAAGCACCCAATGGGCGAATCCCCAAAAAGTGCAGGAAAGGATCAGGGCTCATGAGGCCGAGATCCAAAGGCTGAGGCGTGACTTGGAGGCTCACCAGGCCACCAGACCCCAGATACCTCCTAGGGGGAGAAATCCTCCTCCTATCATAGACCTGGATGGTCCGGTACGGAGAAGGGCTGTTGTCCCAAGAACTGATCCAAGCAATCTCCTGCCCCTTAGAGATCCTGATGATCCAACTCCGCCCTTCACTGAAGAGATAATGAATGCCCATATCTCAAGAAAATTCAAGATGCCCACTATCAAAGCCTATGATGGCACGGGAGACCCCGCTTATCATGTTAGGACATTCTCTAATGCACTGTTGTTGCAACCCGTGAATGATGCTATAAAGTGTCAGGCCTTCCCTCAAACCCTGTCGGGTATGGCTCAAAAATGGTATAGTCGCTTGCCCTCAAACTCTATTGGGTCGTTTAGAGAATTAAGCCAGGCTTTTATTAAGCAATTCATCAGTGGAAGAGTTCATGAGAAAAGTTCTGCATCTCTTATGAGCATTGTCCAGGGGGCAAAGGAATCCTTGAGAGATTACCTGAATCATTTCACAAAGAAGGCTTTAAAAGTCCCAGACCTTGATGATAAGGTAGCCATGATAGCGCTGCAACAAGGAACTAGGGATAAGTTTTTTAAGATGTCCTTGGCCAAACGCCCCCCTGAAAGCATGTTGCAGCTTCAGGAGAGGGCAGGGAAGTATATCAAAGTTGAAGAAAGCATGAGGAAGACCGTAGTAAGTAATGAGCCCACTGGAGGCAAAAAGCGAAAAACTGATCTGGAATATATCGCTAAGGACAAGTATCCTAGAACCGAGCAAAACCCTGATTCAACCCCCAAGAAGGGAGGACCTGGGCAAAAGTTCACCGAATACGCTAAGCTGAATGCTCCTAGAAGCCAGATCTTGATGGAAATCGAGAAAGATCGAGATATTCATTGGCCTAAGCCCCTGAAGGCTGATCCTACCAAGCTAGACAAAAGCAAATATTGCAGATTTCACAAAGATGTTGGTCATGACACCGATGAGTGTAGGAAGCTGAAAAAAGAAATTGAGTTCCTCATTCGAAAAGGAAGATTGAACAAATACACTGGAGAAGGAGGGGACAGGAATAATAATGGAAGGAAGAACTTTGAGGATCGTAGGAGGGACCAAGACGATCAGGGGCGAAACCCCCAGCCTAGAGGCCCGGTTATAAATGTAATTTTTGGAGGGCCGCGACCTCGAGGGCCTGTGATAAACACGATCTTTGGGCTGCGACCTCGAGGGCCTGTGATAAACACGATCTTTGGAGGTCCAACTGCTGCTGGATTGTCCAAAAATTCCAGAAAGGCATATACTAGAGATGTTATGCATATTGTTGGAGAAGCCCCGAAGAGGGCCAGGACAGAAGTAACATTGGCTTTTGATGATTCTGACCTAGAGGGTGTGAAGTTTCCTCATGACGACCCGCTGGTCATAACACCAGTAATAGGAAATAGCCCGATTAAGAGGGTCCTTGTGGATAATGGTGCTTCTGTGGATATCTTGCTCCACGACGCCTTTCTAAGGATGGGGTATAACGACTCCCAGTTGACACCAACCGACATGCCGATATATGGATTTGATGGAGTAGAATGTCCTGTGGAAGGGATAATCAAATTGCCAACCACCATAGGTACGGAACCAAGGCAAGCAACGCAGATGTTGGATTTTGTGGTGGTAAAGGCTAGTTCAACTTATAATGCTATCATGGGGAGAACATGGATACATGCCTTCAAGGAAGTCCCCTCTTCCTACCATTCAGTTATGAAGTTTCCCACCCGGAATGGGATTGGAGAGGAGAGAGGAGATCAAAAAATGGCTAGAAGCTGTTACGTGGCCTCTTTGAGGGCAGATGGAGTCGGGGGGCAGGTTCTTCCTATTGAAGATATGGATGTCCGAGAAAATGATGGGAAGAGAGGAAAGCCAACAGAAAACTTGGTTTCGATTCCTTTAGACCCCAAGAATCCTGAGAGGATGACTTTCATTGGAGCCACATTAGAGGAGCCCCTTAGAGGGAAGTTGGTGAAATTTTTATAAGAAAATAGTGATGTGTTCGCATGGTCAGCAGCTGATATGTCAGGCATAGACCCGGAGCTGATTACTCACAAATTAAACGTGGATCCAAGTAGGAAGATAGTGAAACAAAAGAAAAGAAACTTTGCCCCAGAAAGACAAGAAGCTATAAAGCAGGAAGTAGAGAAGCTCTTAGAGGCTGGTTTCATTGAGGAGATTCAATTTCCGGAATGGTTAGCAAACCCTGTAATGGTGAAGAAGGCTAATGGAAAGTGGAGGATGTGTATAGACTTTACTGATCTGAATGATGCATTCCCTAAAGTCTGTTTTCCGTTGCCAAGGATTGATACTTTGATTGATGCCACTGCTGGGCATGAGATGCTGAGTTTCATGGATGGATTTAGCGGATACAATCAGATCAAGATGCATAAAGATGACATTCCAAAGGTATCATTCGTCACTGACTTTGGTGTTTATTGTTATCTTGTTATGGCATTTGGTCTTAAGAATGCAGGAGCCACCTATCAAAGGTTGGTAAATAAAATTTTTAAGGATCTTATTGGTAAGACTATGAAAGTCTATGTTGATGACATGTTAGTCAAGAGTCTAGGAAAGACTGATCATATAACCCATTTGAGGGAAGCTTTTGAGGTCCTGAGGTACCACAAGATGATGTTAAATCCTAAAAAATGTGCTTTCGGAGTAGGATCTGGAAATTTTTTGGGATTGATGGTCTCCAAGAGAGGGATAGAGGCTAACCCCGACAAAATAAAGGCAATCCTAGACATGGAACCACCAAAAACCGTCAAGGATGTTCAGAAGCTCACAGGAAGGGTTGCTGCGCTAGGACGATTCATCTCCAAGTCAGGAGACAAGTGTTTATCATTCTTCAAGTCACTAAAGAACATCAAGGACTTTGTATGGAATGAGGAAAACCAGAAGGCATTCGAAGAGTTAAAGAAGTATATGGCCCAGGCCACGTTGTTGGCCAAGCCAGTTCTGAGTGAAGTTTTATTCTTGTACTTGGCTGTTTCAGAAAGTTCCTTGAGCGCGATGTTGGTTAAGGAGGAACTGAAAGTCCAGAAACCCGTATACTATGTCAGCAAAATTCTGTATGGTACTGAGTTGAATTATTCAACTATTGAGAAATTCGCTTTAGCCTTGGTAATGGCTTCGAGAAAGCTGCGTCCTTATTTTCAGGTTCATCAGATTGAGGTGCTAACAAATCAGCCCCTGAGAAATATCATTCACAGTCCCAAGGCAAGTGGGAGATTGATTAAATGGGTAATAGAGCTGGGAGAGTTCAATCTCAAGTATAAGCCACGTACGACAATAAAAGCCCAGGCACTAGCTGACTTCATGGTGGAATGTACCATACCCAACCAAGAAGTCGGGGGGCAGGAAGATACCATACCTCAAGACAAAGGAGTCGATAATGGGGACAAAAAGAAGGATGATAAGGAGAAAGAATATTGGGTTCTCTATTTTGATGGAGCATCAAAAACAAACTCCAGTGGAGCAGGATTGGTTTTACAAAGCCCTGACGGGTTCTTGATTGAGTATGCCATGAAGCTAGACTTCCCAACCACAAATAATGAGGCAGAATATGAAGCTCTGATAGCTGGTCTCGTCCTAGCTGGAACACTTAGAGTCAAAAACTTAAGGGTTCGTGGAGACTCGAAGCTGATCATATCCCAGGTAAAGGGAGAATTTGAGGCAAGGGATGATACAATGGCTAAGTATGTCCGCCTAGTAAGAGCTGTGATGACCCAATTTAATGAATGTCATGTTGAGCACATTCCAAGGGAGGAAAATGCTAAGGCAGATGCATTATCAAAGTTTGCTTTATCCGAGATAGAAGAAAGTTCAGGAAGTGTGTACTTTTGTGTTTTGAAGACACGAAGCATAGATGTTAAGCTTGTGGCTCCTATAGGCCTGGGGACGTCATGGATTGATCCCATTAAGGCTCACATTCAAACCGGTTGGTTGCCAAGCGATGCAACTGAAGCACGGAAGTTAACTGTTCGGGCACTAAGGTACTCTTTGATAGATGGGATTCTGTATAAAAGATCTTTCGTGGTTCCTTATTTAAGGTGTCTCAGGCTCGATGAGGCCCGCTTGGCTTTTGAAGAAGTGCATGAAGGTATTTGTGGACAACACTTGGGGGGCAGGGCTTTGGCTCATAAGATAACTCGTTTAGGCTTTTACTGGCCAGAAATGATGGCTGATGCCAAAGAATATGTGAAGAAGTGTGACCGCTGTCAGAAGCATGCACCTGTTGTTAGACAACCCCCCGAGATGCTGACCTCTATCAACTCGCCCATTCCCTTTGCTATGTGGGGAATGGATATTTTAGGGCCTTTCCCCATGGCCACGGCATAAAGGAAGTTTCTGATTGTAGCGATTGATTATTTCACCAAGTGGATTGAAGCCAAACCCTTGGCCAAGATCACAACTAAGCAGGTTGCACAATTCCTGTGGGAAAATATTATGTGCCGATATGGAATTCCCCGTATCCTAGTCACCGACAATGGAACACAATTCAACAACGAGGAATTCAAGAAGTACTGTGAAGAAAATGAGATTCAGTTACGGTTCACCTCTGTGGCTCACCCACAAGCCAATGGGCAAGCTGAGGTAGCAAATCGAATAATCCTGGATGGACTAAAAAAGAGGATCGAGAAGTCAAGAAATAATTGGGTGGATGAGATACTTCCAATATTATGGGCCCATAGGACTACCTGTAGGGTCACGACCGGAGCAACTCCCTTCATGTTGGCATATGGGGCAGAGACAGTAGTTCCCGTGGAGATATCACATTCCTCTCCAAGGATTCAGGCTTTCAATGCTGAGGAAAATGAGGAAGGGCAAAGGTTAGCTCTGGACTTAATCGACGAAGTGCGAGATGGGGCACATGCAAAGATAGTAGAGTATCAGAAGAAGGCTTCATTCTACTATAACCTAAGGGTTAAAGAAAGATTTTTCAAACAAGGTGACCTGGTCTTGAGGAAGATAGAAGCTTCTGGTGTAGGACAGAATGGGAAGCTTGCCCCGAATTGGGAAGGGCCGTACAGAGTCAAGAGTGTTCAAGGTAGAGGAACCTACAAGCTAGAGACTATGGATGGTTTTGAAGTCCCGAGAACTTGGCATGCATAAAACCTGAAGGTTTACTATGTGTAAGGCAGTTGGATACGATTCTCACTTGTCAAGATGGCGAGTAGGTTGAAAAGCACCTTGAAGCTTTGCTTGCTTAGGATTTATATGTTCTAGTTTTATTTTGAAGTTTATTAAGACTTGTGTAAGGGACGAATCCCAGACAATGTATGGAAATTCATTAGTTCTTCAAAGTATGTTTATGGCCTAACAAGTAAAAACCAAATGCATGGATGCAAGCATAAAAGGTGATAAATAAAATAGATCGGATAAATATTACAAGAAGTTTGATAAATAAAGTCTCGAAAATAAGACAAGCCACGCAGGGCTGAAAAAGCTCTAAGGAGCTGAGGTACCCTCGGCATCCATATCATCGTCCTCTCCGCTCTCGCTGGATGTCTCTGTCATCTCGGAGGAGGAAGATCTATCGTCCTCAACAGGTCTGGAAGAAGACTCGGGAGGAGGAAGGAGTGGATCCTGAGGAACATGATCCGAGACAACTACTCGGGTACGAAATCTCTGTAGCAAAGCCTCGTCATCAGGGCAGACATAGTCCGCCGGGTTAATATCAGGACAAGCCTCATTCACGGTCCCAAGGGCCGTGTCCCAACCAGTCCTAAAAAACCCGGGAAAGACTGAATCATCCCTAATCCTTATGGATTGGGCAAACTCCTCCGAGTCCAGATAGTTGTCTATAGCTTTATCCTTCTCCGCCCAAAGTACCACCAGCTCGGCGTTAGACTCTCCGAGTTCTTCCTCCTTGCGCTTGAGCTTCTTCTCCAGGGTATCATACTTCTTCTGTTGCCTCCTAAGGGAATTATCGGCCTTATTAGAAGCCCGCTTGTATGACTCGGCTTGCCTCACAGCACCTTGAAAATAGGCGTTAGACTGAAACAAAGCAATCAGCAAAGTATAAGGCAAGAAAATGCTACAAGAATGAAAGATAAGTTCAAAAAAGAAGAGGCATACCGAAGCCAGAGACTGAGCTTCCATGAGCTTAATCCTCTCAAGGTCAGGGATGGCCACCACGTCAGTAAAGTCCTTGGGAATCATGCTATGGTAGGACCAATCCCAAGCATGCTTCGTGGAACCAACCACGGTATCCCATCGACGGAATCCCCAGAGAGGCTGAAAGGCGCCTGTAGCAGCAGCAGGGGCAGCAGCAGTGATAGGAGCATTATGGCCCTCAGCTCCTTCAGTTGAAGCCTCCCCCATAGGCTCCTTGTGCTTTCTCAAGAAGATAGGCTCTGTCGCCTTTCCCCGGGTGTCTAGGCCTGCGAGCCGAGCTTTCTTCATCCTAGCAGTCTCTTCAACAGGAGGAACATTGTCCTCGTTAATCTCCTTAGCAGCTGCAAAACAAGGCAAAAAACAAAATAAGTGATGTTAATAATGCATGAAATGAAATAAAGATGATAAGGGAAGAACAATACCCTGTTGAGAAACAGAGGATAGTCCCACGTGAATGAGGGAGAACTCCTCTAAGAGAGTCCAGCTGGTAGTAGTGCCGTTGTCCAGAGTAAGCCCATTATAAATAATAGTTTCCTCAGGAGTTAAGTGAATGAATTTGAGGCTACCATCACTGACCTTCCCGAAGGAAGATCGGAAGAGTGTGCCCCAGTCACCATTCTCCCAACGTAACCCAACAAAACTATTCCTCCAATTTTGGTTGTTGTCAGGAATGGAGGCGCTGTTAAAGATATGTTTACTTTTGGGCCTTTGCTTAATATAGACCCAACCACAAATACTGGAAGAGCTATTATAGCACTGAGAGACTTTCCTAAAAACAGCTACGGAAAGGGGAAAACCCTCCCTAAGGCAGCAGACCATAAAATATAAAATGTTCCTCCAAGCGTTTGGAGGAAGCTGACATGGGTTGATTTGTAAATCAGCTAAATGATGAGGAATAAAAGGGTGAAAAGGAAACCTAAACCCATCATTAAGGGCATCTGTGTAAATAAAGAGAGTGTCGGGTCTCCAATGGCAAGTACGGTCACCACCAGAGACTGGAACTAATCTAAGAGGAGGAAGGACATTATAACGTGCATTTAGTTTATCAAAATCTTTGTTGTGCCAAGTATTACAATGATTAAAAGAATCGAGATGTGCAGTAGAGGGATATTCATCCCCCCTAGTGTTAATCATATTGATTAAATACATATACGAAGAACGGATCTCGATATCCTTACCTCGTTTTGAAGCCGAGGCTATCTTTGCCGCCCTCTCGGAACCCTTGTCAGCCATTAGTAAGCTGGAAAAAGCCTGAAGTTGGAAAACTAAGGGAGGGGATTTGAGAGAGGAAAGGTTAGAAGGAAGGGGGAAGGACGAGGAGAAGTTATGAAATGAGTAGAGAGGTGAAATGAGAGGTGTGGAGAAATCAAACTCTCACCCCACCTTTATATAGCCAAGGAAGGGGGATAATGGGCCTTAAAAAAGCCCATTTGGGCCCAAAAACTAGAAGGTTATGGAATTATCCAGAGAATTCTAATAAAAAACAAAAAAGAAAAAATTAAGTTTTTAGGAGATTCTGGAAGAATCTGGAAGAATCCTAGAAGAGTTTGGAATTTGGGCTCAGAAATGAGGCCCAATTCTAGAAAAACCTTGAAAAAGTCAAGCCCAGTTAAGGGCCTAAGTATTTAAAAAGCCCAGGTAAAAAGGCCTCTGTATTAGGCCCAAGTGATTTTAGGGGTAAAAAAGAAAAACCCATTAGAAGGGTTGGCCCAAGAAAATTTAGCCCAGATTTAAGGGCCCAAATCTAAAGTATATGCAAAAAATCATTATGTAAATATTCCTGACCCATTCGACCAGAAAACATAAAGAAATCCTGGTCGAATGGCTTGAGGTCGAAACCCTGTCGATCAAGGCTAAAAAACAGCCTTAATTCGACCAGAAAGAAGATCCATTCGACCAAGAAACACGAAGGAATCCTGATCGAAGTTCCTAAGGTCAAAGTTTTGTCGATCAAGGTTGAAAAATAAGCTTAATTCGACCAGAATTTAGACTCATTCGACTAGAAATCAAAAGAAAATCCTGGTCGAACCAATCCTGCTCGAAATAGCTTCGACCAAGGCAAGAAAGATGGTTAATTCGATTAGAAACACAAGAATCCTGACCGAAAGGGACGAAAATCCTAGTCGAAAAATTCCTAGTCGACAAAAAAAAGAAAAAAAAGAAAAGGGGGGAAAAATCCTGGCCGAAATTCGACCAGGATTCCTGATCAAATGCATCCTCCTCGAAAATCCTTCGACCAAGGCACAGCAGAGGTTAATTCGACCAGGATCCTGGTCGAACAGGATTCCTGGTCGAAATCTGTATAAAAAAAAGAGAGAAAAAGAAAAAAGGAAAAAGGGGGAAGAAAAAGAAGGAAAAATTTCTGAAAAATTACTGAAAGATAAGGAAATTTCTTAAAATATTTTCTGAAAAATGCTAATATTTTCAGAAATAAGGAATAAATCCAGAAAAATAAGGATAAATCCCAGAAATTAAGGGAAAAATCCAGTAAAATAAGGATAAATCCCAGAAATTAAGGGAAAAAATCCAGAAAAATAAGGATAAATCCCAGAAATTAAGGGAAAAATCCAGAAAAATAAGGATAAATCCCAAAAATTAAGGGAAAAATCCAGAAAATTAAGGATAAATCCTAGAAATTAAGTGAAAAATCCAGAAAATTAGGGAAAAATCCTGGAATTAAGGGAAAAATTCCTGGAAATTAAGATAATTCCTGAATAAAAGGAACAATCGTTGTAAACGTGTAGGTCGCTCCACACTTTACGCAAAAACGAAACCCTGTAAGGGAATGAATAGACTTAACTTCTGCGAAACCTAATCAATGTTTCCCAAAAGTTGGGGGGCAAATGATAGGGATAAATAAATCCTGATTACATAATTAAATATTACAGTTTGGGCTGCAAGGCCCAATAAGAAGATGTATGACATTCAGATCAGAAAGGTTAACATATTGATCAGGCCTGATGGAACAAAGAAGGCCAAAAAACCCTGATTATTTATTAATTTCGTAATTAATAAACAACTATTAAGATAAGTCCTAGTGAGGATATAAATCCTTGTAAATTGGCCTCCAAGGAACCTCATGGGATAAGAAATCAGCTTCCTACTCCCTAGGACTCCTAAGTCTATCCTAATTCAGAGACTTGACCACCAAGTCTCCTATACCAAGTCCAATTCAAGGACTCCCACATCTATATAAGGGGTCTCACCCTATAAATCAGAACTACATTTTTTGATTTGATCCTTGGTAATCAGCAAGGTACGTAGGCATCTTGTTAAGGCAGATTGAGTCACGAAACACAAGAGCAGTCAAAACGAGCCTTGAAGCTCACGTTCCTTAGTACTAAATACAACAATTATATATATTACTTTTTAATCCATAACAAGTTTTCCCTTTCTTATCTTCATCCAACTTGATAGTTGTTGACATAAGAGTTGATGTAGGTGAGCAGTCCACCAATCCAAAATTTTTCAAAAGATCTTTGACATATTTGGTTTGACTAATAAAGATTTCATCACTTATTTGGCTAACTTGAAGACCAAGAAAGTATCTTAGTTCTCCCATCGTGCTCATCTCATATTCATTCTGCATGAGTTTTGAGAATCTTTGACATAACTTTTTATTCGTAGAACAAAAAA
Source organism: Apium graveolens (assembly GCF_009905375.1). Classification (NCBI taxonomy): domain Eukaryota; kingdom Viridiplantae; phylum Streptophyta; class Magnoliopsida; order Apiales; family Apiaceae; genus Apium; species Apium graveolens. The sequence continues at coordinate 261,248,160 of NC_133653.1, forward strand.
TAATATCATCCACATAGATTTGAACTATGATGATGTCATCACCATGTTACTTGTATAATAGAGTCTTGTCAATAGTGCCTCTAGTGAAACCATATTTAAGTAGAAATTCTGTGTATCACACCATGCCCTTGGTGCTTGCTTCAATCCATATAGAGCCTTCAACAGTTTGTAAACAAAATTTGGAAATTCTGGATCTTTAAATCCAGGCGGCTGTTGCACATATACTTATTTTTCTAATTCACCATTAAGGAATGCACTTTTCATATCCATTTGATACACCTTAAAATTGGAATGTGCAACAAATTTAAGGAAATTTTTTATTGCTTCAAGCCTTGCAACTGGGGCAAAAGTTTCATCATAATCAATTCCTTCTTCCAGTGAGTAGCCTTTGACAACCAATCTTGCTTTGTTCCTTGTCATAGTTCCATTTTCATCCATTTTGTTCCTGTACACCCATTTTGTTCCAATAGTTTTTCTATTTCTTGGTGCAGGAACCAATTCCCAAAATTTATTTCTTTCAAACTGATTTAGCTCTTCTTGCATGACAATTATCCAATCAGGGTCTGATAGAGCTTCCTCAGTTTTCTTAGACTTAATTTCAGACAAAAGCATGCATGCAATCATTTAATTGGAGTGGCACTTCTAGGCCTTATTTCAAAATTGAGATCACCAATTATAGAATATCTTGTATGACTTCTATTCCATTTTCTGGTATGATTTTGTTGACTAGAATTGTCTTCATTTTCTTCACTGTTGGTATGATTTGCAGAACCATCATCTCCTTCCCCCCTTGAGTTTGTGCCACCAAATTCAGGTGTGCTTCTTTCTTGAGATGAATTCTCATTGTTTGAATTCACAGGTTCACTTAATTCTTCCTCCACTCTACTGTTTGTGTTAACTTCAACTTATCTTCAGAATCACTATCAATATTGAGATTTTCAAATTTCAAAGTTTCAGCTTCATTTACATCAAGGAATTCCAAGCCTGGACACTTGTCATCGTCAAATGTCACATATGTGCTCTCCATTATTTTTTCTGCTCTAGTATTCAGAATCTGTAGGTAGTCCTTTCCAATGAATATCCCAGAAAAATAGCTTCAAATACTTTAAAGTTAAATTTTCCAACATATTCATAGTTGTCTTTTAGCACAAATCATTTTCTTCCAAACACATGAAGCTGCTTGACAGTAGGCTTCCTTTTTGACAAAATTGAGTAGGGTGAATTGCCAATGTTTTTGTTATGTAGATATCTATTCTGAGTATAATATGATGTGTTAACTGCTTCTTCTAAAAAACTTATCGGCAGATTGGCATCTTGCAATATTGTCCTAGCAACCTCAACTAGAGTTCTATTTTTTTCTTCCATACCATTCTATTGAGGTGTTCTTGAAGCTGAAAACTCTTGAAGAATGCCTTTATCTTTGTAAAATTCATCTAGAATTGCATCCCCGAATTCTATGCCATTTTCACTCCTCAATTTTTGACACATTCTTGATCTTCAGCCTACTCCTCAATTTTCTTTATGTGAATGATGATGTGTGGAGTTTCAACTTTTGAATGCATAAATTCCACCAAAGTGCATCTTGAGTAGTCATCTACCATCACCAAAGCATTTTTTTCTGGATATAGACATGACATTTACAGGTCCAACACAAATCCATGTGGATAAGCTGTAGTAGAGTGCTTTTGTGACTGGACCTCTTCATTTTGCTCTTTTGACAACCTTCACAAACTTCATTTTGAGAAAATTCCAAAGCTGGCATATCTCTCACTAATTCCATTTTTATCAGAGTGTTGATTGCTTTGAAGTTTAAGTGAGATACTTTCTTGTTCCAGAGTTTGCTTTGCTCACTAGATACCTTGGTGTAGAAGCAACATATTTTGTCATTGTTTGCTAAATTTAAATCTGCAACAAACAGGCTTCCCTTCCTAATTCCTTTCAGAGCAACTTCACCAGTTTTGTTACTAGTGATTAAGCAATCTTCTTTGTCAAATATAAATTTAAAGCCTTTTTCTGTGAATTGACTGACATTGAGAAGAATCATTTCAAATGCTGCATCCAGTGCTAAACCTAAAACCAGTGCTAAATCTTCAATGACAACACTTATAAAAATCAATTTTCCATATCCCATTGTGAATTGTTTGTTGTTGTCTCCAAAGGTCACCAAAGGGCCAACCATCTCCTCAAACTGATAACAGGGTTTTATCACCCGTCATATGTCTGGAACATCCACTGTCAATTATCCATATGACTTTATTCTTCTTGCCCTGCACACAATGAGATTCATGTTTGTTTAGCTACCCAAATAGTGTTGGGAACTTTCTTCTTTTTCACAGAATTTACAGAAGTAGAACTTGAACATTCAAAAGAAACATCATTCTTAGTTTGATTAACATTTTTTTCTCTAATCACAGATCTAAAGTTAACTTCTTTGAGATCTTTTCTTAATTTATGATAACTTGTCATAACTTTTATCTTGCATGAAATATAGTCAAACTTGTCACCGAAGGAATATGGATTATCTGTTTGTGCCTCATTATATTTGCAGGCTCCATACTTTGGCTCACTAACAGCCTTTTTACAAAGGTGAGTCAGATGGTTTGTTGAGCCATATTTTTGAAACTGCTTTTTTGGAGCATCTGCAACATAGACATAATTATTGCTTTTGTTGACACTGCTTCCATGTACTTGTTTTATGTTCTTGTTATATGTTCTAGTTTTTGTACTTTGTTTATCTTAATAAAGTCATTTTTTTTCACTTATATATGTGTACACAACACAAATATGGAAGACCTATGTATTGCTGACTGCGCAACTACTCATACAATTCTACAAAACCAGAAGTATTTTTCTCAGTTAACTAAAACCAACTCAAAAGTATGGACAATTTCGGGTACGTCTAATATAATCGAAGGTTTTGGGAAGGCTAATTTTTCTCTACCGAATGAAACACAGGTTCATATACCAAATGCCCTATACTTTAGCAAGTCAACTAGGAACCTCTTAAGTTTTAAGGATATTCGTCTTAATGATTTTCACGTGGAAAGTAATAGTGAGGGTGGAAAAGAATATCTCCTAATCACTTCATCTACCTCAGGCTATAAGAAAATCTTGGAGAAATTACCATCAGTCTCTTCTGGGTTGTATACCACTCAAATAAAGGTCATTGAGTCTTACAATGTCACTATTCCAAAACTCGTTGATCTAAAATCCCTTATTCTATGGCATGATAGACTTGGTCATCCAGGAGTCTCTATGATACATTTGGATGAGTCAAAATTTCCGACATTAGGGGTAGAAAAATTATTGGATAAGATAAACCCTGACTTGACATGGAATACATCAGGATTAAATGCTTTAGAACCGCGAACTAATTAATGCGAATCTGAAGTTCAAAGAATTATTCATATGCAAAATATTGCTATTCAAATACCATATGCTTGTAGTGATTCTAGGCATATTGTTAAATCACATATACCTGCCATTAATGCCCCAACAAGGGTTGAAATACCTATTCATAAATCAGTTCCTGAAGAATTGATTAATAATTCAAAACCATGCCAGAAGCGCGGTAGACTAATTGGTGCAAAATATGTTGTACCACGAAAACAGAAAATGATTGGACATGCCTCTGAAGTGGCAAATGTTCCAGACAATACCCCAGAAGTGGTATCATCTCCTGAAGAGGTTAAAACCCCTGAAGTGGCAGTGACAAAACCACCAGAAGTGGTATTACCTCTAGAAGAGGATATTGCCATTGAAGTGGCATATACTTCCGTAAAAGCAAAGGTACCTGAAAGTTATGAGATCTCATTGAGTTATGTACATAACGGAAAATTATTGGATCGTGGGAGTATTGAAGTTGATGATGTATATGCTTTTTCCGTGGCATGTGATAAAATTATGAACTCCGATCCAGAACCAAAAAACGTGGAAGAATGTCGACAAAGAGATGATTGGCCAAAATGGAAAGTTGCAATCCAGGAAGAATCGTAATCCTTGCGCAAGAGAAATGTATTTGGACCTGCAGTCCGAACACCAGCTGGTGTGGTCCCCGTTGGGAACAGATGGGTATTTGTACAAAAACGAAATGAGAGAAATGAAATTATAAGATATAAAGCCCGACTCGTAGCCTAGGGATTCTCTCAAAGGCCTGGATTTGATTACCAGGAAACTTACTCTCCAGTGATGGAAGAAGTTACTTTTTATTTTTTATGGGTATGGCTTGTATGGAAAAATTGGAAACAGGTCTGATGGACGTTGTGACAGCCTACCTATATAGATCACTTGATAGAGATATCTATATGAAAACGTGACAACCCAGAATCCGGGGTCAGGATTGGGTGTCACTAAACAACTTTAAACAATACAATGATGTATATTAAAACAAATATACAGATAACCCCTCAATATTCCGGATCGCTTACAGGTTATGGTATGAAACAAGAATTTAACCTTCTAAAATTACAATAACTAAATACCATTTTATTACCTCTTTACTAACTTCCTTGTATTATTCACTCTAACACTTCAAAATTCCTTCAGCTGAAATCTCTCCACTTTCACTGTCTATTAAAAGTTATTCACTCTTGTCATCATTTGATGCTGAAATAAATAAGAATTCACAAAGCAAGAGTGAGCCAAAAATGCCCAGCAAGTATCATAAATGGTTTCCAGGTATCAGATCAAAGAAACTCCTGGAAACGATTGTTGAATGATTTCAAAACATCTTTATATATTTAAAACAATTGAGCGAACAAAACATCGACCCTCATTGGCCTTTAATCATAAATCACATTTTTCTGTAAAAGAACAGCGAAAGTTTCAATGTTTCATCCCTTTGAATTAAATCTTTGTTTGATTTTGTAATTATGAACTGTTCAAGAAGGAATGCCGTTAATGGAGATCAACAATAAATTAGACTAGACACTAAAAACCAACATATGCACTATAACCTGCTGATCAGTCAGGATATAGTACGGATCTATACCCAACTGCATAGTCCCAACCAACATATGGGGCACCCAGGCAACTATGGCCTAATAATCAAGGGACCAGCCATCTCTTGCCCTTAGGGTCCAGCTCATTCCTGGCCCTCATCGTAACCATCCAGTCCGTGGAGTATTTTGATGTCAAATCATTTTTGATTTCAAAACATCCCAATTCAGGGTTCGCAAATAACCCGAAAGAATGGGTATTTGCTCAAGAGATCAATCGATAATCAAGGAACAAGATCAAAAGGCACTTGCATAAATAAGAATAATTACAGCGAAATATAAAAACATATAACTATTCTGAACTTTGAATAGGAACGAAGAAATATTTGTAATATTTTAGAAGAAAGGTTAGGAATACTTGCCTCAATTGATAACCCTCTGATCTTTAACTATCTTCCATATTACTCAGTCCTGATGTGTCTGCATTTCATTGATAGGATACTTGACCTTTCGTGTTCTTCACCATTTTTAAGTTTATCTCTATTCTGAATTCATTCGTTTCATGACTACACGTAATCCGGCTTTACTTTTACCATCTCTGTCTGGATTTGAATGTCTCGCATTATGGGTATCTATCATAATAGATACCTTTCAATTAACTGACAATATATCATTGTCTAGCCTATACGTTTATCTTTGTCATCTACCCGCCCGATAATAACATATACGAATCACATCTCAATCAGATAACATTTAAAAGACACGTGGACGCACAATTTATGTAACACATACACATAAGGCATGTATCACATAATTCATATAGTCACATAATTCATGTAGCACATAAGTTGAATCATCAAAAGATAGACCTCGATATGTTTAGAATTGAAATCAGGTCAAAAAGAGTATTTTATCGATCAATAATCGACTCAAAATGATTCATAAGACAAATGCCCTTTTGATACAAAAGAATTTAGGTCTCAAAAATATTTTTAATGAAAGCAGAATATTTTTCTGAGTCTAGAGGCGTTCGTTTTGTATTAAACGGGCGAACGGTCCATTTATTACGAATTTTTGAACATTTTTTTGGAATTAAATGAGTCTCCGAATCATTTTATAATTAAATAATAGGGTTCGAATACCCGAACCTGATTTTAAAATAATTTTATAATATTTATCTAGCTATGAAAATAATTTTAAATAATATTTTAAAACTCGAAACTATTTCTCGGAATTTTTAAATCAGAATAAATAATTAAATCTAATTAAATAATCAATTAAAATTAATTAATAACTAATTAAATTAATTAATCAATTAATATTTAAATTAATTGACTAATTAAATAATTAATTATCAACTAAAATTAATTAATTAAATAATTAAGATTTATTTTAAAATTAAAAATAGTTTTCAGAATTAAAAATTTTGATTTTTGGAATTTAAAATAAATAAAAACATTTTATGAAAATAATTGTAAAAAGAAAATATCATTTTTTAAATAACTAAAACAGGAATATACTTTTTGGATTTTCTGGAAAAGCCAGGGACCGTTTTGCAAAACCGAACAAGTCAGGGGGATCAAACAGCAATTTTGCTGTCTTCCTCCCCACCCTCCCGCTGGCGATCGCCATTGTCGGCGGTCCCAAGCTTTCTGGTGAACTGTAAAACAACCTAGATCAACCCCAACTTAACAACAATTAAAGCTTTTATTCCCAGGAACTCCTCTGCAGACACAGAACAACCAAACAATCATTGAATCAGCTTCTGAATTTTCCGCCGCCGCCACGGTCGATTTTTCGACCTTGGCCTTCCTGGTATTGTTCGTTCATCAAATATGCATCAATAAATTCATCATTTCACGATCTACAATCTGGAATAATTAATTTTAACTAATAACCCTCAAATCAAAAACTCCCAAATTTCAATTAAGAACATTCAAAGCTATAAACCCTAATTTTTAAAATCCGAAAATCAAACATCAATTTGAACATATTATTGAACTCCAAATTAGTCATATAATATACCAAAATGACCAAGAAGAAATTATCCATAAGATTAAGCCATCAAATCATACCAACAACATCAAGAACAAAAATTTATATTTTAATTATCAAATAATTCGAATTAAAATAAATAAATAAGAAAATCATCTTGATTTCTGCACTAAAACGGTTGATTGATTCAGAAAGTACTTTTAGAGAGCTTCGATTTGGTATATGGCACGCCCGAATCGAAGTTCGATAACGCCTTCATTCGAGAGTTTGATTTTCAAGAACGTAACAAATAATTAGGATTTTATCTGTATTTTCTATATTTTTACTGATTGATTATGACTATACGAATAAAACGAAATAAGAAAAAGGCTATTTATATTTATGGAATATTGGTTCATTTTGGATCGTATTGGATCGATAAATTAGTTACTTAGCCGCTAAGTAACTGCAAAAATGATCCGATTTGATACCCATATTGGATAATTATCCAAACCGGGCTTCTTATAAAACACTTTATACGAAAATAATGTAATATTATCCCGTCTTTTGAGAATACAGGTTTTGTTGCTTTATTAAAATGATTATCGTATCAAAAATTTTGCACCGGGACACGTACGGGTCAAACCGTAATCCGGATCAAAAAAGTTAAAATACGGAAAATGTCCTGATTACCAGATTAGGTTAGGAAGGAGTTTTCGGAAGAGTTTCGGGTTGTAAAAACGTAAAGACGGTTGAGGTTGGACGATTCCCGGCTTTATAAAATAATTTTGTAATTATTCATAAAATAATTATAAAATTCATAAATCAATATAAAGTCATATAACACTCCAAAAATTACCAGAAAAATACCATAATTATCTATATTTTATTCTGGACATAATAAAATTAACATACTTATACTTTATCACATATATATATATTCACATATCAACACCAATCATCAGATAATTTACCAAAAAGCACATAATAATCACTTAACAATTATTTATTGATAAAATAATTACACGTTATTTCCCGGATGTTACATCCTCCCCCTTAAAAGGATTATGTCCTTAGAATCACACTAAGGATTAGATATTGATACATTAAAGTATCTCACTTTTATTTGCTCAGGTGAATCTTTCAACCTTATGACTTTTCATAAACTTTATCTCGCAACATTAGTCATTACTCAATAGCCTCTTGCTAACATTATATTCTATTAGTTGCTCATATATCTCAACTCAAGCCTCCATTTTATATATAATGGAGCCAAATTTACTCTTCCTGAGTATACATATATATACACCCTATTATTTTGCTTACATGAGGCGGTGACACCCACTCGCTTACACTTACTCTGCCTATTTTACAGTCTCAAAAGGACCAACATAACATATATAAATTTTCTTTTCTTTCTAAATCTAGTAATTCGTGCTCAGGAACATTTCCAATCGTTACTCATTGTTGATCCTCATTCCCATATGTTTCTTTGTTCAATTACCCTAGTTTGTAATCGCTTCCAATCGCATCCGAGGCTCTTTAATCGTTCTCTTATTCTTCTTCTCCATTTGCGAATGATATACTGAGGCCATGACGTATTCGATGTCCGACGTTATCGAAGTTACACTAGAGTTAAGAATTAACTAGAAAATCTCAACTGGACACGATTAATGCACAAACGTATCATCATACCTTACTTTCTTTCAAATCACGATCGAGTAAAGAAAATTTACTATCCTGGAGGTATCACCCGTATTTTCTAACCCATATTATTATTTATTTTGGTTCCAAGGAGTTCTCGTACAAACTAACTACAATGTTCTCCCTTGACATATAGTCACATACAATGTTCATTCTTTTTGTTATATCATATTATCAGAAAGTCTTCTTTAAAAAAGAAGCAAAAAATTTTCTAAGCAAATCTCATATACCTTAATCCGGATCTATTTCTACTACACAAGACCCGGATTGGGGGCAACCAAGGAGCAGAAATTTTCCAAAGGAAACTAATTTCCTCTACCTGAATCCAGATTGATCTCTATAACAACAGACCCGGATTGGGGGCCAAGAAATAAGTAGAAATTTTTCCCAAAACAACAGCTATGTGAAACTACTCTACTCCCTCATCCAGAAAATCTGCATAAGGAAGTAGGGGCAAATGATAGGGTATAAGCAACCTGGCTAGGGCCCAACCCAGATCTAGGGTGAGGCAGGCTAAACTGATAGACCAAGACCCCCCTCACCTATAGCATCCAAATGAAATGACCCACGCTCGGGTGCCAACCCAGGTGCTGAATCATCCCCCAACCAGGACCCAGACCAGGACCTGGATCATCTACCGACCTAGATCCTTCCCAGTCCCAGGATCACCCAGATAGGTTAGACCCCGGGGGACCCTACGAGATCATGCACGCCCCATAACCTGCCAAGGAGGGGTACGTGGGCACGTGACAATGACAGCTATCAACAACCAACATATCAGACAAACGCGATGCGTGTCAGAGTACCGTTAGGACACCCTGAAGGTGGTCCTCGCCTGGACACGTGTATGCAATCTACCCAAGCTAGGCGTCCTCCGCCTCCAGCAACCAACGACCCTGATCTAGAGGTACCAACCCCTAAACCCTACCTTTGGGCTATATATACCCCCAAAGATGAAGGGTTTAGGGGTTAGACATATTTTGAGCACACACACTCTCATACATACAACTTATACACACACAACCACCCTTGTCCTCTCTATCTTCATCTTTCCCAATCGGACTCTTATTCTCACATCGGAGGCGCCGCGGGGACGAAACCCCCCTCCAGTGTTGTTTTACAGATACCCAACAGCAGCTACACCCCGCTCTCAGAAGGAAGGTCCAGGAACGGCGTCGGACGGAGTCACCCCGCTCACCGGAGTTATCAACATCCTTGGATTCAATTAAACACACAAAACCATAAACAAAACTATAAACAAAAACACATACAGATAGACACATCCCCGACATAAATAGCTTGAACACACACACACACACACACTTAAACACCAAATACACACAATTGTGTCAATCATGTGCGGTGTTATATGAAGAACAGGAAGTAGTATATGGAGTGTTATTCATGTTTGTCAATTGAATGTATCAATTGATTTGAAGCAGTACAATTTGGTTGTGATATGGGGGAATGGCTTAGTGCCTATGTCCTCGTTTCTCTCCATCATTGTGTGACAAAGCCTGTGTTTCTCCATCTTTCCATATATATATATGACTTGGGTTATGTATTGTAAAAATATTCTGAAAATATTATATTTATTTTGAGTTTTAAGGAGCCGAGCTCGAGCCGAACGAGTTCGAGCTGAACTCAAGCCGAACATACAAAAAGCTCGGCTCGAGCTCGTTTTCTTAACGAACACAATTTTGTATTCGAGCTCGAGCTCATTTTCTTAACGAACCGCTTGCATGACTCGGCTTGCCTCACAGCGCCTTGAAAATAGGCGTTAGACTGAAACAAAGCAATCAGCAAAGTATAAGGCAAGAAAATGCTACAAGAATGAAAGATAAGTTCAAAAAAGAAGAGGCATACCGAAGCCAGAGACTGAGCTTCCATGAGCTTAATCCTCTCAAGGTCAGGGGTGGCCACCACGTCAGTAAAGTCCTTGGGAATCATGCTATGGTAGGACCAATCCCAAGCATGCTTCGTGGAACCAACCACGGTATCCCCTCGACGGAATCCCCAGAGAGGCTGAAAGGCGCCTGTAGCAGCAGCAGGGGCAGCAGCAGTGATAGGAGCATTATGGCCCTCAGCTCCTTCAGTTGAAGCCTCCCCCATAGGCTCCTTGTGCTTTCTCAAGAAGATAGGCTCTGTCGCCTTTCCCGGGTGTCTAGGCCTGCGAGCCGAGCTTTCTTCATCCTAGCAGTCTCTTCAACAGGAGGAACATTGTCCTCGTTAATCTCCTTAGCAGCTGCAAAACAAGGCAAAAAACAAAATAAGTGATGTTAATAATGCATGAAATGAAATAAAGATGATAAGGGAAGAAAAATACCCTGTTGAGAAACAGAGGATAGTCCCACGTGAATGAGGGAGAACTCCTCTAAGAGAGTCCAGCTGGTAGTAGTGCCGTTGTCCAGAGTAAGCCCATTATAAATAATAGTTTCCTCAGGAGTTAAGTGAATGAATTTGAGGCTACCATCACTGACCTTCCCGAAGGAAGATCGGAAGAGTGTGCCCCAGTCACCATTCTCCCAACGTAACCCAACAAAACTATTCCTCCAATTTTGGTTGTTGTCAGGAATGGAGGCGCTCTTAAAGATATGTTTCCTTTTGGGCCTTTGCTTAATATAGACCCAACCACAAATACTGGAAGAGCTATTATAGCACTGAGAGACTTTCCTAAAAACAGCTACGGAAAGGGGAAAACCCTCCCTAAGGCAGCAGACCATAAAACATAAAATGTTCCTCCAAGCGTTTGGAGGAAGCTGACACGGGTTGATTTGTAAATCAGCTAAATGATGAGGAATAAAAGGGTGAAAAGGAAACCTAAACCCATCATTAAGGGCATCTGTGTAAATAAAGAGAGTGTCGGGTCTCCAATGGCAAGTACGGTCACCACCAGAGACTGGAACTAATCTAAGAGGAGGAAGGACATTATAACGTGCATTTAGTTTATCAAAATCTTTGTTGTGCCAAGTATTACAATGATTAAAAGAATCGAGATGTGCAGTAGAGGGATATTCATCCCCCCTAGTGTTAATCATATTGATTAAATACATATACGAAGAACGGATCTCGATATCCTTACCTCGTTTTGAAGCCGAGGCTATCTTTGCCGCCCTCTCGGAACCCTTGTCAGCCATTAGTAAGCTGGAAAAAGCCTGAAGTTGGAAAACTAAGGGAGGGGATTTGAGAGAGGAAAGGTTAGAAGGAAGGGGGAAGGACGAGGAGAAGTTATGAAATGAGTAGAGAGGTGAAATGAGAGGTGTGGAGAAATCAAACTCTCACCCCACCTTTATATAGCCAAGGAAGGGGGATAATGGGCCTTAAAAAAGCCCATTTGGGCCCAAAAACTAGAAGGTTATGGAATTATCCAGAGAATTCTAATAAAAAACAAAAAAGAAAAAATTAAGTTTTTAGGAGATTCTGGAAGAATCTGGAAGAATCCTAGAAGAGTTTGGAATTTGGGCTCAGAAATGAGGCCCAATTCTAGAAAAACCTTGAAAAAGTCAAGCCCAGTTAAGGGCCTAAGTATTTAAAAAGCCCAGGTAAAAAGGCCTCTGTATTAGGCCCAAGTGATTTTAGGGGTAAAAAAGAAAAACCCATTAGAAGGGTTGGCCCAAGAAAATTTAGCCCAGATTTAAGGGCCCAAATCTAAAGTATATGCAAAAAATCATTATGTAAATATTCCTGACCCATTCGACCAGAAAACATAAAGAAATCCTGGTCGAATGGCTTGAGGTCGAAACCCTGTCGATCAAGGCTAAAAAACAGCCTTAATTCGACCAGAAAGAAGATCCATTCGACCAAGAAACACGAAGGAATCCTGATCGAAGTTCCTAAGGTCAAAGTTTTATCGATCAAGGTTGAAAAATAAGCTTAATTCGACCAGAATTTAGACTCATTCGACTAGAAATCAAAAGAAAATCCTGGTCGAACCAATCCTGCTCGAAATAGCTTCGACCAAGGCAAGAAAGATGGTTAATTCGATTAGAAACACAAGAATCCTGACCGAAAGGGACGAAAATCCTAGTCGAAAAATTCCTAGTCGACAAAAAAAAGAAAAAAAAAGAAAAGGGGGGAAAAATCCTGGCCGAAATTCGACCAGGATTCCTGATCGAATGCATCCTCCTCGAAAAGCCTTCGACCAAGGCACAACAGAGGTTAATTCGACCAGGATCCTGGTCGAACAGGATTCCTGGTCGAAATCTGTATAAAAAAAAGAGAGAAAAAGAAAAAAGGAAAAAGGGGGAAGAAAAAGAAGGAAAAATTCCTGAAAAATTATTGAAAGATAAGGAAATTTCTTAAAATATTTTCTGAAAAATGCTAATATTTTCAGAAATAAGGAATAAATCCAGAAAAATAAGGATAAATCCCAGAAATTAAGGGAAAAATCCAGTAAAATAAGGATAAATCCCAGAAATTAAGGGAAAAAATCCAGAAAAATAAGGATAAATCCCAGAAAATTAAGGGAAAAATCCAGAAAAATAAGGATAAATCCCAAAAATTAAGGGAAAAATCCAGAAAATTAAGGATAAATCCTAGAAATTAAGTGAAAAATCCAGAAAATTAGGGAAAAATCCTGGAATTAAGGGAAAAATTCCTGGAAATTAAGATAATTCCTGAATAAAAGGAACAATCGTTGTAAACGTGTAGGTCGCTCCACACTTTACGCAAAAACGAAACCCTGTAAGGGAATGAATAGACTTAACTTCTGCGAAACCTAATCAATGTTTCCCAAAAGTTGGGGGGCAAATGATAGGGATAAATAAATCCTGATTACATAATTAAATATTATAGTTTGGGCTGCAAGGCCCAATAAGAAGATGTATGACATTCAGACCAGAAAGGTTAACATGTTGATCAGGCCTGATGGAACAAAGAAGGCCAAAAAACCCTGATTATTTATTAATTTCGTAATTAATAAACAACTATTAAGATAAGTCCTAGTGAGGATATAAATCCTTGTAGATTGGCCTCCAAGGAACCTCATGGGATAAAGAATCAGCTTCCTACTCCCTAGGACTCCTAAGTCTATCATAATTCAGAGACTTGACCACCAAGTCTCCTATACCAAGTCCAATTCAAGGACTCCCACATCTATATAAGGGGTCTCACCCCACAAATCAGAACTATATTTTTTAATTTGATCCTTGGTAATCAGCAAGGTACGTAGGCATCTTGTTAAGGCAGATTGAGTCACGAAACACAAGAGCAGTCAAAACGAGCCTTGAAGCTCACGTTCCTTAGTACTAAATACAACAATTATATATATTAGTTTTTAATCCATAACAAGTTTTCCCTTTCTTATCTTCATCCAACTTGATAGCTGTTGACATAAGAGTTGATGTAGGTGAGCAGTCCACCAATCCAAAATTTTTCAAAAGATCTTTGACATATTTGGTTTGACTAATAAAGATTTCATCACTTATTTGGCTAACTTGAAGACCAAGAAAGTATCTTAGTTCTCCCATCGTGCTCATCTCATATTCATTCTGCATGAGTTTTGAGAATCTTTGACATAACTTTTTATTCGTAGAACAAAAAATAATATCATCCACATAGATTTGAACTAGGATGATGTCATCACCATGTTACTTGTATAATAGAGTCTTGTCAATAGTGCCTCTAGTGAAACCATGTTTAAGTAGAAATTCTGTGTATCACACCATACCCTTGGTGCTTGCTTCAATCCATATAGAGCCTTCAACAGTTTGTAAACAAAATTTGGAAATTCTGGATCGTTAAATCCAGGCGGCTGTTGCACATATACTTATTTTTCTAATTCACCATTAAGGAATGCACTTTTCATATCCATTTGATACACCTTAAAATTGGAATGTGCAGCAAATTTAAGGAATTTTTTTATTGCTTCAAGCCTTGCAACTGGGGCAAAAGTTTCATCATAATCAATTCCTTCTTCCAGTGAGTAGCCTTTGACAACCAATCTTGCTTTGTTCCTTGTCATAGTTCCATTTTCATCCATTTTGTTCCTGTACACCCATTTTGTTCCAATAGTTTTTCTATTTCTTGGTGCAGGAACCAATTCCCAAAATTTATTTCTTTCAAACTGATTTAGCTCTTTTTGCATGATAATTATCCAATCAGGGTCTGATAGAGCTTCCTCAGTTTTCTTAGACTTAATTTCAGACAAAAGCATGCATGCAATCATTTAATTGAAGTGGCACTTCTAGGCCTTATTTCAAAATTGAGATCACCAATTATAGAATATCTTGTATGACTTCTATTCCATTTTCTGGTATGATTTTGTTGACTAGAATTGTCTTCATTTTCTTCACTGTTGGTATGATTTGCAGAACCATCATCTCCTTCCCCCCTTGAGTGTGTGCCACCAAATTCAGGTGTGCTTCTTTCTTGAGATGAATTCTCATTGTTTGAATTCACAGGTTCACTTAATTCTTCCTCCACTCTACTGTTTGTGTTAACTTCAACTTATCTTCAGAATCACTATCAATATTGAGATTTTCAAATTTCAAAGTTTCAGCTTCATTTACATCAAGGAATTCCAAGCCTGGACACTTGTCATCGTCAAATGTCACATATGTGCTCTCCATTATTTTTTTCTGCTCTAGTATTCAGAATCTGTAGGTAGTCCTTTCCAATGAATATCCCAGAAAAATAGCTTCAAATACTTTAAAGTTAAATTTTCCAACATATTCATAGTTGTCTTTTAGCACAAATCATTTTCTTCCAAACACATGAAGCTGCTTGACAGTAGGCTTCCTTTTTGACAAAATTGAGTAGGGTGAATTGCCAATATTTTTGTTATGTAGATATCTATTCTGAGTATAATATGATGTGTTAACTGCTTCTTCTAAAAAACTTATCGGCAGATTGGCATCTTGCAATATTGTCCTAGCAACCTCAACTAGAGTTCTATTTTTTTCTTCCATACCATTCTGTTGAGGTGTTCTTGAAGCTGAAAACTCTTGAAGAATGCCTTTATCTTTGTAAAATTCATCTAGAATTGCATCCCCGAATTCTATGCCATTTTCACTCCTCAATTTTTTGACACATTCTTGATCTTCAGCCTACTCCTCAATTTTCTTTATGTGAATGATGATGTGTGGAGTTTCAACTTTTGAATGCATAAATTCCACCAAAGTGCATCTTGAGTAGTCATCTACCATCACCAAAGCATTTTTTTCTGGATATAGACATGACATTTACAGGTCCAACACAAATCCATGTGGATAAGCTATAGTAGAGTGCTTTTGTGACTGGATCTCTTCATTTTGCTCTTTTGACAACCTTCACAAACTTCATTTTGAGAAAATTCCAAAGCTGGCATATCTCTCACTAATTCCATTTTTATCAGAGTGTTGATTGCTTTGAAGTTTAAGTGAGAGACTTTCTTGTTCCAGAGTTTGCTTTGCTCACTAGATACCTTGGTGTAGAAGCAACATATTTTGTCATTGTTTGCTAAATTTAAATCTGCAACAAACAGGCTTCCCTTCCTAATTCCTTTCAGAGCAACTTCACCAGTTTTCTTACTAGTGATTAAGCAATCTTCTTTGTCAAATATAAATTTAAAGCCTTTTTCTGTGAATTGACTGACATTGAGAAGAATTATTTCAAATGCTGCATCCAGTGCTAAACCTAAAACCAGTGCTAAATCTTCAATGACAACACTTATAAAAATCAATTTTCCATATCCCATTGTGAATTGTTTGTTGTTGTCTCCAAAGGTCACCAAAGGGCCAACCATCTCCTCAAACTGATAACAGGGTTTTATCACCCGTCATATGTCTGGAACATCCATTGTCAATTATCCATATGACTTTATTCTTCTTGCCCTGCACACAATGAGATTCATGTTTGTTTAGCTACCCAAATAGGATACTTGGCCTTTGCTTAATATAGACCCAACCACAAATACTGGAAGAGCTATTATAGCACTGAGAGACTTTCCTAAAAACAGCTACGGAAAGGGGAAAACCCTCCCTAAGGCAGCAGACCATAAAACATAAAATGTTCCTCCAAGCGTTTGGAGGAAGCTGACACGGGTTGATTTGTAAATCAGCTAAATGATGAGGAATAAAAGGGTGAAAAGGAAACCTAAACCCATCATTAAGGGCATCTGTGTAAATAAAGAGAGTGTCGGGTCTCCAATGGCAAGTACGGTCACCACCAGAGACTGGAACTAATCTAAGAGGAGGAAGGACATTATAACGTGCATTTAGTTTATCAAAATCTTTGTTGTGCCAAGTATTACAATGATTAAAAGAATCGAGATGTGCAGTAGAGGGATATTCATCCCCCTAGTGTTAATCATATTGATTAAATACATATACGAAGAACGGATCTCGATATCCTTACCTCGTTTTGAAGCCGAGGCTATCTTTGCCGCCCTCTCGGAACCCTTGTCAGCCATTAGTAAGCTAGAAAAAGCCTGAAGTTGGAAAACTAAGGGAGGGGATTTGAGAGAGGAAAGGTTAGAAGGAAGGGGGAAGGACGAGGAGAAGTTATGAAATGAGTAGAGAGGTGAAATGAGAGGTGTGGAGAAATCAAACTCTCACCCCACCTTTATATAGCCAAGGAAGGGGGATAATGGGCCTTAAAAAAGCCCATTTGGGCCCAAAAACTAGAAGGTTATGGAATTATCCAGAGAATTCCAATAAAAAACAAAAAAGAAAAAAATAAGTTTTTAGGAGATTCTGGAAGAATCTGGAAGAATCCTAGAAGAGTTTGGAATTTGGGCTCAGAAATGAGGCCCAATTCTAGAAAAACCTTGAAAAAGTCAAGCCCAGTTAAGGGCCTAAGTATTTAAAAAGCCCAGGTAAAAAGGCCTCTGTATTAGGCCCAAGTGATTTTAGGGGTAAAAAAGAAAAACCCATTAGAAGGGTTGGCCCAAAAAAATTTAGCCCAGATTTAAGGGCCCAAATCTAAAGTATATGCAAAAAATCATTATGTAAATATTCCTGACCCATTCGACCAGAAAACATAAAGAAATCCTGGTCGAATGGCTTGAGGTCGAAACCCTGTCGATCAAGGCTAAAAAACAGCCTTAATTCGACCAGAAAGAAGATCCATTCGACCAAGAAACACGAAGGAATCCTGATCGAAGTTCCTAAGGTCAAAGTTTTATCGATCAAGGTTGAAAAATAAGCTTAATTCGACCAGAATTTAGACTCATTCGACTAGAAATCAAAAGAAAATCCTGGTCGAACCAATCCTGCTCGAAATAGCTTCGACCAAGGCAAGAAAGATGGTTAATTCGATTAGAAACACAAGAATCCTGACCGAAAGGGACGAAAATCCTAGTCGAAAAATTCCTAGTTGACAAAAAAAAGAAAAAAAAAGAAAAGGGGGGAAAAATCCTGGCCGAAATTCGACCAGGATTCCTGATCGAATGCATCCTCCTCGAAAAGCCTTCGACCAAGGCACAACAGAGGTTAATTCGACCAGGATCCTGGTCGAACAGGATTCCTGGTCGAAATCTGTATAAAAAAAAGAGAGAAAAAGAAAAAAGGAAAAAGGGGGAAGAAAAAGAAGGAAAAATTCCTGAAAAATTACTGAAAGATAAGGAAATTTCTTAAAATATTTTCTGAAAAATGCTAATATTTTCAGAAATAAGGAATAAATCCAGAAAAATAAGGATAAATCCCAGAAATTAAGGGAAAAATCCAGTAAAATAAGGATAAATCCCAGAAATTAAGGGAAAAAATCCAGAAAAATAAGGATAAATCCCAGAAAATTAAGGGAAAAATCCAGAAAAATAAGGATAAATCCCAAAAATTAAGGGAAAAATCCAGAAAATTAAGGATAAATCCTAGAAATTAAGTGAAAAATCCAGAAAATTAGGGAAAAATCCTGGAATTAAGGGAAAAATTCCTGGAAATTAAGATAATTCCTGAATAAAAGGAACAATCGTTGTAAACGTGTAGGTCGCTCCACACTTTACGCAAAAACGAAACCCTGTAAGGGAATGAATAGACTTAACTTCTGCGAAACCTAATCAATGTTTCCCAAAAGTTGGGGGGCAAATGATAGGGATAAATAAATCCTGATTACATAATTAAATATTACAGTTTGGGCTGCAAGGCCCAATAAGAAGATGTATGACATTCAGACCAGAAAGGTTAACATGTTGATCAGGCCTGATGGAACAAAGAAGGCCAAAAAACCCTGATTATTTATTAATTTCGTAATTAATAAACAACTATTAAGATAAGTCCTAGTGAGGATATAAATCCTTGTAGATTGGCCTCCAAGGAACCTCATGGGATAAGGAATCAGCTTCCTACTCCCTAGGACTCCTAAGTCTATCCTAATTCAGAGACTTGACCACCAAGTCTCCTATACCAAGTCCAATTCAAGGACTCCCACATCTATATAAGGGGTCTCACCCCACAAATCAGAACTATATTTTTTAATTTGATCCTTGGTAATCAGCAAGGTACGTAGGCATCTTGTTAAGGCAGATTGAGTCACGAAACACAAGAGCAGTCAAAACGAGCCTTGAAGCTCACGTTCCTTAGTACTAAATACAACAATTATATATATTAGTTTTTAATCCATAACAAGTTTTCCCTTTCTTATCTTCATCCAACTTGATAGCTGTTGACATAAGAGTTGATGTAGGTGAGCAGTCCACCAATCCAAAATTTTTCAAAAGATCTTTGACATATTTGGTTTGACTAATAAAGATTTCATCACTTATTTGGCTAACTTGAAGACCAAGAAAGTATCTTAGTTCTCCCATCGTGCTCATCTCATATTCATTCTGCATGAGTTTTGAGAATCTTTGACATAACTTTTTATTCATAGAACAAAAAATAATATCATCCACATAGATTTGAACTAGGATGATGTCATCACCATGTTACTTGTATAATAGAGTCTTGTCAATAGTGCCTCTAGTGAAACCATGTTTAAGTAGAAATTCTGTGTATCACACCATACCCTTGGTGCTTGCTTCAATCCATATAGAGCCTTCAACAGTTTGTAAACAAAATTTGGAAATTCTGGATCTTTAAATCCAGGCGGCTGTTGCACATATACTTATTTTTCTAATTCACCATTAAGGAATGCACTTTTCATATCCATTTGATACACCTTAAAATTGGAATGTGCAGCAAATTTAAGGAATTTTTTTATTGCTTCAAGCCTTGCAACTGGGGCAAAAGTTTCATCATAATCAATTCCTTCTTCCAGTGAGTAGCCTTTGACAACCAATCTTGCTTTGTTCCTTGTCATAGTTCCATTTTCATCCATTTTGTTCCTGTACACCCATTTTGTTCCAATAGTTTTTCTATTTCTTGGTGCAGGAACCAATTCCCAAAATTTATTTCTTTCAAACTGATTTAGCTCTTTTTGCATGATAATTATCCAATCAGGGTCTGATAGAGCTTCCTCAGTTTTCTTAGACTTAATTTCAGACAAAAGCATGCATGCAATCATTTAATTGAAGTGGCACTTCTAGGCCTTATTTCAAAATTGAGATCACCAATTATAGAATATCTTGTATGACTTCTATTCCATTTTCTGGTATGATTTTGTTGACTAGAATTGTCTTCATTTTCTTCACTGTTGGTATGATTTGCAGAACCATCATCTCCTTCCCCCCTTGAGTGTGTGCCACCAAATTCAGGTGTGCTTCTTTCTTGAGATGAATTCTCATTGTTTGAATTCACAGGTTCACTTAATTCTTCCTCCACTCTACTGTTTGTGTTAACTTCAACTTATCTTCAGAATCACTATCAATATTGAGATTTTCAAATTTCAAAGTTTCAGCTTCATTTACATCAAGGAATTCCAAGCCTGGACACTTGTCATCGTCAAATGTCACATATGTGCTCTCCATTATTTTTTTCTGCTCTAGTATTCAGAATCTGTAGGTAGTCCTTTCCAATGAATATCCCAGAAAAATAGCTTCAAATACTTTAAAGTTAAATTTTCCAATATATTCATAGTTGTCTTTTAGCACAAATCATTTTCTTCCAAACACATGAAGCTGCTTGACAGTAGGCTTCCTTTTTGACAAAATTGAGTAGGGTGAATTGCCAATATTTTTGTTATGTAGATATCTATTCTGAGTATAATATGATGTGTTAACTGCTTCTTCTAAAAAACTTATCGGCAGATTGGCATCTTGCAATATTGTCCTAGCAACCTCAACTAGAGTTCTATTTTTTTCTTCCATACCATTCTGTTGAGGTGTTCTTGAAGCTGAAAACTCTTGAAGAATGCCTTTATCTTTGTAAAATTCATCTAGAATTGCATCCCCGAATTCTATGCCATTTTCACTCCTCAATTTTTTGACACATTCTTGATCTTCAGCCTACTCCTCAATTTTCTTTATGTGAATGATGATGTGTGGAGTTTCAACTTTTGAATGCATAAATTCCACCAAAGTGCATCTTGAGTAGTCATCTACCATCACCAAAGCATTTTTTTCTGGATATAGACATGACATTTACAGGTCCAACACAAATCCATGTGGATAAGCTGTAGTAGAGTGCTTTTGTGACTGGATCTCTTCATTTTGCTCTTTTGACAACCTTCACAAACTTCATTTTGAGAAAATTCCAAAGCTGGCATATCTCTCACTAATTCCATTTTTATCAGAGTGTTGATTGCTTTGAAGTTTAAGTGAGAGACTTTCTTGTTCCAGAGTTTGCTTTGCTCACTAGATACCTTGGTGTAGAAGCAACATATTTTGTCATTGTTTGCTAAATTTAAATCTGCAACAAACAGGCTTCCCTTCCTAATTCCTTTCAGAGCAACTTCACCAGTTTTCTTACTAGTGATTAAGCAATCTTCTTTGTCAAATATAAATTTAAAGCCTTTTTCTGTGAATTGACTGACATTGAGAAGAATTATTTCAAATGCTGCATCCAGTGCTAAACCTAAAACCAGTGCTAAATCTTCAATGACAACACTTATAAAAATCAATTTTCCATATCCCATTGTGAATTGTTTGTTGTTGTCTCCAAAGGTCACCAAAGGGCCAACCATCTCCTCAAACTGATAACAGGGTTTTATCACCCGTCATATGTCTGGAACATCCACTGTCAATTATCCATATGACTTGGCTCCATACTTTGGCTCACTAACAGCCTTTTTACAAAGGTGAGTCAGATGGTTTGTTGAGCCATATTTTTGAAACTGCTTTTTTGGAGCATCTGCAACATAGACATAATTATTGCTTTTGTTGACACTGCTTCCATGTACTTGTTTTATGTTCTTGTTATATGTTCTAGTTTTTGTACTTTGTTTATCTTAATAAAGTCATTTTTTTCACTTATATATGTGTACACAACACAAATATGGAAGACCTATGTATTGCTGACTGCGCAACTACTCATACAATTCTACAAAACCAGAAGTATTTTTCTCAGTTAACTAAAACCAACTCAAAAGTATGGACAATTTCGGGTACGTCTAATATAATCGAAGGTTTTGGGAAGGCTAATTTTTCTCTACCGAATGAAACACAGGTTCATATACCAAATGCCCTATACTTTAGCAAGTCAACTAGGAACCTCTTAAGTTTTAAGGATATTCGTCTTAATGATTTTCACGTGGAAAGTAATAGTGAGGGTGGAAAAGAATATCTCCTAATCACTTCATCTACCTCAGGCTATAAGAAAATCTTGGAGAAATTACCATCAGTCTCTTCTGGGTTGTATACCACTCAAATAAAGGTCATTGAGTCTTACAATGTCACTATTCCAAAAATCGTTGATCTAAAATCCCTTATTCTATGGCATGATAGACTTGGTCATCCAGGAGTCTCTATGATACATTTGGATGAGTCAAAATTTCCGACATTAGGGGTAGAAAAATTATTGGATAAGATAAACCCTGACTTGACATGGAATACATCAGGATTAAATGCTTTAGAACCGCGAACTAATTAATGCGAATCTGAAGTTCAAAGAATTATTCATATGCAAAATATTGCTATTCAAATACCATATGCTTGTAGTGATTCTAGGCATATTGTTAAATCACATATACCTGCCATTAATGCCCCAACAAGGGTTGAAATACCTATTCATAAATCAGTTCCTGAAGAATTGATTAATAATTCAAAACCATGCCAGAAGCGCGGTAGACTAATTGGTACAAAATATGTTGTACCACGAAAACAGAAAATGATTGGACATGCCTCTGAAGTGGCAAATGTTCCAGACAATACCCCAGAAGTGGTATCATCTCCTGAAGAGGTTAAAACCCCTGAAGTGGCAGTGACAAAACCACCAGAAGTGGTATTGCCTCTAGAAGAGGATATTGCCCTTGAAGTGGCATATACTTCCGTAAAAGCAAAGGTACCTGAAAGTTATGAGATCTCATTGAGTTATGTACATAACGGAAAATTATTGGATCGTGGGAGTATTGAAGTTGATGATGTATATGCTTTTTCCGTGGCATGTGATAAAATTATGAACTCCGATCCAGAACCAAAAAACGTGGAAGAATGTCGACAAAGAGATGATTGGCCAAAATGGAAAGTTGCAATCCAGGAAGAATCGTAATCCTTGCGCAAGAGAAATGTATTTGGACCTGCAGTCCGAACACCAGCTGGTGTGGTCCCCGTTGGGAAAATATGGGTATTTGTACAAAAACGAAATGAGAGAAATGAAATTGTAAGATATAAAGCCCGACTCGTAGCCTAGGGATTCTCTCAAAGGCCTGGATTTGATTACCAGGAAACTTAATCTCCAGTGATGGAAGAAGTTACTTTTTATTTTTTATGGGTATGGCTTGTATGGAAAAATTGGAAACAGGTCTGATGGACGTTGTGACAGCCTACCTATAGTCTGATGGACGTTGTGACAGCCTACCTATATAGATCACTTGATAGAGATATCTATATGAAAACGTGACAACCCAGAATCCGGGGTCAGGATTGGGTGTCACTAAACAACTTTAAACAATACAATGATGTATATTAAAATAAATATACAGATAACCCCTCAATATTCCGGATCGCTTACAGGTTATGGTATGAAACAAGAATTTAACCTTCTAAAATTACAATAACTAAATACCATTTTATTACCTCTTTACTAACTTCCTTGTATTATTCACTCTGACACTTCAAAATTCCTTCAACTGAAATCTCTCCACTTTCGCTGTCTATTAAAAGTTATTCACTCTTGTCATCATTTGATGCTGAAATAAATAAGAATTCACAAAGCAAGAGTGAGCCAAAAATGCCCAGCAAGTATCATAAATGGTTTCCAGGTATCAGATCAAAGAAACTCCTGGAAACGATTGTTGAATGATTTCAAAACATCTTTATATATTTAAAACAATTGAGCGAACAAAACATCGACCCTCATTGGCCTTTAATCATAAATCACATTTTTCTGTAAAAGAACAGCGAAAGTTTCAATGTTTCATCCCTTTGAATTAAATCTTTGTTTGATTTTGTAATTATGAACTGTTCAAGAAGGAATGCCGTTAATGGCGATCAACAATAAATTAGACTAGACACTAAAAACCAACATATGCACTATAACCTGCTGATCAGTCAGGATATAGTACGGATCTATACCCAACTGCATAGTCCCAACCAATATATGGGGCACCCAGGCAACTATGGCCTAATAATCAAGGGACCAGCCATCTCTTGCCCTTAGGGTCCAGCTCATTGCTGGCCCTCATCGTAACCATCCAGTCCGTGGAGTATTTTGATGTCAAATCATTTTTGATTTCAAAACATCCCAATTCAGGGTTCGCAAATAACCCGAAAGAATGGGTATTTGCTCAAGAGATCAATCGATAATCAAGGAACAAGATCAAAAGGCACTTGCATAAATAAGAATAATTACAGCGAAATATAAAAACATATAACTATTCTGAACTTTGAATAGGAACGAAGAAATATTTGTAATATTTTAGAAGAAAGGTTAGGAATACTTGCCTCAATTGATAACCCTCTGATCTTTAACTATCTTCCATATTACTCAGTCCTGATGTGTCTGCATTTCATTGATAGGATACTTGACCTTTCGTGTTCTTCACCATTTTTAAGTTTATCTCTATTCTGAATTCATTCGTTTCACGACTACACGTAATCCGGCTTTACTTTTACCATCTCTGTCTGGATTTGAATGTCTCGCATTATGGGTATCTATCATAACAGATACCTTTCAATTAACTGACAATATATCATTGTCTAGCCTATACGTTTATCTTTGTCATCTACCCGCCCGATAATAACATATACGAATCACATCTCAATCAGATAACATTTAAAAGACACGTGGACGCACAATTTATATAACACATACACATAAGGCATGTATCACATAATTCATATAGTCACATAATTCATGTAGCACATAAGTTGAATCATCAAAAGATAGACCTCGATATGTTTAGAATCAAAATCAGGTCAAAACGAGTATTTTATCGATCAATCATCGACTCAAAATGATTCATAAGACAAATGCCCTTTTGATACAAAAGAATTTAAGTCTCAAAAATATTTTTAATGAAAGCAGAATATTTTTCTGAGTCTAGAGGCGTTCGTTTTGTATTAAACGGGCGAACGGTCCATTTATTACGAATTTTTGAACATTTTTTTGGAATTAAATGAGTCTCCGAATCATTTTATAATTAAATAATAGGGTTCGAATACCCGAACCTGATTTTAAAATAATTTTATAATATTTATCTAGCTATGAAAATAATTTTAAATAATATTTTAAAACTCGAAACTATTTCTCGGAATTTTTAAATCAGAATAAATAATTAAATCTAATTAAATAATCAATTAAAATTAATTAATAACTAATTAAATTAATTAATCAATTAATATTTAAATTAATTGACTAATTAAATAATTAATTATCAACTAAAATTAATTAATTAAATAATTAAGATTTATTTTAAAATTAAAAATAGTTTTCAGAATTAAAAATTTTGATTTTTGGAATTTAAAATAAATAAAAACATTTTATGAAAATAATTGTAAAAAGAAAATATCATTTTTTAAATAACTAAAACAGGAATATACTTTTTGGATTTTCTGGAAAAGCCAGGGACCGTTTTGCAAAACCGAACAAGTCAGGGGGATCAAACAACAATTTTGCTGTCTTCCTCCCCACCCTCCCGCCGGCGATCGCCATTGTCGGCGGTCCCAAGCTTTCTGGCGATCGCCATTGTTATTTTAACATTCAACTAGTAGTTTAACCAATACTTCTTACTAGTGTTTAGTCTCATACCGATGTTTCGATTTTTTATAAAATGTTTATGTATGATCCAACCGTAAGGATGTCAAGATCTATATATTTTAGTGATATGATAAAATTTTTAGAAAAAAATAAATGTATTTGGTTTGTTATTTTAATAGTCAACTAGTAGTTTGACAAATACTTCTTACTAGTGTTTAGTTTCATACCGATGTTTCGATTTTTTACAAAATGTTTATGTATGATCCAACTATAAGGATGTCAAGATCTATATATTTTAATGATATGATAAAATTTTTAGAAAAAAATAAATGTATTTGGTTTGTTATTTTAACAGTCAACTAGTAGTTTGACCAGTTATTCTTACTAGTGTTTAGTCCCGTACCGATGTTTCGATTTTTTAAAAACTGTTTATGAATGACCCAACCGTAAGGACGTCAAGATTTATATAATTTATTGATATGATAATTTTTTTAGAGAAAAATAAATATATTTTAATCATTAGATCTCGATAATTTTAACAAATAAAGTATAAATAAGTATAATTCTAAATTTCACCGTACACTCTTGTTAATGGAATTTATCATAAAATCGATCAATTTTTTTTTAATAAAATAATGAGTTGTCAAAATAAATTATAAAATTATAATCTTTTATGAAAAAGATTAACAAATTACAATATTTTTTTAGAAATAAATTATAATCCTAAATTATACCGCAAACTATTTTCGGTGGTTTATATGTTAAATCAACCAAAATCTTCATTTCATTTGTTTAGTACAATAACTAGTTGTTAAATATATATTCTAATATTTATAATAATATATTATTTTATAATCAAATGATTAAATAATCATAGTATTATAATTTTAATTTTCATAATGTAAAACTAAGTGAAACAAATATAAATTGACACTCCTAAATACAACCCATGACAGTTAAATTTAATGTCATGTCAGCGATCCGCCTGATTTAGATCCAACGCACCAAATTCAACCACTTAAAAAATAATCTAAAGGTTGATTTTGCATTTTATAAAATAGTGTTTACTGATCTATAAAGTAAACACTATTTCTTTGTCTTTCAGTTGTAATAATCTAGATTAATCTCTTGTATTCTCTTAAGAAAGAAGCTGAGTTCTTTATCAACAAAGAACCCAGAAATTTTGTAGCAAGACATTCTTAATTTTAATATAAAATTAAGTGAGTTTTGTAAGATTTGTGTTCACTGTTTTATTAACATTATTTTGTGTTAACACATTTCACTACAAGATTTAGATCACTTTGTTTACCAACCATAAACATTCAAGAAAAGGCATAAAAACAAGAAAACACATTCACCCCCCTCTGTGTGTGATTCATTACCTAACAAGTGGACTTGCTAGGTAGGACATTGTTGGACTTATAAGGCATCTAGTAGGACATTGTTGGACTTGCTCTAAACCACACCCTCTGAGCCCAAGAGATGACAGAAAGAATAAGTTGTTTAGCGAAGCAGGTACCATAGATGTAATGTTCACCACACTTGTTTCCTTGGAGCTTCCAGGATAGGATCTTCGGATAAGCAGAAGGCGCATGAGAGGCTGTTTTCAAGATTTCAAACCCTTGTTTGAACTGCAACAAGGCCATTCTCTCCTCTACGTGGCAAAGCGGCTGCATGGAAGGATTTGATTTTGTACTACCAACTAATCTAGAATGAAAAAAAACAGAGTAAAAAGATAAAATGCAGTATGGAAACAGTGTACAAAGATAATGACACCATAATACCTTAAAATACTAGTTGACTGCATAAAGACAGACTTGGCTTGTATTAGATGTTACACATTGTATTAAGCAGTCAAGCAGCCGGAGGGGAAATTGTACACAAGTCGTCGGAAAGAAAAGGTGGATGTGGAAAAAAAGGTGGAAAGAAAATACAATGAAATATTGGAGAAACTTCCGCAATGATTTATTGCGGAAAGTTTGAACGGCCCAGATTAATTAGTTTCACAGTCACATACTTTCTTTCCTTTGTTCTTTCTTTCTTCCAATATTTTTTCTTATAAAAGCATTTATGCTTTGTAATTGAGAAGAAAGGGAAACAAGCGGAAGAGGAGGAAAAAAGGACCTGGTTTGGTTACAATGGCATCCTGGAAAGATAAGTTCAAATATTCAGTACCTGTACACTTAAGTGCAACCAACTGGTAGATCAAATTAACCCAAAAATATTATTCTACATCATTCTTGCACTGTGTTTTAGTTATAGAATGTTCACATCTGATTAATTTGTAACTTACATTACATGTACTAACAAAAGGTTGCATGTACAAATTTGAAGGGATAACACACAGCACAGAAGATCCATTGCTGCAAGCTTAGTTCAAGGCGTCTACGTTCTGGAAGAAGATCGTCAACACAATCGAAAAGGCCATTATGCTCTAGCACCTCCATGGTGGAGTTCTTTCAATTTCCAATCACAGCCCCAAGTGCTCATAGATGACTCCGATTCCTCGATATTCGGAGCTATCTACAAGTTTGAATCCCCCCTGAACACATCATCATGCAAATACGTGCTTGCATTTCGAGGTACAGTAATCAAATGGAGCACAATAAAACAAGATATTAAACTGGATTTGCACTACGTATTTTCTCAGCATAAACTTCAAAACAGTTCCCGAGTTGCAAAGGCCTTGAGAGTTGTGAAAATACTAGTTGATCAAGTTGGTGCTGCAAATGTATGGCTAGCAGGACATTCTTTAGGCTCACTTATTGCACTATTAGTTGGACGAAACATGGTAAAAATGGGATTTCTCCTGGAAACATATCTTTTCAATCCGCCATTCAGTTCACTATCAATACCTCTGGAGCTACTAATCAAGAACAAGATATTAAAGTTCGGGGCTCGACTTATTGGGGATGTAATCAGGGCAGGATTATCATTAGGCCTAATAGGCCACCAGGCATCGCAAGTCGATAACCCGTTTATCAAGCTTTCGGGGTGGACTCCGTACCTGTTTGTGAATCCAAAGGATCCAATTTGTTCCCAGTATGTTGCTTACTTTGAGCAAAGAAAGGCAATGGTGAGTATAGGTGCTTCTACAGTTGGAAATATGGGAACACAAGTCTCTGTGATGAGTATTGTTGCATCACGTTCACTAGCTACAGAACCATATCATCTGCTTCCAACTGCTTATCTTGTGACAAATTTGAACAAGACAAAGACTAAGAAATCCCATAAATTGTCGCAGTGGTGGTCCGAGAGTTTTACTGGGGAGCTTGAGTTACACAATTTCTAGCTCACTGTAATATAATTTGTTACAATGCTTTCTTTGTTTTTCTTTTCTTCAATCAGTAGTTGCAATGTTGTGTACTTTTTTAGTAAATCATTACCATGTTCATATGTTTAATTAAACCGACATTTGTTATTACTTTTTTTATGTTATACATGCGGTTTTTCTAATGAGAATAAGTAATCAGGAGGTAGAACTAAAAAATATTTCGAGAGAGTGTGAATAAAATTGCATTGTACAGGGTCTATTTTCTTATAAAATGTCAGGTATGTAATGAAACACAGAGCAGGTTAACTTAATTAATTTGTGATAGTGTTTGCTTATTTAGAACAAGAAAGATATATAAATTTGTAAAGATAAAATACTAATGCAGAACACATAAATCAAATATTAAAAATTCACTTGATTTATTAAAATCAAATTTGTTTTGTTACAAATTTGTGTTCTTTAAATTAAGAAATTAGCTACAAGAGAGCGAATACAAGATTTTTCCTATATCTCTTTGTTATATTTTAAACAAAGGACACTTGACATGCTTTATAAATTATAGATCAACATGCACGGTATTACAAAACTTGCATTAAAATAGAATAACACAGTTTTTAAATCTACTTTGTATATTTTCCATTTCCAGTGTTAGCAAATTTGTGAGATTTAATAGTTCTGTGACCCTCTTTTGACCAATGAATCTTGTTCCTTGATCTTGTATTCTTCAAACTGTATTTGTAGTCTTTTCAATTCAGTGATAGAATTGTTTGTTGACTGATAATCTTAAATCTTCAATTTGTCTGCATTCTGAATTATGAGATAGTTTGTCGAAATCTCTTTTGTTCTGTAGAGATGTCACATACCGATAAGTAAAATGACTTATCGTTATCTTGAGTTCTCTACATGTGTTAATGACTTATTAAGGTCTCCGGTTCTCTACATGTCGAATGACTTGCTGATATCTCCAGTTTTCTACATAGACTTTTGACTTGTCGATATCTCTAGTTCTCTGCATGAAGATTTAACTTGTCGAAATCTCTAGATCTCTATATGAAGAAATGTCTTGTTGATATCTCCAGTTCTCTACATGAACTTTTTGACTTGTCAATATCTGAGATCTCTACATGCATATTGACTTATCGATATTTCTTGTGACTTCTCTACAAGTCATTTTGGACTTCTCGACATACTTCTCGATACTCATTGATCTGTGACTTGTAGAATTTGACTTCGAACATTTTTCCTAAAATATTATTATTCAAATCCAAACTGCTACACTTCTCTCTGAGGCATGATAAGGATTTGATTTTCTTTCAGAGTTTATTCCTTAGTTTGAAGGCTGTTCATAGAAAAATCCTCTAGTCTAATCTACTTAACATTTTTACAGACTCAAGTAATACAATTACAGTATACAAAATTAGATTATCATACAACTTATCCTTAGCGTTGTCAAGATGACTTAGTCTTGTTATGTACATGTATGTCTTGCACAATAATCTCCCTCAATTTGTGAGAAGATTACTTGGCACAAATTCATGCCTGATAACAAGATTAACCTCAGGCTAAAATTAAATAAAATGAGAAAGACAAATTTACAAAGTACAACTCTTATACATTTTTGCAGTTACATTTTGAATTGAGTTATATGACTATCTGAACTTCTCATAGTTTGGATGTTCTCTAATAAGATCTTTGAGTCTAACTAAAATCTCAAGTTCTTCAATAATTTATGTTCCTCTTAGAGCTTTACCTAATTTGAGCCATTTATCCAAGAGTAACTGTCAATGTAATTAATTTTGTACCTTGATAACTTATGAGTCTTTATTTGCAGAAATACACCATTAGGATACACCCTGCTCAATCATTTGGATTTCAGTTCACTTGACCTTTGCTCAAACATCTCAATCTCCTGAGCATATTTTCTTTCAATCATCTCCCTTTCAGCCTTTTTCCTTGCATGTCTTATATTTCTTTCTCTCAATCTCCCAACCAACTCAGCCTTCCTCATCCTTGTAAAAGAATCCCTTGCATTCATCAAACTTATCATCCTCTCAAGTTTTGCAGTTGTATAATTCTCAATAACTTTTGTATTCAATAAGTTAAATGTGCCATTTTAGAAGTAGATCCTGACTTCTCCTAAAGAGACAACAGACTTTGACTATTTCTTCAGCTAGCTGTTTGTCATAGTCATCATCTAAAATATTTTTAAAAATTGGTAGAAAGTAATCCTAATTAAAGAAATCCCAAAGTGCACCAGTTTCAACTTGAATTTTCATTGGCTTTCTTCATGTAGACTTGAAATGAGTTTTAGTGGGAGGCTTGAATGAAGGTGGTTTGGAAATTTTCTTTAGAAAGGTTTGGCTTGCCGTGATAGTGAATTTGAGTTAAGAATTTACAGTTTGTTTATACAGGTACTTGGGCTAATGGGTTTGGATAGTTTGAGATTGTGTTTAGCTAGGTGTTTATGTTTTTGGATTGGTAGGGTTTTGGATATTTGGGTTGTTGGCGACTTTCTGGTTTCTCTCCCATATCCTCCATCTCTCTTCTTTTTCTTGCTATCCTCCTTTCCCTTCTATTCTGTCTTCCATTTCTTCTTCTCATCCACATGACTACCACTGCCTTTTCTAGATTGACTTAGATTTGAGCTAGAAGATTTATGTTCATCTTTCTTCTGCTCATCATCATCCAAGTTATCTTTTTTATTAATTTGTGTTCTTGGTAGCATGGCTTCTGTATTCTTCAAATATTTGAAAAGAATCTTTATCATCTCAACATCATTATGAGTTTTATTTTTCTTTGTCTTCAAGTCTGTCTCCAAGATCGTCATCAACTTTTTATTCCCCATTACATACGATTTGGGTAGCTGGAAGTGCTTGCATCTTCTTGTGTTGGGACAGATGTAGGCCACTTCCTTACTTGGCTGTAGATAGGCTTTAGAAAAAGCAGCTATTTTTCCATTTTTAAGCTCATACAACATGAGAGTGTCCTCTGGACTCATAACTTTGACTTTTTTGATAAAAATGTCCAGCTCTGATGCCCATCTTGATTTTAGGAAAGAAAGGGACACCTGCATACACCTGTACACTCCTGAATCATTGACATTCACAACTACCCTCTTTTCTTTTAAGTTCTGTCTTGTCACCAACACCACCCTCAGAAAATTTATATTTTTGTCCATAGCCTTTTTGTATGAAAAATGATTGAAGTTGAGGGATACTCTCAATACTTCTAGAAACTCAGCAAACTCCTTGTCAAAGCAAGGGCCTTCAGCTGCCATCTTGAGTATTTCAAGGTCAATATCATCTTTATTTTTACTTAATTGTTGGCTGTATTTTAGCTTAAGCTCCATCATCTCCCCCTTAGGCTTGGTAGTAGGCAAAGTTGAAGGTTGAGGGATCTGGGCCCTTACTGATTGAGGTGATTTATGAAGGGCCATAATCAAAACACCCATAATAGCTCCAAATGACACAATAATCTGCATCTGAAGATACTTATGGGAGTCTATTAAGGACTTGATGTCCTGTTATTGACTTTGGATAAGGGAAGTAAGTTGAGAGACTTGACTGGTTAGAGAAGCATTTGAAGTTGGAGTTTTGTGACTTGATGTTGAACATATTGGATTTGCAAATTTGTTGAAGTAGAAGGAGCTGTCTGTGAGCTTGTGGAGAGAGAAGCACCAAAAGTGTTTTGCACTGCAGTTCTAATTTCCTCCATCATTAAAGCTAAAGGTTCATATCTGGCCTTGTGAAACTGCTCCAACTTGACCTTTGTGTTATTGTTGCTTAATATTTGTAGTTGAACAACTTCATGCATGGTCAGAAATGATAGCTTGAGATTTTTGATACTTGTCTCTACACCAGTTAAGCTAAATGTGGCCATTTTCTCAACAAACTTATTGAACTTGTTCTTGATCTTAATCTGAGATGACACCAGCTGATCAATTCTGTCACTTACAAGCTTCTTCACTTTTTCTTGATGACCATCCAGAGTTTTCTCCAATGCTTTTCCAATAAAATAGAAAGCTTTCAGTTGTGCTTTATAAACTTTTGTGATGACATCATACACCTCTTATGGAGTGAGGACCTTGGCATTACTTCCCAAAATGGTGACATATACTTCCCTGAATCTAGCAAAGGCCTCATCCATGTCTATGCTGAAGTCCTTGGACAACCATGCATCCACATTCCTATCCTGCTCAGCTTCATATATAATTTTGGCCTGTTGATCTTCAACATGTTCCTTGTATGACAACAAAATTTCTTGATAGTCTTGATTAGACATGTCAGTTGTGAGGAGCTGTTGGGTTATATTTTTCCAGGTCTGCAAGCTGGTCCACTAGTAGATCATTAATGGTGATGGGTTGAGCTTGAACATCTTGCAGCCATTAAGAGGTGCGAAGGTTGTGTTGGAGTGGATGGTTGGTTGGGATTTGTTGAGGTTTGAGTGGAAATGGATGGCATGGTGGGTGATGTAACTCCTGTGACTGGTGTTACAGTTTGACTCACTGTAGAAACTATGGTTTTGATAGTTTGTTGTCCACTTGATAAGTGAATCTTCATTGGAATTGGAGGGGAGTTGTGTAATAACCCCAAAATTTTGAACTTTTTGTAACCCTTATGAATAGTGTTTTTACTGATATTGCTGAATAAGAAAACTGTTCATGCCACACTATGTAGGGTTTCTTTTATGGATATTCTGAGATTTTATTAGTACTCTATATGGTATATAAGTGTATGTAAAGATCGTTAGAATCCAATTCCGAACACTTTGATTTTTCCCGGAAATCCACTAGATACGGAAAGAATTGAGTATAAGGTAACAAGATAAAAATGATTTAAATTAAAGGATTATAAGAAAGGATCATAAAAGGATTATAATGTATTGAGAAAGGTTAAGGAAACCCAAGTAATAAGATCCCGGGTATGATCCCTCAAACGAGAAACGAGAACGAAAGTTAAGCGAATCGTATAACAGATCAGCGGTCATTAGGCAAATAATTAGGAAGTTAATCAAGGAGGTTAGGGTTGATGAGGTCATCCACCCAATAAGAAGAGGGCAAGTAAGGGATGATGACATCACGAGGTGACATAAGCATGACATAGGGGGGAAGGAGGTGTGGATGAATGATAACCACACAAAGTTCAAGGTTAAAAAGGTAACTAACCAAAACAAATCAAAAGAAAATCAACCAAGCTAGGCAAAACAAATCAAAAACACAAAATCATTTCATTCTTCAACATTGCTCTCGGCTTTTTCTCATTTGAAGGAGAAGAATTTTCAAAATTCAAGTTCCAAGCTTCCTAAATTGGTAAGATAATTATCTAGTACTCCTTATGCATAGTTATGGCTATTCTATAAGTTTAAGCCTCCAAATCATTCATAATCTTCTCCAAGAAATCAATGAAGAAGATAATGAATAGTGATTTCAAGATTTTTAACTTGATTTTTCTTGTTTTTCCTTTAAGATCCAAGCATCCCTAAGACATCTCAAGGCTTCTTAAGGCTTCCTAGCTACTCTAATCACTTCAAGGAAGGTATAACATCTCCAAACCCTAGATTTACTTGTATATTAGGATGATTTTGATTGTTATGGTAAAAGAGTAGCTTGATGCATGTTGGTTTAGAGTTTGGGTTGGAATGGTAGTGAATTGAATGTTGAAATCTTTTTGATTGGTTAAAGGACTTAAGTATAGTTTAAATTCAAGTTTAAGAATAAGTATAAATTGTTAATGTTGAGTTGATTGGGGCTGTTATGATGTAGTGTGGATGGATGTTGGTT
Source organism: Apium graveolens (assembly GCF_009905375.1). Lineage (NCBI taxonomy): Eukaryota > Viridiplantae > Streptophyta > Magnoliopsida > Apiales > Apiaceae > Apium > Apium graveolens. The sequence goes on from NC_133653.1 coordinate 261,282,975, forward strand.
GTATGAATGAATTGGGATTGATTGGTGGTTGAATTGGAATGGTATAAAATTGGGAAATCGCGTAAACATTGCCGTCGTAATGTCCGATTTACTTTAGACTGCTTTTGTTCATAACATTAGGACCCGAGAACTCCCTGCTAGGTTTTGACCATTGCCATGTTTAGATAGTTCATGTTACGAGCTTCGTTTTTATATGTGGTTCGTTTGATTCTGATGTACGGTTTAGGAGAAACGGCCGTTTTAAGTAACGACGTTTCACGAACGAATCATTACCCCTCGCCTTACTTTGAAACCTTGGTTAAAGACCTTAAATGACTAATTAGAGTATGAAACAATTATGTTAAGTGTGTTAGGCAGTTGGTAAGATACTCGCGAAAGAATCGCCTTAAAACTCGTAATGGTTAATTTATTAAAAATGGTGGAGCCGAGGGTACTCGAGCGACTTAAGAGAATCATTAAGCGCAAAGCGAGCGTTAGAGTCTAAATTGGTTAAAGTATAGATTTACAAGTGACTTTGGTTTAATTCCAACTTATATGTTGTTTATAGGTTACCAGACTCATCCCAAGCCATTTATAACCCCCAGTCGCTCAGGCAAGTTTTCTACCCGTATAAACTGTTGTTGTGATGTATATGTGTATATGCATGATCTTGTGATAAATGCATATTTGTTATTAGCAAATTCTTGCGATATATTGGAGCATGTGATATGGTATATATGCATGCCTGTTTCGTATTCTTGATTTATATATCTGTTGGTTCAAATGCTTATTAGTTGCATAATACCTATGCTAGAGATAGGCAGTAGTGGCGTATACCCTTAGTATAGGGGACCCAAAGGCGAACATTTTCTAAACCGGGAGTCGATGCTCCCGAGTATATTATATATATATATATATATTTATATATATATGGATATAGTTTTCAAAACTATTGATCGAATAAGGTTTATTCGATAACTTTATTTTATTTAATGAATATTATTTGAATATTCATTCGAGGACTTATGACTCTGTTTATTCTATTTAATGATTATTAATTGGATATTCATTTGAGGATGTATGACTCCGTTTATTTTATTTAATGAATATTATTTATAATATTCATTCGAGGTATTATGACTCCGCTTATTATTTAATAATATTCTTTATTTTATTAAAGAATAATGTTTCGATAATTAAACTTATTTTCGATTATTCAAATAAAGATCGTACTTTCGTATAAGTATATATTTGGTTAATTATTATTCATTTCAAGTATAAGTTTTAAAACTTCTACTTCGATTATTTTCATAAGGATTATCTTTATGAGAATATTATTTAAATAATAATATTCAGATATTTCTAATATATCGGGACTGATTTATTTTAATAAATCAGCAGTACTCCAAACATTCTTAAAAATGTTTTCGAGTCTTCAAAATGATTTCTAAAAGTTAGGGCGGATCCCAAAACTCATTCTTTTATATTTAAGATCCTCCTTTCGAAGGGGATTTAAATACTCGCTCAAAACCTGGGGGATCCGACTCTGTGGTGTATTTTACATTCGCAACGTGGTTGCTGTTTTGAGAAAACAATTTGATTACTTGCCCAACGTTCGGGAAGTAAGTCCCTCTAATTGAGTCGGCATAAGCGACAGGCCGGGGTACGGTCTATCAAAGTGTAAGTGGCTGGGTGGCAGTCCATCAACACGTAAGAGGCCGGGTGGCGGTCCAGCACAAGGTCCTTATGTGGCCAGGGTGATGACCGGTGGGGGATTCATCCATCTACTAGTAGAAAAGGTTACTTATTGGTATCTTTGCCTGATCAGCAAGATATCGGGTTTATGCCAAAATTCTTTTCCTTTCCAAAATTCATTGGATGTTTCAAACTCTGTTCATACTTTACATAACAGAGATTCCAGGAAATGTTTAAGAGATATATATGTGGATATATATATCGGGACTAAATAAAGTATCTCGTAACTTTATTTCATTCAATAATATTTCAAAGATTGAATCTATTCAAGTCTTAACTTGTGGTCTCATCTATGGGATGACCCTTTTTAAACCTATAATACTTTGAACAGTGGTAGTTCAAGTAGCCTTATAAATGATATAAGTATAGTGAAGTATTTGGTAACTTCATCCCTTATTTTTGCTTATATCCAGTAAGTAATTATCTTACACTTGATAAAGGATTTTAGTAAGTTATCCATTTAGATACTTGCATTATTGTTTACACTATATATTATCTTGCGAGCTGTAATGCTCACTCTTGCTTTATTTCTTCATCACACAACAACAGTTAGGAAAGATGGCCAGACTCAAGCAGACCCAGCGCAAGAGCGTGGGAAGCGCCCCGCGCCTTCCCGTTGAGATCATAGCTGCTATAGCTGCAGAGGTAGATCTATTTGTAGATAAGACCTTCTACTTTTGGGAATCAATTATGTATAATTATAACTTGTGGCAGATAATGGCAATTAATTGTAAACTTATCAAGTAATCATTTTTGGGTTATAATAACTTTTAAATTGTGGATTCAAAGATTTGTACTTATTTCAATTTCATCTCTGAGACTATAACGGGTTGTGGTGTGTGTTAGTGTGGGGTCACAACATGAGGTTATTTATTGTTAATTAAGTGAAGTGATATTGTGGAAAGAAAGACCGTGACGACCCGGATCCTTGACCCCGGATCTGGGGGTGTTACAAGTTGACCAGGTTATTGTCATGTACCATGGCCTCAAACCCTTGTTCCACTTGCAAGAAATTGACACTTGAATATGTTTGAGTACTTGCCTCCCCAATAGCTGGATCATTGGCAATTGACCTCCTAGCTTCAATTGAGAAAGCAATTTCAGCTAGGGTGGTGAGGGGAGTTGTTTCTGCATGAGAAAACTCCAACTGAATTGGAGGGGATTTGAGTAGCTCCCCCTCAAGAGTACTACTCTCAAACCTATCAATTTGTGAAGACTGTTGAGCACATAAAGGTACATTGAAAACTTGCACAGGGTCTTCAGTAAAAACTGATGAAACCCTTGTGTTTGTGATGGTATCATCAAGGTCTACCTCAGCATGTAGCCTCTCACCATCTAAAGATTGTGCTCGAGTAGTGATCACAGTTTCTTGAACCGTGTCACTTGATTTTGGCATGGCTTGAGAAGATGATTCAAGCCCTTCATTAAAATTTGAAGAAATTTTAGAAAGGAGATTAGTGAGCTAAGACATGAGTGTTGACAACTCCTCCTGAATGGATGAGGGAGTTTCAATAGATGTGCCCTCAAACTATGTGCCAACCATTTAACTTCTTTCACCCTCTTGTGAGTGCTCAAGAGGAGGTGCAGACTCACTACAAGGTGCATTGAGGAGAATGCTTATTTCAATAGTGACACCTTGTTGAGAAGGTGCTACCAGTGTCTATTTTTTTCACTGTGTTACAACTGCATCTTTTTGAGAAGATGCAGAGGTGATCACTTGAGTGGTCATCTCAGTTTTCTTTTGATTATTTGGCTTTTTGACCAATGGTGACTCATTTTCTTGTTATTCCTCGCCACTCTCACTAACAATTACTAGGGTCTGCAGCTTCCTCTTTTTTTACTAACTCCATCCTTTTGAGAGGATGAAGAAGTTGGTTGACTACCATCTAAGGTTTGTAAAGAAAGAGTTGCAGCTGTGGTAGGCACCTGTGGGTGTTCCTGATTTTTTGCTACTGCAGGAACAGGTGCCATAGCTGAACTAAAAGTTGTAGTGCTCCTCATGTCAGGTGTAGGGTAAAAATAGGTTATAAATTTCTCCAACATAAAGTCAGTGATATTTATCCTAACCTTAACCTGCTTCTTTGTATTAAGTGATCCAAATAGAATTTTTGACACTTGTTTACAAATGCCTATTTCATTTCTCCATCTAGCATATGTATGTCATTAAATTTATAGTGTAAAGTAGACATAATAAATTTAGAAAAGAAAATCTCCTTACCTCTACTCACCAAAGGCATTGTGAGCCTTGTTCTTAGCACTTCCAGTATTAGACTCCCAATATTGAGGTGTCTGCTATAGGCCATTGAGTACACCAGCTTTTGCACCGCACTTGAGATATTATCATAGCCAGTCTTTCTACATGTAAAAGCCCTAATTATGGAGTCAAAGACAAAGGACCACTCCCTTTTCAGATTCTTCTTGTCGAGTCTAGCCATGTCTATCTTCTCACTGTAGTTGATGAAGTCCATGAATTCAACCAACTCTTGAGTTGTAGGAGTTTCAATAAAGTTAGAAATACCCAAAGCCTTGTTGATGTTATCAATATTGAATTTCATAACAAAATCTCTGATTGTGCAGTTAACCATCATAAAAACTGTTTAATTTTCATGAACAATGATGTTGATAACTGCAGACTTCCAAAAATTGTTTAAGACATCCAGGTAGAGCACTAGGTTCACAGTTAAGCCTCTGGAAAGATAGGAATCAGAAATGAACTTGACAAAGCACTTGAAGTTATCAGGTGCTTGGGTTGGATAAAAAGGGGTTATATCGAGATGTCTGGGTATTTATAGGGTAGAGATATGATTTGTCGACAAGTAAAGAATGAACGGCTGATATTTGCTTGTAGAGAAGTCACATAACCTATAGAGAACTCATGTCGAGATATCCATTTCTTGACTCTTATCGAGAACTAGATAGTGACTTATCGAGATGTTGTACAAATACCCAGTTTGTCCTTATTGACTAAATATTTTCAATTTATATTGAAAAAATTAACATAAAATTAGAATTATTTTATATCAAAAGTATTTAACTGAAATTATTTACTGAATTAAATAGTTTCAGTTCTGAGTTATTGATAAGTCTGCTATTTGAACTTATAGATAACTCCATACTGATAAGTATATCGAAATCTTTACAAAGCTTGTCGATAAGTCATAAAATGACTTATCAAGATGTCCATCGAGAAGTTATAAGGGAGAATTTTTGATAACTCTATTGAGAAGTCACAAAATAACATATCGACAAGTCATTTTGACTTATCGAGAACTCAGTTCTTTATATACTTTTGATCTACCTTGTATATGTCTTACATTAATTTCATATATTAATGACATGAACCAACAGTGAGACAGTTGCTCTCAGAATTAGAAAATTCCAAGTTGAGATTTTATTTTTGAGAAACAAATATACAGGTAGATCTGAAATATTTATAGATCATATTCCAGTTAATTCCTAATTAAATTAAATTAATTTTGATTTATTAGGAATTAATCTGCTACAACATGTTATCTGAGTTTTTGCCTTTAGGATGAAGAATTTAGCATACCAATCTTATTTAGAAGTCTAGTGAAAGTTTCTTCATCCAAAGGTTTAGTGAAAATGTCAGCTAACTGTTTTTCTCTTGGAACAAAAATAAACTCAGTAGCATTTACAGCATATTCTCTAATAAAATGGTACCTTACCTCAATGTGCTTAGTTCTAGATTGATTAACTGGACTAGCAACACTGTATATTGTACTAGTATGGTCATACATGATTGAAATCTTTTGTAACACTAGACCATAATCCATTAGTTGATTTCTAATCCAAAGCACTTAAGCACATCAACTTCCTGCTGCTATATATTCAGCTTCAGCTATAGAATTTGATACAGATTGTTGTTTCTTACTATACCAAGACACAAGCCTTTGACCAAGGAATTGACAGCTTCCACTTGTACTTTTTCTGTCTACCCTGCATCCAGCAAGATCTACATCTGGGTATTCAATAGCTTCAAAACCATTTTCCTTAGGATACCACAATCCCAAGTTTGGTGTTCCCTTCAAATATCTGAAAATTTTCTTAACAACCATTAAGTGTGATTTTTTAGGATTTTCTTGAAATCTAGCATACAAACATTTGGAAAACATGATGTCTGGTCTACTTGCAGTTAAGTAAAGCAAAGATCCAATCACTCCTCTATAACTTGATATGTCTACAGTTTTGATAGGGATAAATAAATCCTGATTACATAATTAAATATTACAGTTTGGGCTGCAAGGCCCAATAAGAAGATGTATGACATTCAGACCAGAAAGGTTAACATGTTGATCAGGCCTGATGGACCAGATCAGGCCTGATGGAACAAAGAAGGCCCAAAAACCCTGATTATTTATTAATTTCGTAATTAATAAATAAGGGAGAAAAATAGCTATTAAGATAAGTCCTAGTGAGGATATAAATCCTTGTAGATTGGCCTCCAAGGAACCTCATGGGATAAGGAATCAGCTTCCTACTCCCTAGGACTCCCAAGTCTATCCTAATTCAGAGACTTGACCACCAAGTCTCCTATACCAAGTCCAATTCAAGGACTCCCACATCTATATAAGGGGTCTCACCCCACAAATCAGAACTACGTTTTTTGACTTGATCCTTGGCAATCAGCAAGGTACGTAGGCATCTTGTTAAGGCAGATTGAGTTATGAAACACAAGAGCAGTCAAAACGAGCCTTGAAGCTCACGTTCCTTAGTACTAAATACAACAATTATATATATTAGTTTTTAATCCATAACATTTGGCGCCGTCTGTGGGAAGGCACAACAACAACCATGGCGAGAACACGGAGAACAATTAGAGCTCTAGAGGAAGGAACACCATCAGGGACAACCCAGGTGATTTCGTCAACCGTGGAGATTCCTCCCCACTCAACTTATGCATCTACTTAAGGGGAAGCCCAGATAGGGGAAACTCAACCTCAGCCACAAGGGACGACTCCCCCGACTATTCAAGGTACGAATCCTCAAGTTCAACAAGTACATGTACCTGTGACTTCTCGACCCGTCGGGTATGAATATTCAACTGTTGTTACTACTAACCCCCCTTATGGGATGCCCCTTTACCCCGAGGTTGGAGGAAGTGGACATGCTGGGCGAAGTGAAGCACGAGGGCAATCGCCCCCCTATATACGAGGATTGGCTCCTATCCCCGAGGATCGAGAATTTTCTGGTCCTTATACTGAGAGAGACTCCGAATCTTCGGATGATGAAGTGGCCCCAAGAAGGAGGCATCCTGGAAAAGAGCAGATGGCTGATGGAAGGCAACGCCCTCAAAGCACCCAATGGGCGAATCCCCAAAAAGTGCAGGAAAGGATCAGGGCTCATGAGGCCGAGATCCAAAGGCTGAGGCGTGACTTGGAGGCTCACCAGGCCACCAGACCCCAGATACCTCCTAGGGGGAGAAATCCTCCTCCTATCATAGACCTGGATGGTCCGGTACGGAGAAGGGCTGTTGTCCCAAGAACTGATCCAAGCAATCTCCTGCCCCTTAGAGATCCTGATGATCCAACTCCGCCCTTCACTGAAGAGATAATGAATGCCCATATCTCAAGAAAATTCAAGATGCCCACTATCAAAGCCTATGATGGCACGGGAGACCCCGCTTATCATGTTAGGACATTCTCTAATGCACTGTTGTTGCAACCCGTGAATGATGCTATAAAGTGTCGGGCCTTCCCTCAAACCCTGTCGGGTATGGCTCAAAAATGGTATAGTCGCTTGCCCCCAAACTCTATTGGGTCGTTTAGAGAATTAAGCCAGGCTTTTATTAAGCAATTCATCAGTGGAAGAGTTCATGAGAAAAGTTCTGCATCTCTTATGAGCATTGTCCAGGGGGCAAAGGAATCCTTGAGAGATTACCTGAATCGTTTCACAAAGAAGGCTTTAAAAGTCCCATACCTTGATGATAAGGTAGCCATGATAGCGCTGCAACAAGGAACTAGGGATAAGTTTTTTAAGATGTCCTTGGCCAAACGCCCCCCTGAAAGCATGTTGCAGCTTCAGGAGAGGGCAGGGAAGTATATCAAAGTTGAAGAAAGCATGAGGAAGACCGTAGTAAGTAATGAGCCCACTGGAGGCAAAAAGCGAAAAACTGATCTGGAATATATCGCTAAGGACAAGTATCCTAGAACCGAGCAAAACCCTGATTCAACCCCCAAGAAGGGAGGACCTGGGCAAAAGTTCACCGAATACGCTAAGCTGAATGCTCCTAGAAGCCAGATCTTGATGGAAATCGAGAAAGATCGAGATATTCATTGGCCTAAGCCCCTGAAGGCTGATCCTACCAAGCTAGACAAAAGCAAATATTGCAGATTTCACAAAGATGTTGGTCATGACACCGATGAGTGTAGGAAGCTGAAAAAAGAAATTGAGTTCCTCATTCGAAAAGGAAGATTGAACAAATACACTGGAGAAGGAGGGGACAGGAATAATAATGGAAGGAAGAACTTTGAGGATCGTAGGAGGGACCAAGACGATCAGGGGCGAAACCCCCAGCCTAGAGGCCCGGTTATAAATGTAATTTTTGGAGGGCCGCGACCTCGAGGGCCTGTGATAAACACGATCTTTGGGCTGCGACCTCGAGGGCCTGTGATAAACACGATCTTTGGAGGTCCAACTGCTGCTGGATTGTCCAAAAATTCCAGAAAGGCATATACTAGAGATGTTATGCATATTGTTGGAGAAGCCCCGAAGAGGGCCAGGACAGAAGTAACATTGGCTTTTGATGATTCTGACCTAGAGGGTGTGAAGTTTCCTCATGACGACCCGCTGGTCATAACACCAGTAATAGGAAATAGCCCGATTAAGAGGGTCCTTGTGGATAATGGTGCTTCTGTGGATATCTTGCTCCACGACGCCTTTCTAAGGATGGGGTATAACGACTCCCAGTTGACACCAACCGACATGCCGATATATGGATTTGATGGAGTAGAATGTCCTGTGGAAGGGATAATCAAATTGCCAACCACCATAGGTACGGAACCAAGGCAAGCAACGCAGATGTTGGATTTTGTGGTGGTAAAGGCTAGTTCAACTTATAATGCTATCATGGGGAGAACATGGATACATGCCTTCAAGGAAGTCCCCTCTTCCTACCATTCAGTTATGAAGTTTCCCACCCGGAATGGGATTGGAGAGGAGAGAGGAGATCAAAAAATGGCTAGAAGCTGTTACGTGGCCTCTTTGAGGGCAGATGGAGTCGGGGGGCAGGTTCTTCCTATTGAAGATATGGATGTCCGAGAAAATGATGGGAAGAGAGGAAAGCCAACAGAAAACTTGGTTTCGATTCCTTTAGACCCCAAGAATCCTGAGAGGATGACTTTCATTGGAGCCACATTAGAGGAGCCCCTTAGAGGGAAGTTGGTGAAATTTTTGTAAGAAAATAGTGATGTGTTCGCATGGTCAGCAGCTGATATGTCAGGCATAGACCCGGAGCTGATTACTCACAAATTAAACGTGGATCCAAGTAGGAAGATAGTGAAACAAAAGAAAAGAAACTTTGCCCCAGAAAGACAAGAAGCTATAAAGCAGGAAGTAGAGAAGCTCTTAGAGGCTGGTTTCATTGAGGAGATTAAATTTCCGGAATGGTTAGCAAACCCAGTAATGGTGAAGAAGGCTAATGGAAAGTGGAGGATGTGTATAGACTTTACTGATCTGAATGATGCATTCCCTAAAGTCTGTTTTCCGTTGCCAAGGATTGATACTTTGATTGATGCCACTGCTGGGCATGAGATGCTGAGTTTCATGGATGGATTTAGCGGATACAATCAGATCAAGATGCATAAAGATGACATTCCAAAGGTATCATTCGTCACTGACTTTGGTGTTTATTGTTATCTTGTTATGGCATTTGGTCTTAAGAATGCAGGAGCCACCTATCAAAGGTTGGTAAATAAAATTTTTAAGGATCTTATTGGTAAGACTATGAAAGTCTATGTTGATGACATGTTAGTCAAGAGTCTAGGAAAGACTGATCATATAACCCATTTGAGGGAAGCTTTTGAGGTCCTGAGGTACCACAAGATGATGTTAAATCCTAAAAAATGTGCTTTCGGAGTAGGATCTGGAAATTTTTTGGGATTGATGGTCTCCAAGAGAGGGATAGAGGCTAACCCCGACAAAATAAAGGCAATCCTAGACATGGAACCACCAAAAACCGTCAAGGATGTTCAGAAGCTCACAGGAAGGGTTGCTGCGCTAGGACGATTCATCTCCAAGTCAGGAGACAAGTGTTTATCATTCTTCAAGTCACTAAAGAACATCAAGGACTTTGTATGGAATGAGGAAAACCAGAAGGCATTCGAAGAGTTAAAGAAGTATATGGCCCAGGCCACGTTGTTGGCCAAGCCAGTTCTGAGTGAAGTTTTATTCTTGTACTTGGCTGTTTCAGAAAGTTCCTTGAGCGCGATGTTGGTTAAGGAGGAACTGAAAGTCCAGAAACCCGTATACTATGTCAGCAAAATTCTGTATGGTACTGAGTTGAATTATTCAACTATTGAGAAATTCGCTTTAGCCTTGGTAATGGCTTCGAGAAAGCTGCGTCCTTATTTTCAGGTTCATCAGATTGAGGTGCTAACAAATCAGCCCCTGAGAAATATCATTCACAGTCCCAAGGCAAGTGGGAGATTGATTAAATGGGTAATAGAGCCTGGGAGAGTTCAATCTCAAGTATAAGCCACGTACGACAATAAAAGCCCAGGCACTAGCTGACTTCATGGTGGAATGTACCATACCCAACCAAGAAGTCGGGGGGCAGGAAGATACCATACCTCAAGACAAAGGAGTCGATAATGGGGACAAAAAGAAGGATGATAAGGAGAAAGAATATTGGGTTCTCTATTTTGATGGAGCATCAAAAACAAACTCCAGTGGAGCAGGATTGGTTTTACAAAGCCCTGACGGGTTCTTGATTGAGTATGCCATGAAGCTAGACTTCCCAACCACAAATAATGAGGCAGAATATGAAGCTCTGATAGCTGGTCTCGTCCTAGCTGGAACACTTAGAGTCAAAAACTTAAGGGTTCGTGGAGACTCGAAGCTGATCATATCCCAGGTAAAGGGAGAATTTGAGGCAAGGGATGATACAATGGCTAAGTATGTCCGCCTAGTAAGAGCTGTGATGACCCAATTTAATGAATGTCATGTTGAGCACATTCCAAGGGAGGAAAATGCTAAGGCAGATGCATTATCAAAGTTTGCTTTATCCGAGATAGAAGAAAGTTCAGGAAGTGTGTACTTTTGTGTTTTGAAGACACGAAGCATAGATGTTAAGCTTGTGGCTCCTATAGGCCTGGGGACGTCATGGATTGATCCCATTAAGGCTCACATTCAAACCGGTTGGTTGCCAAGCGATGCAACTGAAGCACGGAAGTTAACTGTTCGGGCACTAAGGTACTCTTTGATAGATGGGATTCTGTATAAAAGATCTTTCGTGGTTCCTTATTTAAGGTGTCTCAGGCCCGATGAGGCCCGCTTGGCTTTTGAAGAAGTGCATGAAGGTATTTGTGGACAACACTTGGGGGGCAGGGCTTTGGCTCATAAGATAACTCGTTTAGGCTTTTACTGGCCAGAAATGATGGCTGATGCCAAAGAATATGTGAAGAAGTGTGACCGCTGTCAGAAGCATGCACCTGTTGTTAGACAACCCCCCGAGATGCTGACCTCTATCAACTCGCCCATTCCCTTTGCTATGTGGGGAATGGATATTTTAGGGCCTTTCCCCATGGCCACGACATAAAGGAAGTTTCTGATTGTAGCGATTGATTATTTCACCAAGTGGATTGAAGCCAAACCCTTGGCCAAGATCACAACTAAGCAGGTTGCACAATTCCTGTGGGAAAATATTATGTGCCGATATGGAATTCCCCGTATCCTAGTCACCGACAATGGAACACAATTCAACAACGAGGAATTCAAGAAGTACTGTGAAGAAAATGAGATTTAGTTACGGTTCACCTCTGTGGCTCACCCACAAGCCAATGGGCAAGCTGAGGTAGCAAATCGAATAATCCTGGATGGACTAAAAAAGAGGATCGAGAAGTCAAGAAATAATTGGGTGGATGAGATACTTCCAATATTATGGGCCCATAGGACTACCTGTAGGGTCACGACCGGAGCAACTCCCTTCATGTTGGCATATGGGGCAGAGACAGTAGTTCCCGTGGAGATATCACATTCCTCTCCAAGGATTCAGGCTTTCAATGCTGAGGAAAATGAGGAAGGGCAAAGGTTAGCTCTGGACTTAATCGACGAAGTGCGAGATGGGGCACATGCAAAGATAAGTAGAGTATCAGAAGAAGGCTTCATTCTACTATAACCTAAGGGTTAAAGAAAGATTTTTCAAACAAGGTGACCTGGTCTTGAGGAAGATAGAAGCTTCTGGTGTAGGACAGAATGGGAAGCTTGCCCCGAATTGGGAAGGGCCGTACAGAGTCAAGAGTGTTCAAGGTAGAGGAACCTACAAGCTAGAGACTATGGATGGTTTTGAAGTCCCGAGAACTTGGCATGCATAAAACCTGAAGGTTTACTATGTGTAAGGCAGTTGGATACGATTCTCACTTGTCAAGATGGCGAGTAGGTTGAAAAGCACCTTGAAGCTTTGCTTGCTTAGGATTTATATGTTCTAGTTTTATTTTGAAGTTTATTAAGACTTGTGTAAGGGACGAATCCCAGACAATGTATGGAAATTCATTAGTTCTTCAAAGTATGTTTATGGCCTAACAAGTAAAAACCAAATGCATGGATGCAAGCATAAAAGGTGATAAATAAAATAGATCGGATAAATATTACAAGAAGTTTGATAAATAAAGTCCCGAAAATAAGACAAGCCACGCAGGGCTGAAAAAGCTCTAAGGAGCTGAGGTACCCTCGGCATCCATATCATCGTCCTCTCCGCTCTCGCTGGATGTCTCTGTCATCTCGGAGGAGGAAGATCTATCGTCCTCAACAGGTCTGGAAGAAGACTCGGGAGGAGGAAGGAGTGGATCCTGAGGAACATGATCCGAGACAACTACTCGGGTACGAAATCTCTGTAGCAAAGCCTCGTCATCAGGGCAGACATAGTCCGCCGGGTTAATATCAGGACAAGCCTCATTCACGGTCCCAAGGGCCGTGTCCCAACCAGTCCTAAAAAACCCGGGAAAGACTGAATCATCCCTAATCCTTATGGATTGGGCAAACTCCTCCGAGTCCAGATAGTTGTCTATAGCTTTATCCTTCTCCGCCCAAAGTACCACCAGCTCGGCGTTAGACTCTCCGAGTTCTTCCTCCTTGCGCTTGAGCTTCTTCTCCAGGGTATCATACTTCTTCTGTTGCCTCCTAAGGGAATTATCGGCCTTATTAGAAGCCCGCTTGTATGACTCGGCTTGCCTCACAGCACCTTGAAAATAGGCGTTAGACTGAAACAAAGCAATCAGCAAAGTATAAGGCAAGAAAATGCTACAAGAATGAAAGATAAGTTCAAAAAAGAAGAGGCATACCGAAGCCAGAGACTGAGCTTCCATGAGCTTAATCCTCTCAAGGTCAGGGGTGGCCACCACGTCAGTAAAGTCCTTGGGAATCATGCTATGGTAGGACCAATCCCAAGCATGCTTCGTGGAACCAACCACGGTATCCCCTCGACGGAATCCCCAGAGAGGCTGAAAGGCGCCTGTAGCAGCAGCAGGGGCAGCAGCAGTGATAGGAGCATTATGGCCCTCAGCTCCTTCAGTTGAAGCCTCCCCCATAGGCTCCTTGTGCTTTCTCAAGAAGATAGGCTCTGTCGCCTTTCCCCGGGTGTCTAGGCCTGCGAGCCGAGCTTTCTTCATCCTAGCAGTCTCTTCAACAGGAGGAACATTATCCTCGTTAATCTCCTTAGCAGCTGCAAAACAAGGCAAAAAACAAAATAAGTGATGTTAATAATGCATGAAATGAAATAAAGATGATAAGGGAAGAAAAATACCCTGTTGAGAAACAGAGGATAGTCCCACGTGAATGAGGGAGAACTCCTCTAAGAGAGTCCAGCTGGTAGTAGTGCCGTTGTCCAGAGTAAGCCCATTATAAATAATAGTTTCCTCAGGAGTTAAGTGAATGAATTTGAGGCTACCATCACTGACCTTCCCGAAGGAAGATCGGAAGAGTGTGCCCCAGTCACCATTCTCCCAACGTAACCCAACAAAACTATTCCTCCAATTTTGGTTGTTGTCAGGAATGGAGGCGCTGTTAAAGATATGTTTACTTTTGGGCCTTTGCTTAATATAGACCCAACCACAAATACTGGAAGAGCTATTATAGCACTGAGAGACTTTCCTAAAAACAGCTACGGAAAGGGGAAAACCCTCCCTAAGGCAGCAGACCATAAAATATAAAATGTTCCTCCAAGCGTTTGGAGGAAGCTGACACGGGTTGATTTGTAAATCAGCTAAATGATGAGGAATAAAAGGGTGAAAAGGAAACCTAAACCCATCATTAAGGGCATCTGTGTAAATAAAGAGAGTGTCGGGTCTCCAATGGCAAGTACGGTCACCACCAGAGACTGGAACTAATCTAAGAGGAGGAAGGACATTATAACGTGCATTTAGTTTATCAAAATCTTTGTTGTGCCAAGTATTACAATGATTAAAAGAATCGAGATGTGCAGTAGAGGGATATTCATCCCCCCTAGTGTTAATCATATTGATTAAATACATATACGAAGAACGGATCTCGATATCCTTACCTCGTTTTGAAGCCGAGGCTATCTTTGCCGCCCTCTCGGAACCCTTGTCAGCCATTAGTAAGCTGGAAAAAGCCTGAAGTTGGAAAACTAAGGGAGGGGATTTGAGAGAGGAAAGGTTAGAAGGAAGGGGGAAGGACGAGGAGAAGTTATGAAATGAGTAGAGAGGTGAAATGAGAGGTGTGGAGAAATCAAACTCTCACCCCACCTTTATATAGCCAAGGAAGGGGGATAATGGGCCTTAAAAAAGCCCATTTGGGCCCACAAACTAGAAGGTTATGGAATTATCCAGAGAATTCCAATAAAAAACAAAAAAGAAAAAATTAAGTTTTTAGGAGATTCTGGAAGAATCTGGAAGAATCCTAGAAGAGTTTGGAATTTGGGCTCAGAAATGAGGCCCAATTCTAGAAAAACCTTGAAAAAGTCAAGCCCAGTTAAGGGCCTAAGTATTTAAAAAGCCCAGGTAAAAAGGCCTCTGTATTAGGCCCAAGTGATTTTAGGGGTAAAAAAGAAAAACCCATTAGAAGGGTTGGCCCAAGAAAATTTAGCCCAGATTTAAGGGCCCAAATCTAAAGTATATGCAAAAAATCATTATGTAAATATTCCTGACCCATTCGACCAGAAAACATAAAGAAATCCTGGTCGAATGGCTTGAGGTCGAAACCCTGTCGATCAAGGCTAAAAAACAGCCTTAATTCGACCAGAAAGAAGATCCATTCGACCAAGAAACACGAAGGAATCCTGATCGAAGTTCCTAAGGTCAAAGTTTTGTCGATCAAGGTTGAAAAATAAGCTTAATTCGACCAGAATTTAGACTCATTCGACTAGAAATCAAAAGAAAATCATGGTCGAACCAATCCTGGTCGAACCAATCCTGCTCGAAATAGCTTCGACCAAGGCAAGAAAGATGGTTAATTCGATTAGAAACACAAGAATCCTGACCGAAAGGGACGAAAATCCTAGTCGAAAAATTCCTAGTCGACAAAAAAAAGAAAAAAAAAGAAAAGGGGGGAAAAATCCTGGCCGAAATTCGACCAGGATTCCTGATCAAATGCATCCTCCTCGAAAAGCCTTCGACCAAGGCACAGCAGAGGTTAATTCGACCAGGATCCTGGTCGAACAGGATTCCTGGTCGAAATCTGTATAAAAAAAAGAGAGAAAAAGAAAAAAGGAAAAAGGGGGAAGAAAAAGAAGGAAAAATTCCTGAAAAATTACTGAAAGATAAGGAAATTTCTTAAAATATTTTCTGAAAAATGCTAATATTTTCAGAAATAAGGAATAAATCCAGAAAAATAAGGATAAATCCCAGAAATTAAGGGAAAAATCCAGTAAAATAAGGATAAATCCCAGAAATTGAGGGAAAAAATCCAGAAAAATAAGGATAAATCCCAGAAATTAAGGGAAAAATCCAGAAAAATAAGGATAAATCCCAAAAATTAAGGGAAAAATCCAGAAAATTAAGGATAAATCCTAGAAATTAAGTGAAAAATCCAGAAAATTAGGGAAAAATCCTGGAATTAAGGGAAAAATTCCTGGAAATTAAGATAATTCCTGAATAAAAGGAACAATCGTTGTAAACGTGTAGGTCGCTCCACACTTTACGCAAAAACGAAACCCTGTAAGGGAATGAATAGACTTAACTTCTGCGAAACCTAATCAATGTTTCCCAAAAGTTGGGGGGCAAATGATAGGGATAAATAAATCCTGATTACATAATTAAATATTACAGTTTGGGCTGCAAGGCCCAATAAGAAGATGTATGACATTCAGATCAGAAAGGTTAACATATTGATCAGGCCTGATGGAACAAAGAAGGCCAAAAAACCCTGATTATTTATTAATTTCGTAATTAATAAACAACTATTAAGATAAGTCCTAGTGAGGATATAAATCCTTGTAGATTGGCCTCCAAGGAACCTCATGGGATAAGGAATCAGCTTCCTACTCCCTAGGACTCCTAAGTCTATCCTAATTCAGAGACTTGACCACCAAGTCTCCTATACCAAGTCCAATTCAAGGACTCCCACATCTATATAAGGGGTCTCACCCTATAAATCAGAACTACATTTTTTGATTTGATCCTTGGTAATCAGCAAGGTACGTAGGCATCTTGTTAAGGCAGATTGAGTCACGAAACACAAGAGCAGTCAAAACGAGCCTTGAAGCTCACGTTCCTTAGTACTAAATACAACAATTATATATATTAGTTTTTAATCCATAACAAGTTTTCCCTTTCTTATCTTCATCCAACTTGATAGTTGTTGACATAAGAGTTGATGTAGGTGAGCAGTCCACCAATCCAAAATTTTTCAAAAGATCTTTGACATATTTGGTTTGACTAATAAAGATTTCATCACTTATTTGGCTAACTTGAAGACCAAGAAAGTATCTTAGTTCTCCCATCGTGCTCATCTCATATTCATTCTGCATGAGTTTTGAGAATCTTTGACATAACTTTTTATTCGTAGAACAAAAAATAATATCATCCACATAGATTTGAACTATGATGATGTCATCACCATGTTACTTGTATAATAGAGTCTTGTCAATAGTGCCTCTAGTGAAACCATATTTAAGTAGAAATTCTGTGTATCACACCATGCCCTTGGTGCTTGCTTCAATCCATATAGAGCCTTCAACAGTTTGTAAACAAAATTTGGAAATTCTGGATCTTTAAATCCAGGAGGCTGTTGCACATATACTTATTTTTCTAATTCACCATTAAGGAATGCACTTTTCATATCCATTTGATACACCTTAAAATTGGAATGTGCAACAAATTTAAGGAAATTTTTTATTGCTTCAAGCCTTGCAACTGGGGCAAAAGTTTCATCATAATCAATTCCTTCTTCCAGTGAGTAGCCTTTGACAACCAATCTTGCTTTGTTCCTTGTCATAGTTCCATTTTCATCCATTTTGTTCCTGTACACCCATTTTGTTCCAATAGTTTTTCTATTTCTTGGTGCAGGAACCAATTCCCAAAATTTATTTCTTTCAAACTGATTTAGCTCTTCTTGCATGACAATTATCCAATCAGGGTCTGATAGAGCTTCCTCAGTTTTCTTAGACTTAATTTCAGACAAAAGCATGCATGCAATCATTTAATTGGAGTGGCACTTCTAGGCCTTATTTCAAAATTGAGATCACCAATTATAGAATATCTTGTATGACTTCTATTCCATTTTCTGGTATGATTTTGTTGACTAGAATTGTCTTCATTTTCTTCACTGTTGGTATGATTTGCAGAACCATCATCTCCTTCCCCCCTTGAGTTTGTGCCACCAAATTCAGGTGTGCTTCTTTCTTGAGATGAATTCTCATTGTTTGAATTCACAGGTTCACTTAATTCTTCCTCCACTCTACTGTTTGTGTTAACTTCAACTTATCTTCAGAATCACTATCAATATTGAGATTTTCAAATTTCAAAGTTTCAGCTTCATTTACATCAAGGAATTCCAAGCCTGGACACTTGTCATCGTCAAATGTCACATATGTGCTCTCCATTATTTTTTTCTGCTCTAGTATTCAGAATCTGTAGGTAGTCCTTTCCAATGAATATCCCAGAAAAATAGCTTCAAATACTTTAAAGTTAAATTTTCCAACATATTCATAGTTGTCTTTTAGCACAAATCATTTTCTTCCAAACACATGAAGCTGCTTGACAGTAGGCTTCCTTTTTGACAAAATTGAGTAGGGTGAATTGCCAATGTTTTTGTTATGTAGATATCTATTCTGAGTATAATATGATGTGTTAACTGCTTCTTCTAAAAAACTTATCGGCAGATTGGCATCTTGCAATATTGTCCTAGCAACCTCAACTAGAGTTCTATTTTTTTCTTCCATACCATTCTATTGATGTGTTCTTGAAGCTGAAAACTCTTGAAGAATGCCTTTATCTTTGTAAAATTCATCTAGAATAGCATCCCCGAATTCTATGCCATTTTCACTCCTCAATTTTTTGACACATTCTTGATCTTCAGCCTACTCCTCAATTTTCTTTATGTGAATGATGATGTGTGGAGTTTCAACTTTTGAATGCATAAATTCCACCAAAGTGCATCTTGAGTAGTCATCTACCATCACCAAAGCATTTTTTTCTGGATATAGACATGACATTTACAGGTCCAACACAAATCCATGTGGATAAGCTGTAGTAGAGTGCTTTTGTGACTGGACCTCTTCATTTTGCTCTTTTGACAACCTTCACAAACTTCATTTTGAGAAAATTCCAAAGCTGGCATATCTCTCACTAATTCCATTTTTATCAGAGTGTTGATTGCTTTGAAGTTTAAGTGAGATACTTTCTTGTTCCAGAGTTTGCTTTGCTCACTAGATACCTTGGTGTAGAAGCAACATATTTTGTCATTGTTTGCTAAATTTAAATCTGCAACAAACAGGCTTCCCTTCCTAATTCCTTTCAGAGCAACTTCACCAGTTTTCTTACTAGTGATTAAACAATCTTCTTTGTCAAATATAAATTTAAAGCCTTTTTCTGTGAATTGACTGACATTGAGAAGAATCATTTCAAATGCTGCATCCAGTGCTAAACCTAAAACCAGTGCTAAATCTTCAATGACAACACTTATAAAAATCAATTTTCCATATCCCATTGTGAATTGTTTGTTGTTGTCTCCAAAGGTCACCAAAGGGCCAACCATCTCCTCAAACTGATAACAGGGTTTTATCACCCGTCATATGTCTGGAACATCCACTGTCAATTATCCATATGACTTTATTCTTCTTGCCCTGCACACAATGAGATTCATGTTTGTTTAGCTACCCAAATAGTGTTGGGAACTTTCTTCTTTTTCACAGAATTTACAGAAGTAGAACTTGAACATTCAAAAGAAACATCATTCTTAGTTTGATTAACATTTTTTTCTCTAATCACAGATCTAAAGTTAACTTCTTTAGATCTTTTCTTAATTTATGATAACTTGTCATAACTTTTATCTTGCATGAAATACAGTCAAACTTGTCACCGAAGGAATATGGATTATCTGTTTGTGCCTCATTATATTTGCAGGCTCCATACTTTGGCTCACTAACAGCCTTTTTACAAAGGTGAGTCAGATGGTTTGTTGAGCCATATTTTTGAAACTGCTTTTTTGGAGCATCTGCAACATAGACATAATTATTGCTTTTGTTGACACTGCTTCCATGTACTTGTTTTATGTTCTTGTTATATGTTCTAGTTTTTGTACTTTGTTTATCTTAATAAAGTCATTTTTTTCACTTATATATGTGTACACAACACAAATATGGAAGACCTATGTATTGCTGACTGCGCAACTACTCATACAATTCTACAAAACCAGAAGTATTTTTCTCAGTTAACTAAAACCAACTCAAAAGTATGGACAATTTCGGGTACGTCTAATATAATCGAAGGTTTTGGGAAGGCTAATTTTTCTCTACCGAATGAAACACAGGTTCATATACCAAATGCCCTATACTTTAGCAAGTCAACTAGGAACCTCTTAAGTTTTAAGGATATTCGTCTTAATGATTTTCACGTGGAAAGTAATAGTGAGGGTGGAAAAGAATATCTCCTAATCACTTCATCTACCTCAGGCTATAAGAAAATCTTGGAGAAATTACCATCAGTCTCTTCTGGGTTGTATACCACTCAAATAAAGGTCATTGAGTCTTACAATGTCACTATTCCAAAACTCGTTGATCTAAAATCCCTTATTCTATGGCATGATAGACTTGGTCATCCAGGAGTCTCTATGATACATTTGGATGAGTCAAAATTTCCGACATTAGGGGTAGAAAAATTATTGGATAAGATAAACCCTGACTTGACATGGAATACATCAGGATTAAATGCTTTAGAACCGCGAACTAATTAATGCGAATCTGAAGTTCAAAGAATTATTCATATGCAAAATATTGCTATTCAAATACCATATGCTTGTAGTGATTCTAGGCATATTGTTAAATCACATATACCTGCCATTAATGCCCCAACAAGGGTTGAAATACCTATTCATAAATCAGTTCCTGAAGAATTGATTAATAATTCAAAACCATGCCAGAAGCGCGGTAGACTAATTGGTGCAAAATATGTTGTACCACGAAAACAGAAAATGATTGGACATGCCTCTGAAGTGGCAAATGTTCCAGACAATACCCCAGAAGTGGTATCATCTCCTGAAGAGGTTAAAACCCCTGAAGTGGCAGTGACAAAACCACCAGAAGTGGTATTGCCTCTAGAAGAGGATATTGCCCTTGAAGTGGCATATACTTCCGTAAAAGCAAAGGTACCTGAAAGTTATGAGATCTTATTGAGTTATGTACATAACGGAAAATTATTGGATCGTGGGAGTATTGAAGTTGATGATGTATATGCTTTTTCCGTGGCATGTGATAAAATTATGAACTCCGATCCAGAACCAAAAAATGTGGAAGAATGTCGACAAAGAGATGATTGGCCAAAATGGAAAGTTGCAATCCAGGAAGAATCGTAATCCTTGCGCAAGAGAAATGTATTTGGACCTGCAGTCCGAACACCAGCTGGTGTGGTCCCCGTTGGGAACAGATGGGTATTTGTACAAAAACGAAATGAGAGAAATGAAATTATAAGATATAAAGCCCGACTCGTAGCCTAGGGATTCTCTCAAAGGCCTGGATTTGATTACCAGGAAACTTACTCTCCAGTGATGGAAGAAGTTACTTTTTATTTTTTATGGGTATGGCTTGTATGGAAAAATTGGAAACAGGTCTGATGGACGTTGTGACAGCCTACCTATATAGATCACTTGATAGAGATATCTATATGAAAACGTGACAACCCAAAATCCGGGGTCAGGATTGGGTGTCACTAAACAACTTTAAACAATACAATGATGTATATTAAAACAAATATACAGATAACCCCTCAATATTCCGGATCGCTTACAGGTTATGGTATGAAACAAGAATTTAACCTTCTAAAATTACAATAACTAAATACCATTTTATTACCTCTTTACTAACTTCCTTGTATTATTCACTCTGACACTTCAAAATTCCTTCAGCTGAAATCTCTCCACTTTCACTGTCTATTAAAAGTTATTCACTCTTGTCATCATTTGATGCTGAAATAAATAAGAATTCACAAAGCAAGAGTGAGCCAAAAATGCCCAGCAAGTATCATAAATGGTTTCCAGGTATCAGATCAAAGAAACTCCTGGAAACGATTGTTGAATGATTTCAAAACATCTTTATATATTTAAAACAATTGAGCGAACAAAACATCGACCCTCATTGGCCTTTAATCATAAATCACATTTTTCTGTAAAAGAACAGCGAAAGTTTCAATGTTTCATCCCTTTGAATTAAATCTTTGTTTGATTTTGTAATTATGAACTGTTCAAGAAGGAATGCCGTTAATGGCGATCAACAATAAATTAGACTAGACACTAAAAACCAACATATGCACTATAACCTGCTGATCAGTCAGGATATAGTACGGATCTATACCCAACTGCATAGTCCCAACCAACATATGGGGCACCCAGGCAACTATGGCCTAATAATCAAGGGACCAGCCATCTCTTGCCCTTAGGGTCCAGCTCATTCCTGGCCCTCATCGTAACCATCCAGTCCGTGGAGTATTTTGATGTCAAATCATTTTTGATTTCAAAACATCCCAATTCAGGGTTCGCAAATAACCCGAAAGAATGGGTATTTGCTCAAGAGATCAATCGATAATCAAGGAACAAGATCAAAAGGCACTTGCATAAATAAGAATAATTACAGCGAAATATAAAAACATATAACTATTCTGAACTTTGAATAGGAACGAAGAAATATTTGTAATATTTTAGAAGAAAGGTTAGGAATACTTGCCTCAATTGATAACCCTCTGATCTTTAACTATCTTCCATATTACTCAGTCCTGATGTGTCTGCATTTCATTGATAGGATACTTGACCTTTCGTGTTCTTCACCATTTTTAAGTTTATCTCTATTCTGAATTCATTCGTTTCATGACTACACGTAATCCGGCTTTACTTTTACCATCTCTGTCTGGATTTGAATGTCTCGCATTATGGGTATCTATCATAATAGATACCTTTCAATTAACTGACAATATATCATTGTCTAGCCTATACGTTTATCTTTGTCATCTACCCGCCCGATAATAACATATACGAATCACATCTCAATCAGATAACATTTAAAAGACACGTGGACGCACAATTTATGTAACACATACACATAAGGCATGTATCACATAATTCATATAGTCACATAATTCATGTAGCACATAAGTTGAATCATCAAAAGATAGACCTCGATATGTTTAGAATTGAAATCAGGTCAAAAAGAGTATTTTATCGATCAATAATCGACTCAAAATGATTCATAAGACAAATGCCCTTTTGATACAAAAGAATTTAGGTCTCAAAAATATTTTTAATGAAAGCAGAATATTTTTCTGAGTCTAGAGGCGTTCGTTTTGTATTAAACGGGCGAACGGTCCATTTATTACGAATTTTTGAACATTTTTTTGGAATTAAATGAGTCTCCGAATCATTTTATAATTAAATAATAGGGTTCGAATACCCGAACCTGATTTTAAAATAATTTTATAATATTTATCTAGCTATGAAAATAATTTTAAATAATATTTTAAAACTCGAAACTATTTCTCGGAATTTTTAAATCAGAATAAATAATTAAATCTAATTAAATAATCAATTAAAATTAATTAATAACTAATTAAATTAATTAATCAATTAATATTTAAATTAATTGACTAATTAAATAATTAATTATCAACTAAAATTAATTAATTAAATAATTAAGATTTATTTTAAAATTAAAAATAGTTTTCAGAATTAAAAATTTTGATTTTTGGAATTTAAAATAAATAAAAACATTTTATGAAAATAATTGTAAAAAGAAAATATCATTTTTTAAATAACTAAAACAGGAATATACTTTTTGGATTTTCTGGAAAAGCCAGGGACCGTTTTGCAAAACCGAACAAGTCAGGGGGATCAAACAGCAATTTTGCTGTCTTCCTCCCCACCCTCCCGCTGGCGATCGCCATTGTCGGCGGTCCCAAGCTTTCTGGTGAACTGTAAAACAACCTAGATCAACCCCAACTTAACAACAATTAAAGCTTTTATTCCCAGGAACTCCTCTGCAGACACAGAACAACCAAACAATCATTGAATCAGCTTCTGAATTTTCCGTCGCCGCCACGGTCGATTTTTCGACCTTGGCCTTCCTGGTATTGTTCGTTCATCAAATATGCATCAATAAATTCATCATTTCACGATCTACAATCTGGAATAATTAATTTTAACTAATAACCCTCAAATCAAAAACTCCCAAATTTCAATTAAGAACATTCAAAGCTATAAACCCTAATTTTTAAAATCCGAAAATCAAACATCAATTTGAACATATTATTGAACTCCAAATTAGTCATATAATATACCAAAATGACCAAGAAGAAATTATCCATAAGATTAAGCCATCAAATCATACCAACAACATCAAGAACAAAAATTTATATTTTAATTATCAAATAATTCGAATTAAAATAAATAAATAAGAAAATCATCTTGATTTCTGCACTAAAACGGTTGATTGATTCAGAAAGTACTTTTCGAGAGCTTCGATTTGGTATATGGCACGCCCGAATCGAAGTTCGATAACGCCTTCATTCGAGAGTTTGATTTTCAAGAACGTAACAAATAATTAGGATTTTATCTGTATTTTCTATATTTTTACTGATTGATTATGACTATACGAATAAAACGAAATAAGAAAAAGGCTATTTATATTTATGGAATATTGGTTCATTTTGGATCGTATTGGATCGATAAATTAGTTACTTAGCCGCTAAGTAACTGCAAAAATGATCCGATTTGATACCCATATTGGATAATTATCCAAACCGGGCTTCTTATAAAACACTTTATACGAAAATAATGTAATATTATCCCGTCTTTTGAGAATACAGGTTTTGTTGCTTTATTAAAATGATTATCGTATCAAAAATTTTGCACCGGGACACGTACGGGTCAAACCGTAATCCGGATCAAAAAAGTTAAAATACGGAAAATGTCCTGATTACCAGATTAGGTTAGGAAGGAGTTTTCGGAAGAGTTTCGGGTTGTAAAAACGTAAAGACGGTTGAGGTTGGACGATTCCCGGCTTTATAAAATAATTTTGTAATTATTCATAAAATAATTATAAAATTCATAAATCAATATAAAGTCATATAACAATCCAAAAATTACCAGAAAAATTACCATAATTATCTATATTTTATTCTGGACATAATAAAATTAACATACTTATACTTTATCACATATATATATATTCACATATCAACACCAATCATCAGATAATTTACCAAAAAGCACATAATAATCACTTAACAATTATTTATTGATAAAATAATTACACGTTATTTCCCGGATGTTACATCCTCCCCCTTAAAAGGATTATGTCCTTAGAATCACACTAAGGATTAGATATTGATACATTAAAGTATCTCACTTTTATTTGCTCAGGTGAATCTTTCAACCTTATGACTTTTCATAAACTTTATCTCGCAACATTAGTCATTACTCAATAGCCTCTTGCTAACATTATATTCTATTAGTTGCTCATATATCTCAACTCAAGCCTCCATTTTATATATAATGGAGCCAAATTTACTCTTCCTGAGTATACATATATATACACCCTATTATTTTGCTATACATGAGGCGGTGACACCCACTCGCTTACACTTACTCTGCCTATTTTACAGTCTCAAAAGGACCAACATAACATATATAACTTTTCTTTTCTTTCTAAATCTAGTAATTCGTGCTCAGGAACATTTCCAATCAGTTACTCATTGTTGATCCTCATTCCCATATGATTTCTTTGTTCAATTACCCTAGTTTGTAATCGCTTCCAATCGCATCCGAGGCTCTTTAATCGTTCTCTTATTCTTCTTCTCCATTTGCGAATGATATACTGAGGCCATGACGTATTCGATGTCCGACGTTATCGAAGTTACACTAGAGTTAAGAATTAACTAGAAAATCTCAACTGGACACGATTAATGCACAAACGTATCATCATACCTTACTTTCTTTCAAATCACGATCGAGTAAAGAAAATTTACTATCCTGGAGGTATCACCCGTATTTTCTAACCCATATTATTATTTATTTTGGTTCCAAGGAGTTCTCGTACAAACTAACTACAATGTTCTCCCTTGACATATAGTCACATACAATGTTCATTCTTTTTGTTATATCATATTATCAGAAAGTCTTCTTTAAAAAAGAAGCAAAAAATTTTCTAAGCAAATCTCATATACCTTAATCCGGATCTATTTCTACTACACAAGACCCGGATTGGGGGCAACCAAGGAGCAGAAATTTTCCAAAGGAAACTAATTTCCTCTACCTGAATCCAGATTGATCTCTATAACAACAGACCTGGATTGGGGGCCAAGAAATAAGTAGAAATTTTTCCCAAAACAACAGCTATGTGAAACTACTCTACTCCCTCATCCAGAAAATCTGCATAAGGAAGTAGGGGCAAATGATAGGGTATAAGCAACCTGGCTAGGGCCCAACCCAGATCTAGGGTGAGGCAGGCTAAACTGATAGACCAAGACCCCCTCACCTATAGCATCCAAATGAAATGACCCACGCTCGGGTGCCAACCCAGGTGCTGAATCATCCCCCAACCAGGACCCAGACCAGGACCTGGATCATCTACCGACCTAGATCCGTCCCAGTCCCAGGATCACCCAGATAGGTTAGACCCCGGGGGACCCTACGAGATCATGCACGCCCCATAACCTGCCAAGGAGGGGTACGTGGGCACGTGACAATGACAGCTATCAACAACCAACATATCAGACAAACGCGATGCGTGTCAGAGTACCGTTAGGACACCCTGAAGGTGGTCCTCGCCTGGACACGTGTATGCAATCTACCCAAGCTAGGCGTCCTCCGCCTCCAGCAACCAACGACCCTGATCTAGAGGTACCAACCCCTAAACCCTACCTTTGGGCTATATATACCCCCAAAGATGAAGGGTTTAGGGGTTAGACATATTTTGAGCACACACACTCTCATACATACAACTTATACACACACAGCCACCCTTGTCCTCTCTATCTTCATCTTCCCCAATCGGACTCTTATTCTCACATCGGAGGCGCCGCGGGGACGAAACCCCCCTCCAGTGTTGTTTTACAGATACCCAACAGCAGCTACACCCCGCTCTCAGAAGGAAGGTCCAGGAACGGCGTCGGACGGAGTCACCCCGCTCACCGGAGTTATCAACATCCTTGGATTCAATTAAACACACAAAACCACAAACAAAACTATAAACAAAAACACATACAGTTAGACACATCCCCAACATAAATAGCTTGAACACACACACACACACACTTAAACACCAAATACACACAATTGTGTCAATCATGTGCGGTGTTATATGAAGAACAGGAAGTAGTATATGGAGTGTTATTCATGTTTGTCAATTGAATGTATCAATTGATTTGAAGCAGTACAATTTGGTTGTGATATGGGGGAATGGCTTACTGCCTATGTCCTCGTTTCTCTCCATCATTGTGTGACAAAGCCTGTGTTTCTCCATCTTTCCATAT
This sequence comes from Apium graveolens, assembly GCF_009905375.1. NCBI lineage: Eukaryota > Viridiplantae > Streptophyta > Magnoliopsida > Apiales > Apiaceae > Apium > Apium graveolens. The sequence goes on from NC_133653.1 coordinate 261,310,073, forward strand.
ATATATATGACTTGGGTTATGTATTGTAAAAATATTCTGAAAATATTATATTTATTTTGAGTTTTAAGGAGCCGAGCTCGAGCCGAACGAGTTCGAGCTGAACTCAAGTCGAACATACAAAAAGCTCGGCTCGAGCTCGTTTTCTTAACGAACACAATTTTGTATTCGAGCTTGAGCTCATTTTCTTAACGAACCGAGTCGAACCGAGTTGTTACCGAGCCGAGCTCGAGCTTGTTCGCGAACAGCTCGGTTCGTGAACAACCCTACATGTGATTGTGAGTAGTGTGCAGCTTTTTTCCTTTTTGAGTGGGATATCACTTTTAAATATAGTGTAAATCTCTATCTTTTGATGACCTAGATTGTCGACTCAGTATAATTAGAGTTTTTGATAGCTTTGATAATGATGAGACCAACAAACTTTTATTGTGGCATGGTTTCGAGTACCTTGACTCAGTAGTGACTATTATGTAGTGGGAATTTATGCTTATGTATTCAAACTGATGTTATGTACTTATATTTGGCTCAGCCTGTTGGGGTGATACTTTGGTTATGTATTACTATGTCGGCACATTATCATCATCAAATGATGACTTTTATATATTCTGGATGATTATCGTACCTTACTTTATTATCATTCTACGATTTATAGTTATCCATGTAACTAATGATATTTCAAGGATTATTCGATAAAAAAAGGAATTTAAAGAGTTTTCAAAAGCTTAAGCTATAAATATTTTTATAATGATCAGGATGAAACCATTTTTATAAAAACCAGCTAAAATAGAACATGTTTTTCCAAGACAAGTGATAAACCATGTTTTATGATGAGGAAAAAAAAGAGAAAAATAATTTTTCTTAACCACAACATTTACCTTATACTGATTTTCTAAAAATACTACTTGAGATTCAAGAGACATATTTTCGAAAAAGGATTTCTTGAAAATATTTAAACTTGAAACTGAGATTTATTTTTGAATTTATTACAAACCTCTTTTTTTGGTTCATGTATGTTTACTTAACAAACCTTTCAACTACAAGCATGACTGTATTGGAATATTTTAATCAAACTCTTTGTTCCCCTATAATAGTAAGAAGATGCTAAGAAGACGACCCCCAAAGAATAGATAACCTTCATCCAGAACACTCCATCTCAACAATAACATAAAGACTCGGCTCCACCCCATAACACTGATGATCTGATGAGATTGTTAGTGGACTTTCACAGATAACACACTCAGAATCTTTAACCTAGAACGGGGAGGAATCTCGAACCACAGACTTCCTGAACTGTTACTTTCAATTCATTTAATTCTTTGAACCCTTATGAGTTCAAAGGTACTACTGATCCTATTAAGGCCATAATTTGGATTCGAGAAATATAAAAGACCTTTGAGATAGTAGATGTGGAGGATGAAAAGAAGACCATATTTTCTCCTTATATGCTGAAAGACGAAGCTAAATACTGGCAGGAAGCCAAAAAAGTGTTGGAGAGGACTAAACCAATACATTGGACTAGGTTTACTGAATTGTTCCTAAAAAAGTACTTTCCGAAGTATTTGGAGAATCAAATGGAGCTCAAATTTATGGATCTAAAGCAATGAAACGTGTCTGTAGCCGAATATGAGGCTAAGTTCACTAAACTTTCTAGAATTGTACCTTACCATGTGGACACTAATGAGAAGAAAGACAAACATTTTCAGCAAGGCCTGAAGCCATACATTCAGAATCGTGTGGCTATGCTAGATATCACCAACTATGCCACCTTAGTTCAAAAGTTCGCCATGGTGGAAAGTGGAAGCGAGTCGTACCTAAAAGACAAAAACATAAAGAAGAGAAAGTTTTAGAATCAAGGTGGAAACAACTTTGAGAGGAAGTTAGTAAACCAGACTGAAAAGCGACCATTTGTGAGGCGTGAAGTTAGGAATTGGAAATGTTAATCACAACAGAGAAAACCTAAGATTTCGACCACCCCAGACTGCTAACTTGATTCAAGGTGGGACACATCTACCTTAATGCAAACTTGTGGAAGAAAGTACCCCAGACCTTGGCATCAAGCAAATGTCAATTATTAAAACTGCGGAAAGAGAAAGTTGTGACTTGCTAAAGTTATGAACGAAATGGACATATTGCTAAGGATTGTAAAAAGCGCAGAAAACCCCAGTTCGAAGACTCATAGAACCTCCTGTAAACAAACCAACTGCGCATACTTTCAATTCAAAGAATGATTATGTTTTGATTGACTTTGGCGCTACAGGATCATTTATCTCTGAAAGTTTCATGCATAAATTAAATATTGAATATTTACCATTTGAAGAAGCTATTGCCTTATAAGTAGAAAATCAGGAAGTGATAAACATAGGACAGGTGTTCCCTATTTGTGAAATAGAAATTCAAGGTCAACGATTTGAGGCGGACCTTATTCCTTTCAAGTTAGGAGAATTCGATGTGATATTATGGATGGACTAGTTAAACATATATGATGCTCAGATTAACTGGAAACATAAACGAGTGAGTTTAAAGAAGCCCAGTAGCAAGCCATTCATGATACATGGTCAGAAGCAGAAAAGAAGATCTTTGACGATGATCCAAGCTAAAAGGTTACTTAGGTAAGGGTGTCAATATTACCTTGCTCATGTAATTCATACAGAAAAGTAAACCCTTGGGATTGAAGGAATTCCTATAATTAATGAATTTAAAGATGTCTTCGCTGAAAGGTTAAAAGGATTACCACCAGATAGAGAGATTGAATTCACTAAAGAGCTTGCCCCAGTAACTCAACCAATTTCAAAAGTACAATATAGGATGTTCCCAAGTAAGATGAAAAAACTTGCCCCTCAATTACAAGACCTTCTTGATTAAGGAGTGATTCGACCTAGTGTGTCTTCTTGGGAGCACTAGTCATGTTTGTGAAGAAAAAAAAGGATCGATGCGCTTGTGCTTTGATTATTGTGAGCTTAATAAGATGATAATCAAGCATAAATACCCATTACCTAGGATCGACGAATATTTGATCAATTGAAAGGGGCAACTTATTTCTCAAAGATTGACTTAAGGTCCGGATACCATCAGTTGAAGATTAAACCCGGGGATATTCCTAAGACTGCTTTTTGAACTCGTTATGGAGATTACAAATTTTTGGTAATGCCTTTTAGATTGACGAATGCGCCATGTGCTTTTATGAATTTGATGCATAGATTATTAAAGAAATACTTGGATAAGTTTGTAATTTTATTTATTGATGTCATCTTAATATATTCAAAGACACCACAGGAGCACGTGGAACATTTTAGGTTGACTTTGGAAACCTTGAGAAAAGAAAAGCTGTATGCTAAGTTCTCAGAATGTAAATTATGGTTATAAAAGGTACAATTCATAGGCCACATCATGTATAGTGAAGGAGTTTCAGTTGACCCCGCGAAAGTGGAAGTGGTAGAAAATTTGGAGAGACCAAATACCTCGACTTAAGTTAGAAGTTTCTTGGATTAGCAGGATATTATCAAAGATGTGTTAAGGACTTTTCCAAGATAGGAAATCCACTGACTAGGCTTACGAGGATAAGCGAGAAATTCGAATGGACTCCTAAATATGAGGAAAGTTTTCAAGAGTTAAAAAAAGATTAATCTTTGCTCTAGTTTTAACTCTTCTAGACAAAAGCGGAAACTTTGTTATCTTCAGTGACGCATCCCATAAAGGATTAGGATGTGTTTTGATGCAAAATGGAAAAATGATAGCTTACGCCTCAAGATAACTCAAGAAATACGAGACTAGATACCCAACTCATGATTTAGAGTTAGCTGTTATAGTTTTCACTCTCAAAATTTGGAGACATTACTGATATAGAGAGAAGTGCAAAATTTACATAGATCACAAGAGTTTAAAGTACATCTTTACCCAGAAGGAATTGAACATGAGGAAAAGACGTTGGTTGGAGCTTATCAAGGGTAATGGGTGCACAATTAACTATCAGCCAATAAAAGCAAATGTCGTGGTTGATGATTTGAGCAGAAAGGAAATAATTAAGATCTTAATTTTTTTTAAAAGAGTTGATTCACGAGTTTGAGAAGATGAAGATAGAAGTCAAGATTCCAATCCAAGTCAACAAGCACGTATTCGAGATTTATGTATAACCAGAGCTACTTGATAAAATACGAAGATATCAAGAGAAGATTATGGAAGAAAGAAGATCAGAGCTGACCGGTGAAGAGCTTCGAAGTTCAAAAGATGAAAAAGGAATCAAGAGGTTTGCTTCACGGATTTAGATTACCAATGTTGAATAATTAAAGCATGTGATCATGAACGAAAGACATAATTCACGCTATTCGATTCACCCCGAAAGGACCAAGATATATCAAGATATAAAATAAAATTACTGGCAGCAAAACTTGAAAAGAGAGATTGCGTAGTTGGTCAGTAAATATTTGACCTTCAAACATGTGAAAACTGAACACCAATGACCAAGAAGATTACTACAACCTTTAGAAATTCCCGAGTAGAAATGGGAACACATTACCATGGATTTTATGGTAGGGCTACCTTGAACCATATCAAATCATGATGCCAATTGGGTCATAGTGGACCGTCTCACCAAATCAGCTCATTTTCTGCCAATTAGTGAAAGATATATTGTGGAGAAATTGGTGACCTTGTACCTAAAGCAAATAGTGACTCGTCATGGAGTGCGCGTATCGATTATGTCAGATAGAGATGCAAGATTCACATCAAAGTTTTGGAAAATCTTTCAAGAATGCCTTGGCACGAGAATCAACATTAGTATCGCTTATCACATATGGAAGGATGGATAAACTGAAAGGACAATTAATACCCGAAGATATGTTAATATCATGCATTTTGGATTTTAAAGGAAGATGGGATGATCATCTACCTCTAGTCAAGTTCGCATACAATAATAGTTATCATGCTAGCATTGGTATGGCGCCCTACAAAGAACTATATGGATGAAAATATCGATCACCTGTGTGTTGGGATGAAATCGGAGAAAGGAAAATGATAGGTCCCAAATTGATTTAATAAACCAAACAAGCCATTAAAGGTATACGAAGAAGATTACTGACTGCCCAAGATTGTCAAAAAAAGTATGCGGATCAAGGAAGAAAAGACTGGACGTTCAAAGTCAGGAAGAAAGTTTTATAAAATATATCACCTTGGAAGGGCGTGATAAGATTTGGAAGAAAAGTTAAGCCCGTGTTTTATTAGACTTTTCGAAATCTTAAAGAAATCCGTAGTTCTTTCTTATCAACTTATGTTACCTCCAGATATTCAACATATACTTGACGTGTTCTATATATCAGTCTTGAAGAAATACCATCCAGATAACAAGCATTTTCTTGAATATTAGTTAATTGAGAATATATCCAATATGACATATGAAGAATAACCTGTGGAAATTGTGGATCAGAAAGTACAAGCGCTAAGGAACAAAGAAGTTATTTTATTAAAGGTGGTATGGAAGAACCACGATATCGAGGAAGCTAAATGGGAGTTAAAAAACAAAATACGAAATAAGTACCCCTAACTATGCAGTGACGAGCACTGATTCTGAGGATGAAATCCTTTTTAAGGGGAGGATGTGATATATGGGACATAACGTGTAATTATTTTTGCTAATAAATGTATATTCTGTATTTATTTTAGTTATTCAGTGAACTATTTGTTAAGTGGCATATGTGTTTGGAGATTTAAATATGATATAATATGAGTATTTTAATTCTTATATGTCCAAAATAAAGTATTAGAATAATTGTCATATCTTTCTTTCTTTCTGATAATTTTATTATATTATATGACTGATTTGGAGTTCAATAACATGTTCAAAATTAGGTTTTATAGTGCATTTTAGTCCCTAACGTTTTAAAAACTTATAAAAATTTGATTTCTGTTTTATTTATTTTCAAAAATTGTATTTCTTTTTATATTTATTTTCAGAAATTGTTTTAATTATTTTAAAATGTCAAAAATCAATATTTTTAATTCTAAAAATTTATTTTATTTTAAAATTAAACCTGATTTAGTTAGTTAATAATTAATTAGTTAATTGGTTAATTAATTCGAAAATTAATTGATTTAATTAATTTTAATTAATTTTAATTAATTATTTAATTAGATTTAATTACTTATTTTGATTTAAAAATACCGAAAAAAAGTTTCGAGCTTTAAAATATTATTTTAAAATGTTTTCAAGACTCGATAATTATTATAAAATGATTTTAAAGCCATAATAGGACAATCGAACCCTGTTATTTGTTTTAAAATAATTCAACGACCCGTTTTAATTCCGAAAAATGTTCAAAAATTCATATTTAATATCTGAAAAATCATTTTAACATCAAATCCTCTTTGAAAAAGTATTTTCATCAAATATATTACGTGTTATGTGCTATATGTGAACTTATTGATGTGTTATATGCGTATACGTGTATCGTTTGACTATTTTAATCGTAAATTTCAATCCGTAAATCGGATTTAGGTGAAATGAAGGGTAGATAGAAGGTTATACCGAATAAAATCAAGTGAGATATATATTGATAGATACTTGTGGTGTCTGGGTAGAAGAAGCAAGATGTAGGAAAGGGAAGCAGATAGTTGGCGAATAAGAGGTAGTGATTGAAAGCCAGTGAAGTGTTCCGAACCTTTTCAAGATATATTGCGAATAAGTGTTCCAGTGAAGTGATTTGAAGCACTGAACCCTAAACCTTGATTCCAGTTATTGATCTTTAAGCCATAAGCCTTGTTGTTTCCGAACCATTGATTGTTGAACACCCATATACGAACCACAAATATACGATACTACTTCACAAATACATACAAACTAAATACCAATACTGAACCGAAATTGCTAAACACTCAAACCTTTATGCCGGCTGACAGTAAATCTTTGTATCTACCATATTGTTCCCTTGTGAATATTGTGAACCATCTTATACTTGACACTTTATGTTTTTTATGATTCTGTTTACTACTTTACATTGTTCATTCTATTATTATGATAGAATTGGATTGTTTTATAAAATATGGACCAGATTCGTGGTCAGACCAGATTGGTGGTCATGTTAGGCCAATGTGTGCCTTGGATCCAGTAGTTAGAGCAGGGCTGTGTGCCTTGCTCGGGGTTAGTGCGTGACTGATCAGCAGCCTAACCTTGGTTTTTAAAATGAAAATTTAATATCCAATTCTAAATCATTGCTTAGCCATAAACTTGATACCTTAAATCACTTGATCATTGTTTAATCTCAGTATTGTCAATGTGACTTGCTGAGCTAGTTAGCTTATTTGTGTGATTCTGTTTATGTTCTTTTCTAGTTAAAAAGGAATCTATTGGTAGCGAGGATCCCAAACCAATTGCACGAGCTAGGATTCCAGGTTAAGCGGATTAAGCTAGCTGAAGACTTTTATAATAATTAAGTTTGGAAGTTTGTAAGAATGTTAAATATTCAGTTATAAGTTTGAATAGTTGAGATTTGGGCGTTTGTAATATTAGTGTGTGTGTGGCTTGTGTGCAAACTTAAACCTGTTGCAATCCGTGGATGTTGGTAAGTAGGGTCACTGCATATTATTATTACTCTCTTTATTATCATTATAAGCAGGTTTATATATATGGTATGTGTATATGTTGTGGACCCCAAACTTCTGACCCGGGATTGGACGGCGCCGCAGAGGAGACTGTAACGACCACACTTTAGGTGAATAAGTAATTATCACTATTATTTTCTCGTTAGAATTGTTACCGTTTATTTAAAATTTATTTTCTTCGTATAGCATATGTCTTGATCTAGAAAAGAATATTCTAGTGTCATGAGTGTCGTTTCTAATTAAAAATATATTATTGCTATTATATTGAATTAATTTTGAATTTTTGTGCTAATAAATTATTCGGTAAAAATTGAGTTATTCTTGTAAATAACTTAATTATTATAAGTTATATTTGGTAGTTCAGAAAATGAAAATATGAAATCTATAAATATTAATTTAAAGTAAAAAAGGTGTAGAATCTACTATTTAAGAAGAAAATATTTATGATTGAATAAATATGTACTTTAAGAATAATATAGAAGTAAGATATTTGTGGTGTAGATATTTTTATATTATGAGATATTTTGGTAGGATTATTCTAGTAGAAGCCTAGTTTTGATTAAATTAATAATAATCTAACTTGACCACAACTCAACTTATCCCTAAAACTTAAAACTCATATTAGAGAGACAAGAATGGGAGACATTACAGGGATAAATTTTGGGAAGTAAAGAGGAAGAAAAATTTAAGAAAATTTTGGAGGATTAAAGGAAAGAAGGAATTATTATAAGATCCCAATCACATCTTCACCAACTAAGATAACTTTTTTTAATTAATGTCCTTTTTAGTAGTGATTTATTTTTGTAGAATATATAGTGATTCATTTTAATGACCATTAATCTCAAATTAAATGGGAAGAGTTGTTTGAATGATAAAAATATTGTGCATATTAATTTTGGTGTTAAACTCATTAAGGAAACTAGGGTTATTAACATAGCTTCCAAGTTTGGGCTTTTAACACAAAAAATAAGCTACATATAATCGGTTTTAGGGTTAGAACATTTGGGGGTTTGGTATTATTTATGTACTAGAGTTTTAGGGGGCTCGGTCAGGGCCATTACTGGCCATGATATCTCGACGGTGGTGGCAGGCAGTGGGTTGATCGGAAAAAAGGGAAGGAAAGAGGGGAGTTGGTGGTTAGTATTGTGTTGTGTGTTTTTTGGTGATTAATTGGAGAGAGAGAGTGGCGGAGAGAGAGAGTGAGATCGAGGGAGAGACTGAGATAGATGGGAGGATGATGTATGTGGTGTGCGGTTGTGTGTGTGAGACGAAGCCACCACCATTCTGGTGATGGCGAGGGCGAGAACGGATGTCGGGAGGAGAACGAGAGATTGAGAGAGGATGAGAGATTGGGAGAGAGAGATTAAGAGATGAGTGGAGAGCGTGTGTGTAAGTATTTTTCCTGCGATGGAGCCACAACGCGCTGCGGTGGTGGAGATGGTATGGCAGTGTGGCAGCCGAGAGAGAAGGAGGCAGAGAGAGAGAGAGGCGGAGGAAGAGAGAGAGAGAGAAGGACAGTGGTGACGGTGATGGTGAGTCGCCGCCGGTGACTTTTTCGGCCGGTGACTACCATGGCCGAGAAATTGTGATGATGTCGGGAAGATGCAGCAGAAGAAAATTTGAAGATATTAAAATATATAGAATTATAAATGGTTTTTGATAATAATAAAGGAGGATAATAAAAAGGGTGACGTGAGATAGTGGAATATCTTGTCATAAATAATTTTCAAATAACTTGGTTATTTATAAAAGATAAAATAATACAAGGATTTAGAGATTATAATTGGGAATAAGTTAAATGGTAAATGAGGAATAAAATAATAATAATCGAAGTGGATTATTTGGAGAGTAAAGTAAATAATAAATTATAATGAAGAGAAATGATAATTAGATGAAGTGCATGAATAAAATTAAAGTATGGTAATGATTATAGTTAGTGGAAGCATGTGACATCGTTTAATTAAGCCTTTGCGGATATTTAAAATCACCTTGAGCGACATCTAAATAAATATCGGATTTAAAGTATTAAATTATTATTAATAAGATTATTTTGCAATAATATGTTTTAAAGTGAGAGAGTCCCAATATTTTTTTTATTTTAGCAAAGAATAGTATTTTATTTTATTTAATGGAAAATAGAACCTTAAATTATTTCAAAAATTTTCTGAGATTTGATTGGGGATTTTGCGCTTAATTCGGGAAATCGAGGCAAGTTATTGCTTCTCCCCTACTCTTATCAAAAAAATTGTTTCACTGGATTAATGTGATTATTTTTTGGAGTATAATTATTTCGTCGAGATAATTATATGGAATTACATTCCTGAATGAGTGTTTGAGAATAAAGACAATTTTATTTCATATTATATGGTATTCACAGCGATCATATTTTTGTATCTTAGTCTATCCCATTATTCCGGAAGACTATACTTTTTATTCAGTAAGGTTCGATCCATTGTCAGGGTCAACCACATTCAATCATTTTCGGATAATTACTATCTTTCGGGATTATCCACCTTTTTTGAACTCGAGAACTGGCCCATTGTTCGGGTCAACAAAATATAATATACAGATTAATATTCGGTTAAAACATTCATCTAGATTTGATGGTGTTATTATCTTGGTCAAACTTTAGTCATGAATTTTGGTTGCCGGTCTTGTTTCTTTCGATATTCCATTGCTTCGGGATAACCATTGCTTCGGTCATTCCAGGCATGAACTGCAGGAGAACAATACTTTCGACATGGTATTTGATTGCATGATGGGGTATCGGGGTGGACTACCGGTATTCTTAAACTTTTGTCTTGATTGGTCTGAAGTGTTATTGATGAGTGTGATTTATTGTCTAGTCGAATAATTTACTTTGAATTGTGATATCTGGATTTGCGATTTATCTTGTTTTATCATTTATTCTATTTTTTGTCGATATATGATCCATGTGGTTAAGTAGATAACTTGTTGAGCATTTGAATGCTCACTCTTGCTATCATCATATATTTTTAGAAGTTAAGACTGAAAGTGGTGAGCTTTCTTAGCGGCAGAAGAAGGGGAAGGGGAAACTCCAGAGCATGTGTGATAATAGTTAGATTCTCCTTATCAGACATACTTCCTGAAGCTACTTTACTATCTCATGTTTAGTATTATGTATAAGTAAATTAAAAGTGATGTTGTTTAAGGTTTGGAGAGATGTAAGTGACGGTGTACGGATCTTTGGATCTGTGGGGGAGTTGTAGTATTTATGTATGGACTTCCGTATTTTGCTTAAGTTGTACTAATAATATAGGTGTTTGATGCACTAAACGACATGATGACCCAGATTCACGGAAGGGCAGATTCAGGGGCGTTACGGAGGTGGTATCAGAGCAATAGTTATATTCTTAGAATGTGATCCCCTAAGAATATAATTCGACAGAATAATATAAATATCTATATATGTAATTTTTGCAGATTTCAGACCATAGCACGGACCGAGATAGATCCTATGTTTATTACCCTAGAGAGCAGGTAGAATTTGGACTTGACTCTGATAGTGATCCCTCTAAGGAGATTATAATTGTAGATAGTGACTCTCAGGATTCATCAATTCAAATGTTGCCACTTTCTCCACCCGAGATCATTGACATATAGCCTTCACTTATGGTTGCACCTGTAGGAGCCGCCATCCCTGAGGATCCTGTTCCAGCCGACCCTGAGAGTTCAATTTATGCTTCTTTAACTGAGGTGACTCCGTAGTGTCCCTGCATCTATCTATTACTACTACTATGACTCTATCAGCTACTTACTCCTATACTGACCCGAGAGAGGGAGATAATATTGTTGAACCAGATCAGCTACTCAAACATTTTTACCCTATTTCTGATGACTTATATCCGGTCCAGATGCGAACTGCTGACAGATACCGTTTTGAGATCCAAGCCCAGTTAAATTTGAGCCTGTTGATAAGATCTAGCTTTTCAAAGTTCATACCGAGATATCGATTAGCACTACCACTATTGGTATATATGCCTTGTTAGCACTAATTCAGCCTATCTCTATTGCTCCAGTTCCAGTTTATGTACAGGAACTCGTTGAGCCAACCCTTCCACGGTCTCTAGCAATTATCAGTCAGGCTCATATTTGTGATTTTGCACCACCAATAATAAGGAAATTATTTAGATAATTCGAGCAAAATTGAGCTCTAATATAATATGATACATATAAATATATATCAAATTCCTTACAAAACTCAATTGTATAAAATTTCCTTAAATTTACGAATGATTTAATCACCCAATTAAATAAATAAATACTTAACTAAAATAAATTACAAATAGATAAATCAAATTAGGATTTTTCAAAATAAAAAACAAAAGAAGATTTAGGAATTAAAAGGAATTTAGTGAATTAGTTAAAATATTTAATCAAATAAACTGGAATTTAGAATCAATTTTTGGAATGAAATTATATATTTAATATATTTTGAAAAAGAAAAATTCACAGAATTAAAAGTCTACAATTTCGTTTGTGCAAAACCGATCAAGAAAAATATGTGGTCTACAACCGAACCTTAGAACCTCTACAATCTCGTATAATCATAATAGTTAAAAACAATTAATAAGAACTTAGATTTTGAAAAAGAAATCAGGATTTTATAACTTGACTACGAAATACCATGTTGTTTATGAGTAGGACCTGCCTCCTAATACAAAATTCACAATACCTTTTGTTTTTCCTTACTCAAATAATATCATCATGATGATAAACATGTGCTTACATATGATACCCTCAAATTTCAGAAAATTTAACATATCATAAAATTCCAATTAAAGTATTAGAGAGTAAAGAATTTACACCTTAAAATAGAATTATTCCATATTTGAAGGTCATGTTGAAAGATCGACCTATAGGTAAGAATCCAAAGATGAAAATAAGAAGAAGTTAATGTAACTACTATTAAATTCCAAAGATGCAATTTTTTAAGCATAGAAGGATGTAATACCTCAAGTTAGTTTGGCTTTTATAAATAATGGTAATAGTGAATACTTTTATATTAAATATAGTAATTAAATTATTTAGGGTTGTAAAAATATGTTAGGTATTAAATTAACTTAACATTCCAAATTGTCATTTTAGTAATAATACTAATAAAGGGATATATATTTATGTAATATCGTTTATTGTTATTTTGTTAATAATTTTAGCTATATTTAGGTTTTTTTAAGTTCTAATTATTGTTATATGATGGGTTTTTTAAAAAAAAGGTTAGGGGAGTATTGGTTAGTTAAGATATGGTCACCAAACTTTAGGGATTTATTTTTCAAAAATAGAGCGAGAGCCATGTATATAAATATAGTAGTGGAGTGAACATGAAGGAAGAGAAGAACAAGAAGTCAATAAAATTCAGATTAAGTTATAATTTGCATTTTAGTTTGGTTCAAAATTTTGGAGAAAAAGAAAGAAATACAGCTTAATTATAAGTACGATTGAAGGTCTAAGATTGAGGAGGGTCAAGCAAGTCCGGATTTTGTCTTCTATGATCCTGTTTTGTTGAAGTCTTTTATTGTTTCTATAACAGTACCTTTGTTGTTTCTTATTGTTATCAATAGTGGTATCATACCTTATGGTTGCATGATTTCATGTTACATTTCATTTAATGGTGTGAATTTAATCTCTTTATTGGATACCTAAAATAATAAATGATGATATATGCCTTGTTTATTAATAATTAAGACGTGTTCATCTTGTTTTTTCCCGTAATTGATTTGTAAGGCGATAGAGTAGTAGTCTTGTTCGGTGATGTGCGAGAGATAATAAAAATCTCAATTTTAAATGATGGCTCTTGGTAATCATAAGGGGTGTGACTTATTTTGATCTTAAACTGCTTATGATGGACTATTGTGCACCATGTCACAAAAACAATGGCTAGATTTGATGACTCAATTAATGGAGGATTAAAAAAATCTCTTATACTACCTATGACTCTGTTTTGTTCCTTTTAATTCTTGTTTCTTTTCATATACTTAAATAAGAAATTATCATGTACCTCATATTTTGCTCAGACTTGCTAAGAATGTTAGATGCTCACTCTTGCATATTTGTTAAATTATTTTCAGAATTTGGTTCTGCTTTACCAACTAAATCAACTGATAAAGGGAAGTAAAGGGTTTATAGAGTTTTCGTCACTTACGCTTATTTTGTTGCCAATGAAGCTAGGACATGGAGCTTTATGTTTCTATAAAATAATATAGCTTTTTGACTTAAGCCAGGTGTGTGCTTTTGTGTTGCCATTTCAATCAATCTTATGTATTTATAGGTGTAGTAAGCAATCTTTGAAAAGGTCGAAATAATGTAAATTATTTGTTAGTTGCTGCTACGTATAGGCTTGAGTCCTTTTTGAAAAATGAAAAATGAGATTGTTAAATTAATTTATTTTTAGATTTGTATATAAATTTTGAATGGTTTTGGGCTGTTACATAAATTTTTTGATTGTTGTGGGTTGTTTAATGAGATGTAAATAGTAAGGGATTATATATTGTGTTGCTCACGATGCAACCATAATATATGAACATGATGTAAAACTCCTCACAACCCAACCCAACCAAGTAGCTTGATGATATATACCTTAAAAATAAAAGAATAAAAAAACATGTGTATATGCTTACGACGATCCATGACCACTCTCAGAATATTGAGAATTTGAGATTGTTTCACCTGAAGCTAAGATCTCGCTAAGCTCACAAGATCATTATCGTAATACCCTTTTTTTATAAACCGTGTGAACAAATGAAAGATGGTCACCGTCTTCAGGGTGCACCCTAAGAGAGATGGCCTTTGAGCATTTAATTTTAATTGTTGAGGATATAACATAAGAGAGATAGCTCACTCATGTTTTGGGGTGTATACTAAGATTCATGAGGCCTTACGACTTTGGTCTTACCTTCTAGTTGTATCTTATTGTACGGCTCGCTAGTGTCTGAAGTGCCTCTCCCTAGAATTTCTTTGGAAATTTGTGGGCACCTGAAGTGGATTAGGGTACCTCGCTTCTCCAATATCTTCTTTTCTTCTGAAATTTTAAAATTAATATACAAACCCTCTTGTAGTCATTGCAGTTTACCTCATAATCATTATTGTACTAAAGTCGTGCACAGTGGAAAAGGTGTGTTATAAAAGACGAGGAAATGGTTTCCAATCAAGAAATTCTTCAAGCAGTTTGCGGAACTCGCATGATCATGAGTATATCTTTATTGGAAATTTTTGAATAAATATTTGTTCAAGGGCGTGCTCTAAGAGGGGAAATGCACCTCAGAACATTAATAATGTGTAGGATGTGCTCTTCCTGATTGAAATATAACACCCGATTACTCTTGATATTTTTCAGATAATATTTTCTTTCTATAAGAGACGCAATTAGTATGGAACTTTAAGTGTTACCTCGAGAAAGCGACATAGATCTACAGACATGTCCAATCAGCTAACTCTCCTGTAAACTGTTGAAAGTCATTTAGGCATCAGATCTCTTAGTCAAGGTACGTCCCAAGAGTTTGTGGGATTTCCTCCATGTAGAATCTTCTTCACAGTCTTCTTCATGCGTAAGTCTAAAAAACAAATAACTGAGAGCACAACAAAAATAGTTGATTGTAATCTTGAGGGATCGACCTAAGGACGATGACTAGATGTCTTTTATACTGTCTTCTTCTAAGAGAGTTCTCCTCTTGATCATCCTTTGAGTTTCCCCTACTAAGTCATCTCGAGTGAATAAAATTCTCAAATCTTCTAAACCAAATCTAATTTTCTAAACTTGTAAACCAAATAAGATTCTCATCTTCTAAATCGAATTGGATAATTCGATCTTCGAAGTTGAATAGGCTTATTTAATCTTTTAAACCAAATAGGTTTCTCGAATCTTCTAATTCAAATAGGTTTCTTCACTCCTCTAAACCATAAAGGTTTATTTTTAATAAAAATTTGTTGTTAGTTTTTTCGTATATATTTGGACTGTTAGACTTGGTATTTTGTTACCAGATCTCCTCAGAATTAAGGGAATTCAATAAGCTTTATTTAGGCTATAAAATCGTACAACTCAGACTTATGGAAATTGAGAATGAGCTAAAACAATATAAACAACTTGTCTACCGAATAAATCGGAATTTGCATCCATCTCAACTCCTTCTAGGCTACAATTGCAACCTTAACCCTTGTTTGATCCTCATGGTTGGAAATCGCCATATGTGGATCTCAATCGTGCCCGCATCTACATCCTTCGAATCTTGATCGACCCCTGGATGAAAATCATCTTTTATGGATCTCTGTCATTGCCACCATTATACAACCTTAGTCATGGCTATCCTTCAGGTCTTATCTTTTTTCTCCAAAGAGCGTCCATCACTATAACATATCTCTTCTTCCCGCAATTATGATCTTGATCAGGATAACTTATTCTAGCATAAATTTATTGACGAGAAAATTCAGTTACCACAAAGTATGAGATTTGTCGCTGAAATCAAGATCTACGATGGTGGTTCATCTTCAAAAAGACCATATGAGAGTTGTGGTTGTAATGAATACATGGGTGAGATTTTAGGGATTTTCGGTGGTTACATATAAGGCTTCACTTCCAACCCAATTCAATTTCCGTACATTCTCTAATTTGTAATCAATCAAGGTTTCTTAAGGAACAAGAAACCTAATGGACATAAATTTCTCATCCCGAGTCCTAGTTGAAAACGCACTGGAAATCTTCTCCTACAAATGTCAGGAATGTTCAATTATGAGGCCCAACCGCAAAGGCCCAGTGATCGTCTATAATCGTAGGACTTCACCAATCATGCATCTCCGTCACCAATAATAACACTCTTCTTCCGGTTATTTCCTTTGACTACGAACGACATATAGCCACCCGTTTACTCGAAGTGTCGGACGCATATATTTCCCTTATATTATAAGTCTCTGTCAAATAACACGTCAGGTGATCCCATTTTTTGGGTGCAAAATGAAGGAATACTCCAAATTTCTCTAACGAGTACATCCATTTTTATCAACAATTGAGCTCTTAAATCACATACCAAAATTAGCCCCACGTTCTCAATTAGGACACCCACTTACTACATCAGGGGGACTCCAAGATCAAGCCTATTCCCGGTAGCCTTCACGCTTACAGAAATCTCTCGTGCTCCCTACAAAATGAAGAAATTCTTTAAAGAGTACTTACAAAAAAAAATATTAGTAAATATCTCGTGTCATCTTTTTAAAATCATGAGGCATCCTATGTTTTTCTAATTATGTGACTTCCATATTTTCCTTTCCTACGAAAAGCCTTTTGCCTTGCTGTGGATCCTCATTCCCATATGTTTCTTTGTTCAATTACCCTAGTTTGTAATCGCTTCCAATCGCATCTGAGGCTCTTTTATCGTTCTCTTATTCTTCTTCTCCATTTGCGAATGATATACTGAGGCCATGACGTATTTGATGTCCGACGTTATCGAAGTTATACTAGAGTTAAGAATTAACTAGAAAATCTCAACTGGACACGATTAATGCACAAACGTATCATCATACCTTACTTTCTTTCAAATCACGATCGAGTAAAGAAAATTTACTATCCTGGAGGTATCACCCGTATTTTCTAACCCATATTATTATTTATTTTGGTTCCAAGGAGTTCTCGTACAAACTAACTACAATGTTCTCCCTTGACATATAGTCACATACAATGTTCATTCTTTTTGTTATATCATATTATCAGAAAGTCTTCTTTAAAAAAGAAGCAAAACATTTTCTAAGCAAATCTCATATACCTTAATCCGGATCTATTTCTACTACACAAGACCCGGATTGGGGGCAACCAAGGAGCAGAAATTTTCCAAAGGAAACTAATTTCCTCTACCTGAATCCAGATTGATCTCTATAACAACATACCCGGAATGGGGGCCAAGAAATAAGTAGAAATTTCTCCCAAAACAACAGCTATGTGAAACTACTCTACTCCCTCATCCAGAAAATCTGCATAAGGAAGTAGGGGCAAATGATAGGGTATAAGCAACCTGGCTAGGGCCCAACCCAGATCTAGGGTGAGGCAGGCTAAACTGATAGACCAAGACCCCCCTCACCTATAGCATCCAAATGAAATGACCCACGCTCGGGTGCCAACCCAGGTGCTGAATCATCCCCCAACCAGGACCCAGACCAGGACCTGGATCATCTACCGACCTAGATCCGTCCCAGTCCCAGGATCACCCAGATAGGTTAGACCCCGGGGGGCCCTACGAGATCATGCATGCCCCATAACCCGCCAAGGAGGGGTACGTGGGCACGTGACAATGACAGCTATCAACAACCAACATATCAGACAAACGCGATGCGTGTCAGAGTACCGTTAGGACACCCTGAAGGTGGTCCTCGCCTGGACACATGTATGCAATCTACCCAAGCTAGGCGTCCTCCGCCTCCAGCAACCAACGACCCTGATCTAGAGGTACCAACCCCTAAACCCTACCTTTGGGCTATATATACCCCCAAAGATGAAGGGTTTAGGGGTTAGACATATTTTGAGCACACACACTCTCATACATACAACTTATACACACACAACCACCCTTGTCCTCTCTATCTTCATCTTCCCCAATCAGACTCTTATTCTCACATCGGAGGCGCCGCGGGGACGAAACCCCCCTCCATTGTTGTTTTACAGATACCCAACAGCAGCTACACCCCGCTCTCAGAAGGAAGGTCCAGGAACGGCATCGGACGGAGTCACCCCGCTCACCGGAGTTATCAACATCCTTGGATTCAGTTAAACACACAAAACCACAAACAAAACTATAAACAAAAACACATACAGTTAGACACATCCCCGACATAAATAGCTTGAACACACACACACACACACTTAAACACCAAATACACACAATTGTGTCAATCATGTGCGGTGTTATATGAAGAACATGAAGTAGTATATGGAGTGTTATTCATGTTTGTCAATTGAATGTATCATTTGATTTGAAGCAGTACAATTTGGTTGTGATATGGGGGAATGGCTTAGTGCCTATGTCCTCGTTTCTCTCCATCATTATGTGACAAAGCCTGTGTTTCTCCATCTTTCCATATATATATATGACTTGGGTTATGTATTGTAAAAATATTCTAAAAATATTATATTTATTTTGAGTTTTAAGGAGCCGAGCTCGAGCCGAACGAGTTCGAGCTGAACTCAAGCCGAACATACAAAAAGCTCGGCTCGAGCTCGTTTTCTTAACGAACACAATTTTGTATTCGAGCTCGAGCTCGTTTTCTTAACGAACCGAGTCAAACCGAGTTGTTACCGAGCCGAGCTCGAGCTTGTTCGTGAACAGCTCGGTTCGTGAACAGCCCTACATGTGATTGTGAGTAGTGTGCAGCTTTTTTCCTTTTTGAGTGGGATATCACTTTTAAATATAGTGTAAATCTCTATCTTTTGATGACTTAGATTGTCGACTCAGTATAATTGGAGTTTTTGATAGCTTTGATAATGATGAGACCAACAAACTTTTATTGTGGCATGGTTTCGAGTACCTTGACTCAGTAGTGACTATTATGTAGTGGGAATTTATGCTTATGTATTCAAACTGATGTTATGTACTTATATTTGGCTCAGCCTGTTGGGGTGATACTTTGGTTATGTATTACTATGTCGGCACATTATCATCAGCAAATGATGACTTTTATATATTCTGGATGATTATCGTACCTTACTTTATTATCATTCTACGATTTATAGTTATCCATGTAACTAATGATATTTCAAGGATTATTCGATAAAAAAGGAATTTAAAGAGTTTTCAAAAGCTTAAGCTATAAATATTTTTATAATGATCAGGATGAAACCATTTTTATAAAAACCAGCTAAAATAGAACATGTTTTTCCAAGACAAGTGATAAACCATGTTTTATGATGAGGAAAAAAAAGAGAAAAATAATTTTTCTTAACCACAACATTTACCTTATACTGATTTTCTAAAAATACTACTTGAGATTCAAGAGACATATTTTCGAAAAAGGATTTCTTGAAAATATTTAAACTTGAAACTGAGATTTATTTTTGAATTTATTACAAACCTCTTTTTTTGGTTCATGTATGTTTACTTAACAAACCTTTCAACTACAAGCATGACTGTATTGGAATATTTTAATCAAACTCTTTGTTCCCCTATAATAGTAAAAGATGCTAAGAAGACGACCCCCAAAGAATAGATAACCTTCATCCAGAACACTCCATCTCAACAATAACATAAAGACTCGGCTCCACCCCATAACACTGATGATCTGATGAGATTGTTAGTGGACTTTCACAGATAACACACTCAGAATCTTTAACCTAGAACGGGGAGGAATCTTGAACCATAGACTTCCTGAACTGTTACTTTCAATTCATTTAATTCTTTGAACCCTTATGAGTTCAAAGGTACTACTGATCCTATTAAGGCCATAATTTGGATTCGAGAAATATAAAAGACCTTTGAGATAGTAGATGTGGAGGATGAAAAGAAGACCATATTTTCTCCTTATATGCTGAAAGACGAAGCTAAATACTGGCGGGAAGCCAAAAAAGTGTTGGAGAGGACTAAACCAATACCTTGGACTAGGTTTACTGAATTGTTCCTAAAAAAGTACTTTCCGAAGTATTTGGAGAATCAAATGGAGCTCAAATTTATGGATCTAAAGCAATGAAACGTGTCTGTAGCCGAATATGAGGCTAAGTTCACTAAACTTTCTAGAATTGTACCTTACCATGTGGACACTAATGAGAAGAAAGACAAATATTTTCAGCAAGGCCTGAAGCCATACATTCAGAATCGTGTGGCTATGCTAGATATCACCAACTATGCCACCTTAGTTCAAAAGTTCGCCATGGTGGAAAGTGGAAGCGAGTCGTACCTAAAAGACAAAAACATAAAGAAGAGAAAGTTTTAGAATCAAGGTGGAAACAACTTTGAGAGGAAGTTAGTAAACCAGACTGAAAAGCGACCATTTGTGAGGCGTGAAGTTAGGAATTGGAAATGTTAATCACAACAGAGAAAACCTAAGATTTCGACTACCCCAGACTGCTAACTTGATTCAAGGTGGGACACATCTACCTTAATGCAAACTTGTGGAAGAAAGTACCCCAGACCTTGGCATCAAGCAAATGTCAATTATTAAAACTGCGGAAAGAGAAAGTTGTGACTTGCTAAAGTTATGAACGAAATGGACATATTGCTAAGGATTGTAAAAAGCGCAGAAAACCCCAGTTCGAAGACTCATAGAACCTCCTGTAAACAAACCAACTGCGATTACTTTCAATTCTAAGAATGATTATGTTTTGATTGACTTTGGCGCTACAGGATCATTTATCTCTGAAAGTTTCATACATAAATTAAATATTGAATATTTACCATTTGAAGAAGCTATTGCCTTATAAGTAGAAAATCAGGAAGTGATAAACATAGGACAGGTGTTCCCTATTTGTGAAATAGAAATTCAAGGTCAACGATTTGAGGCGGACCTTATTCCTTTCAAGTTAGGAGAATTCGATATGATATTATGGATGGACTAGTTAAACATATATGATGCTCAGATTAACTGGAAACAAAAACGAGTGAGTTTAAAGAAGCCCAGTAGCAAGCCATTCATGATACATGGTCAGAAGCAGAAAAGAAGATCTTTGACGATGATTCAAGCTAAAAGGTTACTTAGGCAAGGGTGTCAATATTACCTTGCGCATGTAATTCATACAGAAAAGTAAACCCTTGGGATTGAAGGAATTCCTATAATTAATGAATTTAAAGATGTCTTCGCTGAAAGGTTAAAAGGATTACCACCAGATAGAGAGATTGAATTCACTAAAGAGCTTGCCCCAGTAACTCAACCAATTTCAAAAGTACAATATAGGATGTCCCCAATTAAGATGAAAAAACTTGCCCCTCAATTACAAGACCTTCTTGATTAAGGAGTGATTCGACCTAGTGTGTCTTCTTGGGAGCACTAGTCTTGTTTGTGAAGAAAAAAAAAGGATCGATGCGCTTGTGCTTTGATTATTGTGAGCTTAATAAGATGATAATCAAGCATAAATACCCATTACCTAGGATCGACGAATATTTGATCAATTGAAAGGGGCAACTTATTTCTCAAAGATTGACTTAAGGTCCGGATACCATCAGTTGAAGATTAAACCCGGGGATATTCCTAAGACTGCTTTTTGAACTCGTTATGGAGATTACAAATTTTTGGTAATGCCTTTTAGATTGACGAATGCGCCATGTGCTTTTATGAATTTGATGCATAGATTATTAAAGAAATACTTGGATAAGTTTGTAATTTTATTTATTGATGTCATCTTAATATATTCAAAGACACCACAGGAGCACGTGGAACATTTTAGGTTGACTTTGGAAACCTTGAGAAAAGAAAAGCTGTATGCTAAGTTCTCAGAATGTAAATTATGGTTATAAAAGGTACAATTCATAGGCCACATCATGTATAGTGAAGGAGTTTCAGTTGACCCCGCGAAAGTGGAAGTGGTAGAAAATTTGGAGAGACCAAATACCTCGACTTAAGTTAGAAGTTTCTTGGATTAGCAGGATATTATCAAAGATTTGTTAAGGACTTTTCCAAGATAGGAAATCCACTGACTAGGCTTACGAGGATAAGCGAGAAATTCGAATGGACTCCTAAATATGAGGAAATTTTTCAAGAGTTAAAAAAAGATTAATCTTTGCTCTAGTTTTAACTCTTCTAGACAAAAGTGGAAACTTTGTTATCTTTAGTGACGCATCCCATAAAGGATTGGGATGTGTTTTGATGCAAAATGGAAAAGTGATAGCTTACGCCTCAAGATAACTCAAGAAATACGAGACTAGATACCCAACTCCTGATTTAGAGTTAGCTGTTATAGTTTTCACTCTCAAAATTTGGAGACAATACTGATATAGAGAGAAGTGCGAAATTTACATAGATCACAAGAGTTTAAAGTACATCTTTACCCAGAAGGAATTGAACATGAGGAAAAGACGTTGGTTGGAGCTTATCAAGGGTAATGGGTGCACAATTAACTATCAGCCAATAAAAGCAAATGTCGTGGTTGATGATTTGAGCAGAAAGGAAAGAATTAAGATCTTAATTTTTTTAAAAGAGTTGATTCACGAGTTTGAGAAGATGAAGATAGAAGTCAAGATTCCAATCCAAGTCAACAAGCACGTATTCGAGATTTATGTATAACCAGAGCTACTTGATAAAATACGAAGATATCAAGAGAAGATTATGGAAGAAAGAAGATCAGAGCTGACCGGTGAAGAGCTTCGAAGTTCAAAAGATGAAAAAGGAATCAAGAGGTTTGCTTCACGGATTTAGATTACCAATGTTGAATAATTAAAGCATGTGATCATGAACGAAAGACATAATTCACGCTATTCGATTCACCCCGAAAGGACCAAGATATATCAAGATATAAAATAAAATTACTGGCGGCAAAACTTGAAAAGAGAGATTGCGTAGTTGGTCAGTAAATATTTGACCTTCAAACATGTGAAAACTGAACACCAATGACCAAGAAGATTATTACAACCTTTAGAAATTCCCGAGTAGAAATGGGAACACATTACCATGGATTTTATGGTAGGGCTACCTTGAACCATATCAAATCATGGTGCCAATTGGGTCATAGTGGACCGTCTCACCAAATCAGCTCATTTTCTGCCAATTAGTGAAAGATATATTATGGAGAAATTGGTGACCTTGTACCTAAAGCAAATAGTGACTCGTCATGGAGTGCGCGTATCGATTATGTCAGATAGAGATGCAAGATTCACATCAAAGTTTTGGAAAATCTTTCAAGAATGCCTTGGCACGAGAATCAACATTAGTATCGCTTATCACCTGTGGAAGGATGGATAAACTGAAAGGACAATTCATACCCGAAGATATGTTAATATCATGCATTTTGGATTTTAAAGGAAGATGGGATGATCATCTACCTCTAGTCAAGTTCGCATACAATAATAGTTATCATGCTAGCATTGGTATGGCGCCCTACAAAGAACTATATGGATGAAAATATCGATCACCTGTGTGTTGGGATGAAATCGGAGAAAGGAAAATGATAGGTCCCAAATTGATTTAATAAACCAAACAAGCCATTAAAGGTATACGAAGAAGATTACTGACTGCCCAAGATTATCAAAAAAAGTATGCGGATCAAGGAAGAAAAGACTGGACGTTCAAAGTCAGGAAGAAAGTTTTATAAAAGATATCACCTTGGAAGGAAGTGATAAGATTTGGAAGAAAAGTTAAGCCCGTGTTTTATTAGACTTTTTGAAATCTTAAAGAAATCCGTAGTTCTTTCTTATCAACTTATGTTACCTCCAGATATTCAACATATACATGACGTGTTCTATATATCAGTCTTGAAGAAATACCATCCAGATAACAAGCATTTTCTTGAATATTAGTTAATTGAGAATATATCCAATATGACATATGAAGAATAACCTGTGGAAATTGTGGATCAGAAAGTACAAGCGCTAAGGAACAAAGAAGTTATTTTATTAAAGGTGGTATGGAAGAACCACGATATCGAGGAAGCTAAATGGGAGTTAAAAAACAAAATACGAAATAAGTACCCCTAACTATGCAGTGACGAGCACTGATTCTGAGGATGAAATCCTTTTTAAGGGGAGGATGTGATATATGGGACATAACGTGTAATTATTTTTGCTAATCAATGTATATTCTGTATTTATTTTATTTATTCAGTGAACTATTTGTTAAGTGGCATATGTGTTTGGAGATTTAAATATGATATAATATGAGTATTTTAATTTTTATATGTCCAAAATAAAGTATTAGAATAATTGTCATATCTTTCTTTCTGTCTGATGATTTTATTATATTATATGACTGATTTGGAGCTCAATAACATGTTCAAAATTAGGTTTTATAGTGCATTTTAGTCCCTCATGTTTTAAAAACTTATAAAAATTTGATTTCTGTTTTATTTATTTTCAAAAATTGTATTTCTTTTTATATTTATTTTCAGAAATTGTTTTAATTATTTTAAAATGTCAAAAATCAATATTTTTAATTCTAAAAATTTATTTTAATTTAAAATTAAACCTGATTTAGTTAGTTAATAATTAATTAGTTAATTGGTTAATTAATTCGAAAATTAATTGATTTAATTAATTTTAATTAATTTTAATTAATTATTTAATTAGATTTAATTACTTATTTTGATTTAAAAATTCCGAAAAAAAGTTTCGAGCTTTAAAATATTATTTTAAAATGTTTTCAAGACTCGATAATTATTATAAAATGATTTTAAAGCCATAATAGGACAACCGAACCCTGTTATTTGTTTTAAAATGATTCAACGACCCGTTTTAATTCTGAAAAATGTTCAAAAATTCATATTTAATATCTGAAAAATCATTTTAACACCAAATCCTCTTTGAAAAAGTATTTTCATCAAATATATTACGTGTTATGTGCTATATGTGAACTTATTGATGTGTTATATGCGTATACGTGTATCGTTTGACTATTTTAATCGTAAATTTCAATCCGTAAATCGGATTTAGGTGAAATGAAGGGTAGATAGAAGGTTATACCGAATAAAATCAAGTGAGATATATATTGATAGATACTTGTGGTGTCTGGGTAGAAGAAGGAAGATGTAGGAAAGGGAAGCAGATAGTTGGCGAATAAGAGGTAGTGCTTGAAAGCCAGTGAAGTGTTCCGAACCTTTTCAAGATATATTGCGAATAAGTGTTCCAGTAAAGTGCTTTGAAGCACTGAACCCTAAACCTTGATTCCAGTTATTGATCTTTAAGCCATAAGCCTTGTTGTTTCCGAACCATTGATTGTTGAACACCCATATACGAACCACAAATATACGATACTACTTCACAAATACATACAAACTAAATACCAATACTGAACCGAAATTGCTAAACACTCAAACCTTTATGCCAGCTGACAGTAAATCTTTGTATCTACCATATTGTTCCCTTGTGAATATTGTGAACCATCTTATACTTGACACTTTATGTTTTTTTATGATTCTGTTTACTACATTACATTGTTCATTCTATTATTATGATAGAATTGGATTGTTTTATAAAATATGGACCAGATTCGTGGTCAGACCAGATTGGTGGTCATGTTAGGCCAATGTATGCCTTGGATCCAGTAGTTAGAGCAGAGCTGTGTGCCTTGCTCAGGGTTAGTGCGTGACTGATCAGCAGCCTAACCTTGGTTTTTAAAATGAAAATTTAATATCCAATTCTAAATCATTGCTTAGCCATAAACTTGATACCTTAAATCACTTGATCATTGTTTAATCTCAGTATTGTCAATGTGACTTGCTGAGCTAGTTAGCTTATTTGTGTGATTCTGTTTATGTTCTTTTCTAGTTAAAAAGGAATCTATTGGTAGCGAGGATCCCAAACCAATTGCACGAGCTAGGATTCCAGGTTAAGCGGATTAAGCTAGCTGAAGACTTTTGTAATAATTAAGTTTGGAAGTTTGTAAGAATGTTAAATATTCAGTTATAAGTTTGAATAGTTGAGATTTGGGCGTTTGTAATATTAGTGTGTGTGTGGCTTGTGTGCAAACTTAAACCTGTTGTAATCCGTGGATGTTGGTAAGTAGGGTCACTGCATATTATTATTACTCTCTTTATTATCATTATAAGCAGGTTTATATATATGGTATGTGTATGTTGTGGACCCCAAACTTCTGACCCGGGTTTGGACGGCGCCGCAGAGGAGACTGTAACGACCACACTTTAGGTGAATAAGTAATTATCACTATTATTTTCTCGTTAGAATTGTTACCGTTTATTTAAAATTTATTTTCTTCGTATAGCATATGTCTTGATCTAGAAAAGAATATTCTAGTGTCATGAGTGTCGTTTCTAATTAAAAATATATTATTGCTATTATATTGAATTAATTTTGAATTTTTGTGCTAATAAATTATTCGGTAAAAATTGAGTTATTCTTGTAAATAACTTAATTATTAAAAGTTATATTTGGTAGTTCAGAAAATGAAAATATGAAATCTATAAAATTTAATTTAAAGTAAAAAAGGTGTAGAATCTACTATTTAAGAAGAAAATATTTATGATTGAATAAATATGTACTTTAAGAATAATATAGAAGTAAGATATTTGTGGTGTAGATATTTTTATATTATGAGATATTTTGGTAGGATTATTCTAGTAGAAGCCTAGTTTTGATTAAATTAATAATAATCTAACTTGACCACAACTCAACTTATCCCTAAAACTTAAAACTCATATTAGAGAGACAAGAATGGGAGACATTACAGGGATAAATTTTGGGAAGTAAAGAGGAAGAAAAATTTAAGAAAATTTTGGAGGATTAAAGGAAAGAAGGAATTATTATAAGATCCCAATCACATCTTCACCAACTAAGATAACTTTTTTTAATTAATGTCCTTTTTAGTAGTGATTTATTTTTGTAGAATATATAGTGATTCATTTTAATGACCATTAATCTCAAATTAAATGGGAAGAGTTGTTTGAATGATAAAAATATTGTGCATATTAATTTTGGTGTTAAACTCATTAAGGAAACTAGGGTTATTAACATAGCTTCCAAGTTTGGGCTTTTAACACAAAAAATAAGCTACATATAATCGGTTTTAGGGTTAGAACATTTGGGGGTTTGGTATTATTTATGTACTAGAGTTTTAGGGGGCTCGGTCAGGGCCATTACTGGCCATGATATCTCGACGGTGGTGGCAGGCAGTGGGTTGATTGGAAAAAAGGGAAGGAAAGAGGGGAGTTGGTGGTTAGTATTGTGTTGTGTGTTTTTTGGTGATTAATTGGAGAGAGAGAGTGGCGGAGAGAGAGAGTGAGATCGAGGGAGAGACTGAGATAGATGGGAGGATGATGTATGTGGTGTGCGGTTGTGTGTATGAGACGAAGCCACCACCATTCTGGTGATGGCGAGGGCGAGAACGGATATCGGGAGGAGAAGGAGAGATTGAGAGAGGATGAGAGATTGGGAGAGAGAGATTAAGAGATGAGTGGAGAGCGTGTGTGTAAGTATTTTTCCTGCGATGGAGCCACCACGCGCTGCGGTGGTGGAGATGGTATGGCAGTGTGGCAGCCGAGAGAGAAGGAGGCAGAGAGAGAGGCGGAGGAAGAGAGAGAGAGAGAGAAGGACAGTGGTGACGATGATGGTGAGTCGCCGCCGGTGAATTTTTCGGCCGGTGACTACCATGGCCGAGAAATTGTGATGATGTCGGGAAGATGCAGCAGAAGAAAATTTGAAGATATTAAAATATATAGAATTATAAATGGTTTTTGATAATAATAAAGGAGGATAATAAAAAGGGTGACGTGAGATAGTGGAATATCTTGTCATAAATAATTTTCAAATAACTTGGTTATTTATAAAAGATAAAATAATACAAGGATTTAGAGATTATAATTGGGAATAAGTTAAATGGTAAATGAGGAATAAAATAATAATAATCGAAGTGGATTATTTGGAGAGTAAAGTAAATAATAAATTATAATGAAGAGAAATGATAATTAGATGAAGTGCATGAATAAAATTAAAGTATGGTAATGATTATAGTTAGTGGAAGCATGTGACATCGTTTAATTAAGCCTTTGCGGATATTTAAAATCACCTTGAGCGACATCTAAATAAATATCAGATTTAAAGTATTAAATTATTATTAATAAGATTATTTTGCAATAATATGTTTTAAAGTGAGAGAGTCCCAATATTTTTTTTATTTTAGCAAAGAATAGTATTTTATTTTATTTAATGGAAAATAGAACCTTAAATTATTTCAAAAAATTTTTGAGATTTGATTGGGGATTTTGCGCTTAATTCGGGAAATCGAGGCAAGTTATTGCTTCTCCCCTACTCTTATCAAAAAAATTATTTCACTGGATTAATGTGATTATTTTTTGGAGTATAATTATTTCGTCGAGATAATTATATGGAATTACATTCCTGAATGAGTGTTTGAGAATAAAGACAATTTTATTTCATATTATATGGTATTCACAGCGATCATATTTTTGTATCTTAGTCTATCCCATTATTCCGGAAGACTATACTTTTTATTCAGTAAGGTTCGATCCATTGTCAGGGTCAACCACATTCAATCATTTTCGGATAATTCCTATCTTTCGGGATTATCCACCTTTTTGAACTCGAGAACTGGCCCATTGTTCGGGTCAACAAAATATAATATACAGATTAATATTCGGTTAAAACATTCATCTAGATTTGATGGTGTTATTATCTTGGTCAAACTTTAGTCATGAATTTTGGTTGCCGGTCTTGTTTCTTTCGATATTCCATTGCTTCGGGATAACCATTGCTTCGGTCATTCCAGGCATGAACTGCAGGAGAACAATACTTTCGACATGGTATTTGATTGCATGATGGGGTATCGGGGTGGACTACCGGTATTCTTAAACTTTTGTCTTGATTGGTCTGAAGTGTTATTGATGAGTGTGATTTATTGTCTAGTCGAATAATTTACTTTGAATTGTGATATCTGGATTTGCGATTTATCTTGTTTTATCATTTATTCTATTTTTTGTCGATATATGATCCATGTGGTTAAGTAGATAACTTGTTGAGCATTTGAATGCTCACTCTTGCTATCATCATATATTTTTAGAAGTTAAGACTGAAAGTGGTGAGCTTTCTTAGCGGCAGAAGAAGGGGAAGGGGAAACTCCAGAGCATGTGTGATGATAGTTAGATTCTCCTTATCAGACATACTTCCTGAAGCTACTTTACTATCTCATGTTTAGTATTATGTATAAGTAAATAAAAGTGATGTTGTTTAAGGTTTGGAGAGATGTAAGTGACGGTGTACGGATCTTTGGATCTGTGGGGGAGTTGTAGTATTTATGTATGGACTTCCGTATTTTGCTTAAGTTGTACTAATAATATAGGTGTTTGATGCACTAAACGACATGATGACCCAGATTCACGGAAGGGCAGATTCAGGGGCGTTACGGAGGTGGTATCAGAGCAATAGTTATATTCTTAGAATGTGATCCCCTAAGAATATAATTCGACAGAATAATATAAATATCTATATATGTAATTTTTGCAGATGTCAGACCATAGCACGGACCGAGATAGATCCTATGTTTATTACCCTAGAGAGTAGGTAGAATTTGGACTTGACTCTGATAGTGATCCCTCTGAGGAGATTATAATTGTAGATAGTGACTCTGAGGATTCATCAATTCAAATGTTGCCACTTTCTCCACCCGAGATCATTGACATATAGCCTTCACTTATGATTGCACCTGTAGGAGCCGCCATCCCTGAGGATCCTGTTCCAGCCGACCCTGAGAGTTCAATTTATGCTTCTTTAACTGAGGTGACTCCGTAGTGTTCCTGCATGTATCCATTACTACTACTATGACTCTATCAGCTACTTACTCCTATACTGACCCGAGAGAGGGAGATAATATTGTTGAACCAGATCAGCTACTCAAACATTTTTACCCTATTTCTGATGACTTATATCCGGTCCAGATGCGAACTGCTGACAGATACCGTTTTGAGATCCAAGCCCAGTTAAATTTGAGCCTGTTGATAAGATCCAGCTTTTCAAAGGTCATACCGAGATATCGATTAGCACTACCACTATTGGTATATATGTCTTGTTAGCACTAATTCAGCCTATCTCTATTGCTCCAGTTCCAGTTTATGTACAGGAACTCGTTGAGCCAACCCTTCCACGGTCTCTAGCAATTATCAGTCAGGCTCATATTTATGATTTTGCACCACCAATAATAAGGAAATTATTTAGATAATTCGAGCAAAATTGAGCTCTAATATAATATGATACATATAAATATATATCAAATTCCTTACAAAACTCAATTGTATAAAATTTCCTTAAATTTACGAATGATTTAATCACCCAATTAAATAAATAAATACTTAACTAAAATAAATTACAAATAGATAAATCAAATTAGGATATTTCAAAATAAAAAACAAAAGAAGATTTAGGAATTAAAAGGAATTTAGTGAATTAGTTAAAATATTTAATCAAATAAACTGGAATTTAGAATCAATTTTTGGAATGAAATTATATATTTAATATATTTTGAAAAAGAAAAATTCACAGAATTAAAAGTCTACAATTTCGTTTGTGCAAAACCGATCAAGAAAAATATGTGGTCTACAACCGAACCTTAGAACCTCTACAATCTCGTATAATCATAATAGTTAAAAACAATTAATAAGAACTTAGATTTTGAAAAAGAAATCAGGATTTTATAACTTGACTACGAAATACCATGTTGCTTATGAGTAGGACCTGCCTCCTAATACAAAATTCACAATACCTTTTGTTTTTCCTTACTCAAATAATATCATCATGATGATAAACATGTGCTTACATATGATACCCTCAAATTTCAGAAAATTTAACATATCATAAAATTCCAATTAAAGTATTAGAGAGTAAAGAATTTACACCTTAAAATAGAATTATTCCATATTTGAAGGTCATGTTGAAAGATCGACCTATAGGTAAGAATCCAAAGATGAAAATAAGAAGAAGTTAATGTAACTACTATTAAATTCCAAAGATGCAATTTTTTAAGCATAGAAGGATGTAATACCTCAAGTTAGTTTGGCTTTTATAAATAATGGTAATAGTGAATACTTTTATATTAAATATAGTAATTAAATTATTTAGGGTTGTGAAAATATGTTAGGTATTAAATTAACTTAACATTCCAAATTGTCATTTTAGTAATAATACTAATAAAGGGATATATATTTATGTAATATCGTTTATTGTTATTTTGTTAATAATTTTAGCTATATTTAGGTTTTTTTAAGTTTTAATTATTGTTATATGATGGGTTTTTTAAAAAAAGGTTAGGGGAGTATTGGTTAGTTAAGATATGGTCACCAAACTTTAGGGATTTATTTTTCTAATAATAGAGCGAGAGCGATGTATATAAATATAGTAGTGGAGTGAACATGAAGGAAGAGAAGAACAAGAAGTCAATAAAATTCAGATTAAGTTATAATTTGCATTTTAGTTTGGTTCAAAATTTTGGAGAAAAAGAAAGAAATACAGCTTAATTATAAGTACGATTGAAGGTCTAAGATTGAGGAGGGTCAAGCAAGTCCGGATTTTATCTTCTATGATCCTGTTTTGTTGAAGTCTTTTATTATTTCTGTAACAGTACCTTTGTTGTTTCTTATTGTTATCCATATTGGTATCATACCTTATGGTTACATGATTTCATATTACATTTCATTTAATGGTGTGAATTTAATCTCTTTATTGGATACCTAAAATAATAAATGATGATATATGCCTTGTTTATTAATAATTAAGACGTGTTCATCTTGTTTTTTCCCGTAATTGATTTGTAAGGCGATAGAGTTGTAGTCTTGTTCGGTGATGTGCGAGAGATAATAAAAATCTCAATTTTAAATGATGGCTCTTGGTAATCATAAGGGGTGTGACTTATTTTGATCTTAAAACTGCTTATGATGGACTATTGTGAACCATGTCACAAAAACAATGGCTAGAGTTGATGACTCAATTAATGGAGGATTAAAAAAATCTCTTATACTACCTATGACTCTGTTTTATTCCTTTTAATTCTTGTTTCTTTTCATATACTTAAATAAGAAATTATCATGTACCTCATATTTTGCTCAGACTTGCTAAGAATGTTAGATGCTCACTCTTGCATATTTGTTAAATTATTTTCAGAATTTGTTCTGCTTTACCAACTAAATCACTGATAAAGGGAAGTAAAGGGTTTACTAGAGTTTTCGTCACTTACGCTTATTTTGTTGCCAATGAAGCTAGGACATGGAGCTTTATGTTTCTATAAAATAATATAGCTTTTGACTTAAGCCAGGTGTGTGCTTTTGTGTTGCCATTTCAATCAATCTTATTATTTATAGGTGTAGTAAGCAATCTTTGAAAGTCGAAAATAATGTAATTATTTGTTAGTTGCTGCTACGTATAGGCTTGAGTCCTTTTTGAAAAATGAAAAATGAGATTGTTAAATTAATTTATTTTTAGATTTGTATATAAATTTTGAATGGTTTTGGGCTGTTACATAAATTTTTTGATTGTTGTGGGTTGTTTAATGAGATGTAAATAGTAAGGGATTATATATTGTGTTGCTCACGATGCAACCATAATATATGAACATGATGTAAACTCCTCACAACCCAACCCAACCAAGTAGCTTGATGATATATACCTTAAAAATAAAAGAATAAAAAAACATGTGTATATGCTTACGGACGATCCATGCCACTCTCAGAATATTGAGAATTTGAGATTGTTTCACCTGAAGCTAAGATCTCGCTAAGCTCACAAGATCATTATCGTAATACCCTTTTTTTATAAACCGTGTGAACAATGAAAGATGGTCACCGTCTTCAGGGTGCACCCTAAGAGAGATGGCCTTTGAGCATTTAATTTTAATTGTTGAGGATATAACATAAGAGAGATAGCTCACTCATGTTTTGGGGTGTATACTAAGATTCATGAGGCCTTACGACTTTGGTCTTACCTTCTAGTTGTATCTTATTGTACGGCTCGCTAGTGTCTGAAGTGCCTCTCCCTAGAATTTCTTGGAAATTTGTGGGCACCTGAAGTGGAATTAGGGTACCTCGCTTCTCCAATATCTTCTTTTCTTCTGAAATTTTAAAATTAATATACAAACCCTCTTGTAGTCATTGCAGTTTACCTCATAATCATATTGTACTAAAGTCGTGCACAGTGGAAAAGGTGTGTTATAAAGACGAGGAAATGGTTTCCAATCAAGAAATTCTTCAAGCAGTTTGCGGAACTCGCATGATCATGAGTATATCTTTATTGGAAATTTTTGAATAAATATTTGTTCAAGGGCGTGCTCTAAGAGGGGAAATGCACCTCAGAACATTAATAATGTGTAGGATGTGCTCTTCCTGATTGAAATATAACACCCGATTACTCTTGATATTTTTCAGATAATATTTTCTTTCTATAAGAGACGACAATTAGTATGGAACTTTAAGTGGTTACCTCGAGAAAGCGACATAGATCTACAGACATGTCCAATCAGCTAACTCTCCTGTAAACTGTTGAAAGTCATTTAGGCATCAGATCTCTTAGTCAAGGTGACGTCCCAAGAGTTGGTGGGATTTCCTCCATGTAGAATCTTCTTCACAGTCTTCTTCATGCGTAAGTCTAAAAAACAAATAACTGAGAGCACAACAAAAATAGTTGATTGTAATTCTTGAGGGATCGACCTAAGGACGATGACTAGATGTCTTTTATACTGTCTTCTTCTAAGAGAGTTTCTCCTCTTGATCATCCTTTGAGTTTCCCCTACTAAGTCATCTCGAGTGAATAAAATTCTCAAATCTTCTAAACCAAATCTAATTTTCTAAACTTGTAAACCAAATAAGATTCTCATCTTCTAAATCGAATTGGATAATTCGATCTTCGAAGTTGAATAGGCTTATTAATCTTTTAAACCAAATAGGTTCTCGAATCTTCTAATTCAAATAGGTTCTTCACTCCTCTAAACCATAAAGGTTTAGTGTTTAATAAAAATTTGTTGTTAGTTTTTTTCGTATATATTTGGACTGTTAGACTTGGTATTTTGTTACCAGATCTCCTCAGAATTAAGGGAATTCATAAGCTTTATTAGGCTATAAAATCGTACAACTCAGACTTATGGAAATTGAGAATGAGCTAAAACAATATAAACAACTTGTCTACCGAATAAATCGGAATTTGCATCCATCTCAAACTCCTTCTAGGCTACAATTGCAACCTTAACCCTTGTTTGATCCTCATGGTTGGAAATCGCCATATGTGGACTCAATCGTGCCCGCATCTACATCCTTCGAATCTTGATCGACCCCTGGATGAAAATCATCTTTTATGGATCTCTGTCATTGCCACCATTATACAACCTTAGTCATGGCTATCCTTCAGGTCTTATCTTTTTTCTCCAAAGAGCGTCCATCACTATAACATATCTCTTCTTCCCGCAATTATGATCTTGATCAGGATAACTTATTCTAGCATAAATTTATTGGACGAGAAAATTCAGTTACCACAAAGTATGAGATTTGTCGCTGAAATCAAGATCTACGATGGTGGTTCATCTTCAAAAAGACCATATGAGAGTTGTGGTTGTAATGAATACATGGGTGAGATTTTAGGGATTTTCGGTGGTTACATATAAGGCTTCACTTCCAACCCAATTCAATTTCCGTACATTCTCTAATTTGTAATCAATCAAGGTTTCTTAAGGAACAAGAAACCTAATGGACATAAATTTCTCATCCCGAGTCCTAGTTGAAAACGCACTGGAAATCTTCTCCTACAAATGTCAGGAATGTTCAATTATGAGGCCCAACGCAAAGGCCCAGTGATCGTCTATAATCGTAGGACTTCACCAATCATGCATCTCCGTCACCAATAATAACACTCTTCTTCCGGTTATTCCTTTGACTACGAACGACATATAGCCACCCGTTTACTCGAAGTGTCGGACGCATATATTTCCCTTATATTATAAGTCTCTGTCAAATAACACGTCAGGTGATCCCATTTTTTGGGTGCAAAATGAAGGAATACTCCAAATTTCTCTAACGAGTACATCCATTTTTATCAACAATTGAGCTCTTAAATCACATACCAAAATTAGCCCCACGTTCTCAATTAGGACACCCACTTACTACATCAGGGGGACTCCAAGAATCAAGCCTATTCCCGGTAGCCTTCACGCTTACAGAAATCTCTCGTGCCTCCTACAAAATGAAGAAATTCTTTAAAGAGTACTTACAAAAAAAAATATTAGTAAATATCTCGTGTCATCTTTTTAAAATCATGAGGCATCCTATGTTTTTCTAATTATGTGACTTCCATATTTTCCTTTCCTACGAAAAGCCTTTTGCCTTGCTGTGGATCCTCATTCCCATATGTTTCTTTGTTCAATTACCCTAGTTTGTAATCGCTTCCAATCGCATCTGAGGCTCTTTTATCGTTCTCTTATTCTTCTTCTCCATTTGCGAATGATATACTGAGGCCATGACGTATTTGATGTCCGACGTTATCGAAGTTATACTAGAGTTAAGAATTAACTAGAAAATCTCAACTGGACACGATTAATGCACAAACGTATCATCATACCTTACTTTCTTTCAAATCACGATCGAGTAAAGAAAATTTACTATCCTGGAGGTATCACCCGTATTTTCTAACCCATATTATTATTTATTTTGGTTCCAAGGAGTTCTCGTACAAACTAACTACAATGTTCTCCCTTGACATATAGTCACATACAATGTTCATTCTTTTTGTTATATCATATTATCAGAAAGTCTTCTTTAAAAAAGAAGCAAAACATTTTCTAAGCAAATCTCATATACCTTAATCCGGATCTATTTCTACTACACAAGACCCGGATTGGGGGCAACCAAGGAGCAGAAATTTCCAAAGGAAACTAATTTCCTCTACCTGAATCCAGATTGATCTCTATAACAACATACCCGGAATGGGGGCCAAGAAATAAGTAGAAATTTCTCCCAAAACAACAGCTATGTGAAACTACTCTACTCCCTCATCCAGAAAATCTGCATAAGGAAGTAGGGGCAAATGATAGGGTATAAGCAACCTGGCTAGGGCCCAACCCAGATCTAGGGTGAGGCAGGCTAAACTGATAGACCAAGACCCCCCTCACCTATAGCATCCAAATGAAATGACCCACGCTCGGGTGCCAACCCAGGTGCTGAATCATCCCCCAACCAGGACCCAGACCAGGACCTGGATCATCTACCGACCTAGATCCGTCCCAGTCCCAGGATCACCCAGATAGGTTAGACCCCGGGGGGCCCTACGAGATCATGCATGCCCCATAACCCGCCAAGGAGGGGTACGTGGGCACGTGACAATGACAGCTATCAACAACCAACATATCAGACAACGCGATGCGTGTCAGAGTACCGTTAGGACACCCTGAAGGTGGTCCTCGCCTGGACACATGTATGCAATCTACCCAAGCTAGGCGTCCTCCGCCTCCAGCAACCAACGACCCTGATCTAGAGGTACCAACCCCTAAACCCTACCTTTGGGCTATATATACCCCAAAGATGAAGGGTTTAGGGGTTAGACATATTTTGAGCACACACACTCTCATACATACAACTTATACACACACAACCACCCTTGTCCTCTCTATCTTCATCTTCCCCAATCAGACTCTTATTCTCACATCGGAGGCGCCGCGGGGACGAAACCCCCCTCCATTGTTGTTTTACAGATACCCAACAGCAGCTACACCCCGCTCTCAGAAGGAAGGTCCAGGAACGGCATCGGACGGAGTCACCCCGCTCACCGGAGTTATCAACATCCTTGGATTCAGTTAAACACACAAAACCACAAACAAAACTATAAACAAAAACACATACAGTTAGACACATCCCCGACATAAATAGCTTGAACACACACACACACACACTTAAACACCAAATACACACAATTGTGTCAATCATGTGCGGTGTTATATGAAGAACATGAAGTAGTATATGGAGTGTTATTCATGTTTGTCAATTGAATGTATCATTTGATTTGAAGCAGTACAATTTGGTTGTGATATGGGGGAATGGCTTAGTGCCTATGTCCTCGTTTCTCTCCATCATTATGTGACAAAGCCTGTGTTTCTCCATCTTTCCATATATATATATGACTTGGGTTATGTATTGTAAAAATATTCTAAAAATATTATATTTATTTTGAGTTTTAAGGAGCCGAGCTCGAGCCGAACGAGTTCGAGCTGAACTCAAGCCGAACATACAAAAAGCTCGGCTCGAGCTCGTTTTCTTAACGAACACAATTTTTGTATTCGAGCTCGAGCTCGTTTTCTTAACGAACCGAGTCAAACCGAGTTGTTTACCGAGCCGAGCTCGAGCTTGTTCGTGAACAGCTCGGTTCGTGAACAGCCCTACATGTGATTGTGAGTAGTGTGCAGCTTTTTTCCTTTTTGAGTGGGATATCACTTTTAAATATAGTGTAAATCTCTATCTTTTGATGACTTAGATTGTCGACTCAGTATAATTGGAGTTTTTGATAGCTTTGATAATGATGAGACCAACAAACTTTTATTGTGGCATGGTTTCGAGTACCTTGACTCAGTAGTGACTATTATGTAGTGGGAATTTATGCTTATGTATTCAAACTGATGTTATGTACTTATATTGGCTCAGCCTGTTGGGGTGATACTTTGGTTATGTATTACTATGTCGGCACATTATCATCAGCAAATGATGACTTTTATATATTCTGGATGATTATCGTACCTTACTTTATTATCATTCTACGATTTATAGTTATCCATGTAACTAATGATATTTCAAGGATTATTCGATAAAAAAGGAATTTAAAGAGTTTTCAAAAGCTTAAGCTATAAATATTTTTATAATGATCAGGATGAAACCATTTTTATAAAAACCAGCTAAAATAGAACATGTTTTTCCAAGACAAGTGATAAACCATGTTTTATGATGAGGAAAAAAAAGAGAAAAATAATTTTTCTTAACCACAACATTTACCTTATACTGATTTTCTAAAAATACTACTTGAGATTCAAGAGACATATTTTCGAAAAAGGATTTCTTGAAAATATTTAAACTGAAACTGAGATTTATTTTTGAATTTATTACAAACCTCTTTTTTTGGTTCATGTATGTTTACTTAACAACCTTTCAACTACAAGCATGACTGTATTGGAATATTTTAATCAAACTCTTTGTTCCCCTATAATAGTAAAAGATGCTAAGAAGACGACCCCCAAAGAATAGATAACCTTCATCCAGAACACTCCATCTCAACAATAACATAAAGACTCGGCTCCACCCCATAACACTGATGATCTGATGAGATTGTTAGTGGACTTTCACAGATAACACACTCAGAATCTTTAACCTAGAACGGGGAGGAATCTTGAACCATAGACTTCCTGAACTGTTACTTTCAATTCATTTAATTCTTTGAACCCTTATGAGTTCAAAGGTACTACTGATCCTATTAAGGCCATAATTTGGATTCGAGAAATATAAAAGACCTTTGAGATAGTAGATGTGGAGGATGAAAAGAAGACCATATTTTCTCCTTATATGCTGAAAGACGAAGCTAAATACTGGCGGGAAGCCAAAAAAGTGTTGGAGAGGACTAAACCAATACCTTGGACTAGGTTTACTGAATTGTTCCTAAAAAAGTACTTTCCGAAGTATTTGGAGAATCAAATGGAGCTCAAATTTATGGATCTAAAGCAATGAAACGTGTCTGTAGCCGAATATGAGGCTAAGTTCACTAAACTTTCTAGAATTGTACCTTACCATGTGGACACTAATGAGAAGAAAGACAAATATTTTCAGCAAGGCCTGAAGCCATACATTCAGAATCGTGTGGCTATGCTAGATATCACCAACTATGCCACCTTAGTTCAAAAGTTCGCCATGGTGGAAAGTGGAAGCGAGTCGTACCTAAAAGACAAAAACATAAAGAAGAGAAAGTTTTAGAATCAAGGTGGAAACAACTTTGAGAGGAAGTTAGTAAACCAGACTGAAAGCGACCATTTGTGAGGCGTGAAGTTAGGAATTGGAAATGTTAATCACAACAGAGAAAACCTAAGATTTCGACTACCCCAGACTGCTAACTTGATTCAAGGTGGGACACATCTACCTTAATGCAAACTTGTGGAAGAAAGTACCCCAGACCTTGGCATCAAGCAAATGTCAATTATTAAACTGCGGAAAGAGAAAGTTGTGACTTGCTAAAGTTATGAACGAAATGGACATATTGCTAAGGATTGTAAAAAGCGCAGAAAACCCCAGTTCGAAGACTCATAGAACCTCCTGTAAACAAACCAACTGCGATTACTTTCAATTCTAAGAATGATTATGTTTTGATTGACTTTGGCGCTACAGGATCATTTATCTCTGAAAGTTTCATACATAAATTAAATATTGAATATTTACCATTTGAAGAAGCTATTGCCTTATAAGTAGAAAATCAGGAAGTGATAAACATAGGACAGGTGTTCCCTATTTGTGAAATAGAAATTCAAGGTCAACGATTTGAGGCGGACCTTATTCCTTTCAAGTTAGGAGAATTCGATATGATATTATGGATGGACTAGTTAAACATATATGATGCTCAGATTAACTGGAAACAAAAACGAGTGAGTTTAAGAAGCCCAGTAGCAAGCCATTCATGATACATGGTCAGAAGCAGAAAAGAAGATCTTTGACGATGATTCAAGCTAAAAGGTTACTTAGGCAAGGGTGTCAATATTACCTTGCGCATGTAATTCATACAGAAAAGTAAACCCTTGGGATTGAAGGAATTCCTATAATTAATGAATTTAAAGATGTCTTCGCTGAAAGGTTAAAAGGATTACCACCAGATAGAGAGATTGAATTCACTAAAGAGCTTGCCCCAGTAACTCAACCAATTTCAAAAGTACAATATAGGATGTCCCCAATTAAGATGAAAAAACTTGCCCCTCAATTACAAGACCTTCTTGATTAAGGAGTGATTCGACCTAGTGTGTCTTCTTGGGAGCACTAGTCTTGTTTGTGAAGAAAAAAAAAGGATCGATGCGCTTGTGCTTTGATTATTGTGAGCTTAATAAGATGATAAT
Source organism: Apium graveolens (assembly GCF_009905375.1). Classification (NCBI taxonomy): domain Eukaryota; kingdom Viridiplantae; phylum Streptophyta; class Magnoliopsida; order Apiales; family Apiaceae; genus Apium; species Apium graveolens. Next base: position 261,350,354 of record NC_133653.1, read on the forward strand.
CAAGCATAAATACCCATTACCTAGGATCGACGAATATTTGATCAATTGAAAGGGGCAACTTATTTCTCAAAGATTGACTTAAGGTCCGGATACCATCAGTTGAAGATTAAACCCGGGGATATTCCTAAGACTGCTTTTTGAACTCGTTATGGAGATTACAAATTTTTGGTAATGCCTTTTAGATTGACGAATGCGCCATGTGCTTTTATGAATTTGATGCATAGATTATTAAAGAAATACTTGGATAAGTTTGTAATTTTATTTATTGATGTCATCTTAATATATTCAAAGACACCACAGGAGCACGTGGAACATTTTAGGTTGACTTTGGAAACCTTGAGAAAAGAAAAGCTGTATGCTAAGTTCTCAGAATGTAAATTATGGTTATAAAAGGTACAATTCATAGGCCACATCATGTATAGTGAAGGAGTTTCAGTTGACCCCGCGAAAGTGGAAGTGGTAGAAAATTTGGAGAGACCAAATACCTCGACTTAAGTTAGAAGTTTCTTGGATTAGCAGGATATTATCAAAGATTTGTTAAGGACTTTTCCAAGATAGGAAATCCACTGACTAGGCTTACGAGGATAAGCGAGAAATTCGAATGGACTCCTAAATATGAGGAAATTTTTCAAGAGTTAAAAAAAGATTAATCTTTGCTCTAGTTTTAACTCTTCTAGACAAAAGTGGAAACTTTGTTATCTTTAGTGACGCATCCCATAAAGGATTGGGATGTGTTTTGATGCAAAATGGAAAAGTGATAGCTTACGCCTCAAGATAACTCAAGAAATACGAGACTAGATACCCAACTCCTGATTTAGAGTTAGCTGTTATAGTTTTCACTCTCAAAATTTGGAGACAATACTGATATAGAGAGAAGTGCGAAATTTACATAGATCACAAGAGTTTAAAGTACATCTTTACCCAGAAGGAATTGAACATGAGGAAAAGACGTTGGTTGGAGCTTATCAAGGGTAATGGGTGCACAATTAACTATCAGCCAATAAAAGCAAATGTCGTGGTTGATGATTTGAGCAGAAAGGAAAGAATTAAGATCTTAATTTTTTTAAAAGAGTTGATTCACGAGTTTGAGAAGATGAAGATAGAAGTCAAGATTCCAATCCAAGTCAACAAGCACGTATTCGAGATTTATGTATAACCAGAGCTACTTGATAAAATACGAAGATATCAAGAGAAGATTATGGAAGAAAGAAGATCAGAGCTGACCGGTGAAGAGCTTCGAAGTTCAAAAGATGAAAAAGGAATCAAGAGGTTTGCTTCACGGATTTAGATTACCAATGTTGAATAATTAAAGCATGTGATCATGAACGAAAGACATAATTCACGCTATTCGATTCACCCCGAAAGGACCAAGATATATCAAGATATAAAATAAAATTACTGGCGGCAAAACTTGAAAAGAGAGATTGCGTAGTTGGTCAGTAAATATTTGACCTTCAAACATGTGAAAACTGAACACCAATGACCAAGAAGATTATTACAACCTTTAGAAATTCCCGAGTAGAAATGGGAACACATTACCATGGATTTTATGGTAGGGCTACCTTGAACCATATCAAATCATGGTGCCAATTGGGTCATAGTGGACCGTCTCACCAAATCAGCTCATTTTCTGCCAATTAGTGAAAGATATATTATGGAGAAATTGGTGACCTTGTACCTAAAGCAAATAGTGACTCGTCATGGAGTGCGCGTATCGATTATGTCAGATAGAGATGCAAGATTCACATCAAAGTTTTGGAAAATCTTTCAAGAATGCCTTGGCACGAGAATCAACATTAGTATCGCTTATCACCTGTGGAAGGATGGATAAACTGAAAGGACAATTCATACCCGAAGATATGTTAATATCATGCATTTTGGATTTTAAAGGAAGATGGGATGATCATCTACCTCTAGTCAAGTTCGCATACAATAATAGTTATCATGCTAGCATTGGTATGGCGCCCTACAAAGAACTATATGGATGAAAATATCGATCACCTGTGTGTTGGGATGAAATCGGAGAAAGGAAAATGATAGGTCCCAAATTGATTTAATAAACCAAACAAGCCATTAAAGGTATACGAAGAAGATTACTGACTGCCCAAGATTATCAAAAAAAGTATGCGGATCAAGGAAGAAAAGACTGGACGTTCAAAGTCAGGAAGAAAGTTTTATAAAAGATATCACCTTGGAAGGAAGTGATAAGATTTGGAAGAAAAGTTAAGCCCGTGTTTTATTAGACTTTTTGAAATCTTAAAGAAATCCGTAGTTCTTTCTTATCAACTTATGTTACCTCCAGATATTCAACATATACATGACGTGTTCTATATATCAGTCTTGAAGAAATACCATCCAGATAACAAGCATTTTCTTGAATATTAGTTAATTGAGAATATATCCAATATGACATATGAAGAATAACCTGTGGAAATTGTGGATCAGAAAGTACAAGCGCTAAGGAACAAAGAAGTTATTTTATTAAAGGTGGTATGGAAGAACCACGATATCGAGGAAGCTAAATGGGAGTTAAAAAACAAAATACGAAATAAGTACCCCTAACTATGCAGTGACGAGCACTGATTCTGAGGATGAAATCCTTTTTAAGGGGAGGATGTGATATATGGGACATAACGTGTAATTATTTTTGCTAATCAATGTATATTCTGTATTTATTTTATTTATTCAGTGAACTATTTGTTAAGTGGCATATGTGTTTGGAGATTTAAATATGATATAATATGAGTATTTTAATTTTTATATGTCCAAAATAAAGTATTAGAATAATTGTCATATCTTTCTTTCTGTCTGATGATTTTATTATATTATATGACTGATTTGGAGCTCAATAACATGTTCAAAATTAGGTTTTATAGTGCATTTTAGTCCCTCATGTTTTAAAAACTTATAAAAATTTGATTTCTGTTTTATTTATTTTCAAAAATTGTATTTCTTTTTATATTTATTTTCAGAAATTGTTTTAATTATTTTAAAATGTCAAAAATCAATATTTTTAATTCTAAAAATTTATTTTAATTTAAAATTAAACCTGATTTAGTTAGTTAATAATTAATTAGTTAATTGGTTAATTAATTCGAAAATTAATTGATTTAATTAATTTTAATTAATTTTAATTAATTATTTAATTAGATTTAATTACTTATTTTGATTTAAAAATTCCGAAAAAAAGTTTCGAGCTTTAAAATATTATTTTAAAATGTTTTCAAGACTCGATAATTATTATAAAATGATTTTAAAGCCATAATAGGACAACCGAACCCTGTTATTTGTTTTAAAATGATTCAACGACCCGTTTTAATTCTGAAAAATGTTCAAAAATTCATATTTAATATCTGAAAAATCATTTTAACACCAAATCCTCTTTGAAAAAGTATTTTCATCAAATATATTACGTGTTATGTGCTATATGTGAACTTATTGATGTGTTATATGCGTATACGTGTATCGTTTGACTATTTTAATCGTAAATTTCAATCCGTAAATCGGATTTAGGTGAAATGAAGGGTAGATAGAAGGTTATACCGAATAAAATCAAGTGAGATATATATTGATAGATACTTGTGGTGTCTGGGTAGAAGAAGGAAGATGTAGGAAAGGGAAGCAGATAGTTGGCGAATAAGAGGTAGTGCTTGAAAGCCAGTGAAGTGTTCCGAACCTTTTCAAGATATATTGCGAATAAGTGTTCCAGTAAAGTGCTTTGAAGCACTGAACCCTAAACCTTGATTCCAGTTATTGATCTTTAAGCCATAAGCCTTGTTGTTTCCGAACCATTGATTGTTGAACACCCATATACGAACCACAAATATACGATACTACTTCACAAATACATACAAACTAAATACCAATACTGAACCGAAATTGCTAAACACTCAAACCTTTATGCCAGCTGACAGTAAATCTTTGTATCTACCATATTGTTCCCTTGTGAATATTGTGAACCATCTTATACTTGACACTTTATGTTTTTTTATGATTCTGTTTACTACATTACATTGTTCATTCTATTATTATGATAGAATTGGATTGTTTTATAAAATATGGACCAGATTCGTGGTCAGACCAGATTGGTGGTCATGTTAGGCCAATGTATGCCTTGGATCCAGTAGTTAGAGCAGAGCTGTGTGCCTTGCTCAGGGTTAGTGCGTGACTGATCAGCAGCCTAACCTTGGTTTTTAAAATGAAAATTTAATATCCAATTCTAAATCATTGCTTAGCCATAAACTTGATACCTTAAATCACTTGATCATTGTTTAATCTCAGTATTGTCAATGTGACTTGCTGAGCTAGTTAGCTTATTTGTGTGATTCTGTTTATGTTCTTTTCTAGTTAAAAAGGAATCTATTGGTAGCGAGGATCCCAAACCAATTGCACGAGCTAGGATTCCAGGTTAAGCGGATTAAGCTAGCTGAAGACTTTTGTAATAATTAAGTTTGGAAGTTTGTAAGAATGTTAAATATTCAGTTATAAGTTTGAATAGTTGAGATTTGGGCGTTTGTAATATTAGTGTGTGTGTGGCTTGTGTGCAAACTTAAACCTGTTGTAATCCGTGGATGTTGGTAAGTAGGGTCACTGCATATTATTATTACTCTCTTTATTATCATTATAAGCAGGTTTATATATATGGTATGTGTATGTTGTGGACCCCAAACTTCTGACCCGGGTTTGGACGGCGCCGCAGAGGAGACTGTAACGACCACACTTTAGGTGAATAAGTAATTATCACTATTATTTTCTCGTTAGAATTGTTACCGTTTATTTAAAATTTATTTTCTTCGTATAGCATATGTCTTGATCTAGAAAAGAATATTCTAGTGTCATGAGTGTCGTTTCTAATTAAAAATATATTATTGCTATTATATTGAATTAATTTTGAATTTTTGTGCTAATAAATTATTCGGTAAAAATTGAGTTATTCTTGTAAATAACTTAATTATTAAAAGTTATATTTGGTAGTTCAGAAAATGAAAATATGAAATCTATAAAATTTAATTTAAAGTAAAAAAGGTGTAGAATCTACTATTTAAGAAGAAAATATTTATGATTGAATAAATATGTACTTTAAGAATAATATAGAAGTAAGATATTTGTGGTGTAGATATTTTTATATTATGAGATATTTTGGTAGGATTATTCTAGTAGAAGCCTAGTTTTGATTAAATTAATAATAATCTAACTTGACCACAACTCAACTTATCCCTAAAACTTAAAACTCATATTAGAGAGACAAGAATGGGAGACATTACAGGGATAAATTTTGGGAAGTAAAGAGGAAGAAAAATTTAAGAAAATTTTGGAGGATTAAAGGAAAGAAGGAATTATTATAAGATCCCAATCACATCTTCACCAACTAAGATAACTTTTTTTAATTAATGTCCTTTTTAGTAGTGATTTATTTTTGTAGAATATATAGTGATTCATTTTAATGACCATTAATCTCAAATTAAATGGGAAGAGTTGTTTGAATGATAAAAATATTGTGCATATTAATTTTGGTGTTAAACTCATTAAGGAAACTAGGGTTATTAACATAGCTTCCAAGTTTGGGCTTTTAACACAAAAAATAAGCTACATATAATCGGTTTTAGGGTTAGAACATTTGGGGGTTTGGTATTATTTATGTACTAGAGTTTTAGGGGGCTCGGTCAGGGCCATTACTGGCCATGATATCTCGACGGTGGTGGCAGGCAGTGGGTTGATTGGAAAAAAGGGAAGGAAAGAGGGGAGTTGGTGGTTAGTATTGTGTTGTGTGTTTTTTGGTGATTAATTGGAGAGAGAGAGTGGCGGAGAGAGAGAGTGAGATCGAGGGAGAGACTGAGATAGATGGGAGGATGATGTATGTGGTGTGCGGTTGTGTGTATGAGACGAAGCCACCACCATTCTGGTGATGGCGAGGGCGAGAACGGATATCGGGAGGAGAAGGAGAGATTGAGAGAGGATGAGAGATTGGGAGAGAGAGATTAAGAGATGAGTGGAGAGCGTGTGTGTAAGTATTTTTCCTGCGATGGAGCCACCACGCGCTGCGGTGGTGGAGATGGTATGGCAGTGTGGCAGCCGAGAGAGAAGGAGGCAGAGAGAGAGGCGGAGGAAGAGAGAGAGAGAGAGAAGGACAGTGGTGACGATGATGGTGAGTCGCCGCCGGTGAATTTTTCGGCCGGTGACTACCATGGCCGAGAAATTGTGATGATGTCGGGAAGATGCAGCAGAAGAAAATTTGAAGATATTAAAATATATAGAATTATAAATGGTTTTTGATAATAATAAAGGAGGATAATAAAAAGGGTGACGTGAGATAGTGGAATATCTTGTCATAAATAATTTTCAAATAACTTGGTTATTTATAAAAGATAAAATAATACAAGGATTTAGAGATTATAATTGGGAATAAGTTAAATGGTAAATGAGGAATAAAATAATAATAATCGAAGTGGATTATTTGGAGAGTAAAGTAAATAATAAATTATAATGAAGAGAAATGATAATTAGATGAAGTGCATGAATAAAATTAAAGTATGGTAATGATTATAGTTAGTGGAAGCATGTGACATCGTTTAATTAAGCCTTTGCGGATATTTAAAATCACCTTGAGCGACATCTAAATAAATATCAGATTTAAAGTATTAAATTATTATTAATAAGATTATTTTGCAATAATATGTTTTAAAGTGAGAGAGTCCCAATATTTTTTTTATTTTAGCAAAGAATAGTATTTTATTTTATTTAATGGAAAATAGAACCTTAAATTATTTCAAAAAATTTTTGAGATTTGATTGGGGATTTTGCGCTTAATTCGGGAAATCGAGGCAAGTTATTGCTTCTCCCCTACTCTTATCAAAAAAATTATTTCACTGGATTAATGTGATTATTTTTTGGAGTATAATTATTTCGTCGAGATAATTATATGGAATTACATTCCTGAATGAGTGTTTGAGAATAAAGACAATTTTATTTCATATTATATGGTATTCACAGCGATCATATTTTTGTATCTTAGTCTATCCCATTATTCCGGAAGACTATACTTTTTATTCAGTAAGGTTCGATCCATTGTCAGGGTCAACCACATTCAATCATTTTCGGATAATTCCTATCTTTCGGGATTATCCACCTTTTTTGAACTCGAGAACTGGCCCATTGTTCGGGTCAACAAAATATAATATACAGATTAATATTCGGTTAAAACATTCATCTAGATTTGATGGTGTTATTATCTTGGTCAAACTTTAGTCATGAATTTTGGTTGCCGGTCTTGTTTCTTTCGATATTCCATTGCTTCGGGATAACCATTGCTTCGGTCATTCCAGGCATGAACTGCAGGAGAACAATACTTTCGACATGGTATTTGATTGCATGATGGGGTATCGGGGTGGACTACCGGTATTCTTAAACTTTTGTCTTGATTGGTCTGAAGTGTTATTGATGAGTGTGATTTATTGTCTAGTCGAATAATTTACTTTGAATTGTGATATCTGGATTTGCGATTTATCTTGTTTTATCATTTATTCTATTTTTTGTCGATATATGATCCATGTGGTTAAGTAGATAACTTGTTGAGCATTTGAATGCTCACTCTTGCTATCATCATATATTTTTAGAAGTTAAGACTGAAAGTGGTGAGCTTTCTTAGCGGCAGAAGAAGGGGAAGGGGAAACTCCAGAGCATGTGTGATGATAGTTAGATTCTCCTTATCAGACATACTTCCTGAAGCTACTTTACTATCTCATGTTTAGTATTATGTATAAGTAAAATAAAAGTGATGTTGTTTAAGGTTTGGAGAGATGTAAGTGACGGTGTACGGATCTTTGGATCTGTGGGGGAGTTGTAGTATTTATGTATGGACTTCCGTATTTTGCTTAAGTTGTACTAATAATATAGGTGTTTGATGCACTAAACGACATGATGACCCAGATTCACGGAAGGGCAGATTCAGGGGCGTTACGGAGGTGGTATCAGAGCAATAGTTATATTCTTAGAATGTGATCCCCTAAGAATATAATTCGACAGAATAATATAAATATCTATATATGTAATTTTTGCAGATGTCAGACCATAGCACGGACCGAGATAGATCCTATGTTTATTACCCTAGAGAGTAGGTAGAATTTGGACTTGACTCTGATAGTGATCCCTCTGAGGAGATTATAATTGTAGATAGTGACTCTGAGGATTCATCAATTCAAATGTTGCCACTTTCTCCACCCGAGATCATTGACATATAGCCTTCACTTATGATTGCACCTGTAGGAGCCGCCATCCCTGAGGATCCTGTTCCAGCCGACCCTGAGAGTTCAATTTATGCTTCTTTAACTGAGGTGACTCCGTAGTGTTCCTGCATGTATCCATTACTACTACTATGACTCTATCAGCTACTTACTCCTATACTGACCCGAGAGAGGGAGATAATATTGTTGAACCAGATCAGCTACTCAAACATTTTTACCCTATTTCTGATGACTTATATCCGGTCCAGATGCGAACTGCTGACAGATACCGTTTTGAGATCCAAGCCCAGTTAAATTTGAGCCTGTTGATAAGATCCAGCTTTTCAAAGGTCATACCGAGATATCGATTAGCACTACCACTATTGGTATATATGTCTTGTTAGCACTAATTCAGCCTATCTCTATTGCTCCAGTTCCAGTTTATGTACAGGAACTCGTTGAGCCAACCCTTCCACGGTCTCTAGCAATTATCAGTCAGGCTCATATTTATGATTTTGCACCACCAATAATAAGGAAATTATTTAGATAATTCGAGCAAAATTGAGCTCTAATATAATATGATACATATAAATATATATCAAATTCCTTACAAAACTCAATTGTATAAAATTTCCTTAAATTTACGAATGATTTAATCACCCAATTAAATAAATAAATACTTAACTAAAATAAATTACAAATAGATAAATCAAATTAGGATATTTCAAAATAAAAAACAAAAGAAGATTTAGGAATTAAAAGGAATTTAGTGAATTAGTTAAAATATTTAATCAAATAAACTGGAATTTAGAATCAATTTTTGGAATGAAATTATATATTTAATATATTTTGAAAAAGAAAAATTCACAGAATTAAAAGTCTACAATTTCGTTTGTGCAAAACCGATCAAGAAAAATATGTGGTCTACAACCGAACCTTAGAACCTCTACAATCTCGTATAATCATAATAGTTAAAAACAATTAATAAGAACTTAGATTTTGAAAAAGAAATCAGGATTTTATAACTTGACTACGAAATACCATGTTGCTTATGAGTAGGACCTGCCTCCTAATACAAAATTCACAATACCTTTTGTTTTTCCTTACTCAAATAATATCATCATGATGATAAACATGTGCTTACATATGATACCCTCAAATTTCAGAAAATTTAACATATCATAAAATTCCAATTAAAGTATTAGAGAGTAAAGAATTTACACCTTAAAATAGAATTATTCCATATTTGAAGGTCATGTTGAAAGATCGACCTATAGGTAAGAATCCAAAGATGAAAATAAGAAGAAGTTAATGTAACTACTATTAAATTCCAAAGATGCAATTTTTTAAGCATAGAAGGATGTAATACCTCAAGTTAGTTTGGCTTTTATAAATAATGGTAATAGTGAATACTTTTATATTAAATATAGTAATTAAATTATTTAGGGTTGTGAAAATATGTTAGGTATTAAATTAACTTAACATTCCAAATTGTCATTTTAGTAATAATACTAATAAAGGGATATATATTTATGTAATATCGTTTATTGTTATTTTGTTAATAATTTTAGCTATATTTAGGTTTTTTTAAGTTTTAATTATTGTTATATGATGGGTTTTTTAAAAAAAAGGTTAGGGGAGTATTGGTTAGTTAAGATATGGTCACCAAACTTTAGGGATTTATTTTCTAATAATAGAGCGAGAGCGATGTATATAAATATAGTAGTGGAGTGAACATGAAGGAAGAGAAGAACAAGAAGTCAATAAAATTCAGATTAAGTTATAATTTGCATTTTAGTTTGGTTCAAAATTTTGGAGAAAAAGAAAGAAATACAGCTTAATTATAAGTACGATTGAAGGTCTAAGATTGAGGAGGGTCAAGCAAGTCCGGATTTTATCTTCTATGATCCTGTTTTGTTGAAGTCTTTTATTATTTCTGTAACAGTACCTTTGTTGTTTCTTATTGTTATCCATATTGGTATCATACCTTATGGTTACATGATTTCATATTACATTTCATTTAATGGTGTGAATTTAATCTCTTTATTGGATACCTAAAATAATAAATGATGATATATGCCTTGTTTATTAATAATTAAGACGTGTTCATCTTGTTTTTTCCCGTAATTGATTTGTAAGGCGATAGAGTTGTAGTCTTGTTCGGTGATGTGCGAGAGATAATAAAAATCTCAATTTTAAATGATGGCTCTTGGTAATCATAAGGGGTGTGACTTATTTTGATCTTAAACTGCTTATGATGGACTATTGTGAACCATGTCACAAAAACAATGGCTAGAGTTGATGACTCAATTAATGGAGGATTAAAAAAATCTCTTATACTACCGATGACTCTATTTTATTCCTTTTAATTCTTGTTTCTTTTCATATACTTAAATAAGAAATTATCATGTACCTCATATTTTGCTCAGACTTGCTAAGAATGTTAGATGCTCACTCTTGCATATTTGTTAAATTATTTTCAGAATTTGGTTCTGCTTTACCAACTAAATCAACTGATAAAGGGAAGTAAAGGGTTTACAGAGTTTTCGTCACTTACGCTTATTTTGTTGCCAATGAAGCTAGGACATGGAGCTTTATGTTTCTATAAAATAATATAACTTTTTGACTTAAGCCAGGTGTGTGCTTTTGTGTTGCCTTTTCAATCAATCTTATATATTTATAGGTGTAGTAAGCAATCTTTGAGAAGGTCAAAATAATGTAAATTATTTGTTAGTTGCTGCTACGTATAGGCTTGAGTCCTTTTTGAAAAATGAAAAATGAGATTGTTAAATTAATTTATTTTTAGATTTGTATAAAAATTTTGGATGGTTTTGGGCTGTTACATAATTTTTTTGATTGTTAGTGGGTTGTTTAATGAGATGTAAATAGTAAGGGATTACATATTGTGTTGCTCACGATGCAACCATAATATATAAACATGATGTAAAACTCCTCACAACCCAACCCAACCAAGTAGCTTGATGATATATACCTTAAAAATGAAAGAATAAAAAAACATGTGTATATGCTTACGGCGATCCATGACCACTCTCAGAATATTGAGAGTTTGAGATTGTTTCACCTGAAGCTAAGATCTCGCTAAGCTCACAAGATCATTATCGTAATACCCTTTTTTTATAAATCGTGTGAACAAATGAAAGATGGTCACCGTCTTCAGGGTGCACCCTAAGAGAGATGGCCTTTGAGCATTTAATTTTAATTGTTGAGGATATAACATAAGAGAGATAGCTCACTCATGTTTTGGGGTGTATACTAAGATTCATGAGGCCTTACAACTTTGGTCTTACCTTCTAGTTGTATCTTATTGTACGGCTCGCTAGTGTCTGAAGTGCCTCTCCATAGAATTTCTTTGGAAATTTGTGGGCACCTGAAGTGGATTAGGGTACCTCGCTTCTCCAATATCTTCTTTTCTTCTGAAATTTTAAAATTAATATACAAACCCTCTTGTAGTCATTGCAGTTTACCTCATAATCATTATTGTACTAAAGTCGTGCACAGTGGAAAAGGTGTGTTATAAAAGACGAGGAAATGGTTTCCAATCAAGAAATTCTTCAAGCAGTTTGCGGAACTCGCATGATCATGAGTATATCTTTATTGGAAATTTTTGAATAAATATTTGTTCAAGGGCGTGCTCTAAGAGGGGAAATGCACCTCAGAACATTAATAATGTGTAGGATGTGCTCTTCCTGATTGAAATATAACACCCGATTACTCTTGATATTTTTTAGATAATATTTTCTTTCTATAAGAGACACAATTAGTATGGAACTTTAAGTGTTACCTCGAGAAAGCGACATAGATCTACAGACATGTCCAATCAGCTAACTCTCCTGTAAACTGTTGAAAGTCATTTAGGCATCAGATCTCTTAGTCAAGGTGCGTCCCAAGAGTTTGTGGGATTTCCTCCATGTAGAATCTTCTTCACAGTCTTCTTCATGCGTAAGTCTAAAAAACAAATAACTGAGAGCACAACAAAAATAGTTGATTGTAATCTTGAGGGATCGACCTAAGGACGATGACTAGATGTCTTTTATACTGTCTTCTTTTAAGAGAGTTCTCCTCTTGATCATCCTTTGAGTTTCCCCTACTAAGTCATCTCGAGTGAATAAAATTCTCAAATCTTCTAAACCAAATCTAATTTTCTAAACTTGTAAACCAAATAAGATTCTCATCTTCTAAATCGAATTGGATAATTCAATCTTCGAAGTTGAATAGGCTTATTTAATCTTTTAAACCAAATAGGTTTCTCGAATCTTCTAATTCAAATAGGTTTCTTCACTCCTCTAAACCATAAAGGTTTATTTTTAATAAAAATTTGTTGTTAGTTTTTCATATATATTTGGACTGTTAGACTTGGTATTTTGTTACCAGATCTCCTCAGAATTAAGGGAATTCGATAAGCTTTATTTAGGCTATAAAATCGTACAACTCAGACTTATGGAAATTGAGAATGAGCTAAAACAATATAAACAACTTGTCTACCGAATAAATCTTATGTATTTATAGGTGTACGAGTTGTCTACCGAATATAAACAACTTGTCTACCGAATAAATCCGAGTTTGCATCCATCTCAGCTCCTTCTTGGCTACAGTTGCAACCTTAACCCTTGTTTGATCCTCATGATTGGAATTCGCCATATGTGGATCTCAATCGTGCCCGCATCTACATCCTTCGAATCTTGATCGACCCCTGGATGAAAATCATCTTTTATGGATCTCCGTCATTTCCACCATTATACAACCTTAGTCATGGCTATCCTTCAGGTCTTATCTTTTTTCTCCAAAGAGCGTCCATCACTATAACATATCTCTTCTTCCCGCAATTATGATCTTGATCAGGATAACTTATTCTAGCGTAAATTTATTGACGAGAAAATTCAGTTACAACAAAGTATGAGTATGGTGGTTCTTCTTCAAAAAGACCATATAAGAGTTGTGGTTGTAATGAATACATGGGTGAGATTTTAGGGATTTTCGGTGGTTACATATAAGGCTTCACTTCCAACCCATAGTATTCTTTAAAGAGTACTTACAAAAAAAAATATTAGTAAATATCTCGTGTCATCTTTTTAAAATCATGAGGCATCCTATGTTTTTCTTATTATGTGACTTCCATATTTTCCTTTCCTACGAAAAGCCTTTTGCCTTGATGTTGCCTTACCTTGAGCTAAGATAAGCTTGCACTTTGTTCTTTTCCTTCAACTAGACATACTTTGAATTTTCCTAAGTTAGGGGTCCATAGCCCATGGTGCAACTTAAAACTCAATTATTCATGATTTATCCAATTACCCTTCTTGACCGGAAAATGAGAATTACCAAATTTAGGCTATAATAGTGTAAATAAAGTTATAGTTTTAAATATGACATTAATATCTTCAATTTTTCATATCAAAGTAAATTTTTTAAAATAAATAAATATCGTTATAACTAATTTTAAACCAAATATTATTATTTTTAAAAATCCCACCTTACATCTAAATAATATATGAATATCTTCAATTTTTTTTAAATTATTTTTTGTTTCAAAAGAAAACATGAAACAAACGAGAAGTTGTCGTATTTATGAATATTATCAGCAACCAAAATCAATATAACAATAAAAATTAAAATTTAGTTGGTACATTAAAATTTGAAAGCCTGTTAAACGTATTCGAGTAAATGAAAACAATTAGAATTTAGAGACCAAGGACAGTGCATGAAAAACTAAATTATAAAGAACAATTTTATTTAATACAAATTGAAATGTGGTATAGAACAAATTAAAAAATATATGCACAAGTCTTGAATAATAATGAATTTTAATTTTAGTTACCATTACAAATATTAACCTCGCAAATTAAAATTATTTTACAGTAATTTTAAAAAAATACAACAATGATTTTAATATGTGAAAATATAATAATTTAGTATTAAAATAAATTAAATAGAGTGCATAAATAATTATTTAAATAAATGATCAACCAAACTTGCTAAGGAATACACAAGTTTAAGATCTCTAAAATTGAAATTGAGTGTGCATAGAACAATTTAACCCACATAGACTTATTTATTCATTATGCCTTAATGGGCCAAGCATATCACAAATAGCCCACCATACAACAAAACCTAATTTTTATTAGTATATTTACCTAATTTTTAAAATAAGCCCAACAACATTTTAATTTTGGCCCAATATCTAATGGCAACCAGCAAAACAAAACCCTAAATTATATCTATAAATAAAGATGATTAAAGACTTCATTCCACCCACCCCAGCCGTAAACTAATAAAAAAAGCAAAACTAATCCTCCGATGAATGGCTTGGGCTTTCTTAGAGCAAAACTATGACAAATTCCAGGTTTGTTTATATCTTACATGTTGATGAAAGTGTCTTATGAAGTATGAATTATAATAAATTATTGTAATTCTTTAAAAGTTGTTCATTCATTTCTGTTCAATCAACACTAGTTTTAATTTTAGAATAGAAGTGGTGGGGTGTATGTTTTACGAGCTTGATACAGAAGTTAGGTAATAATAATAAGAAGGGGGAAATAAGAATCGAGTTTGATTATGTGAGATAGTGAGATTAGAAAGAAATCAACACTTTTTATATATGGTTATGAAAGTTTTGTAATGTTTAATATGTTATAATTCACTTAAAATATGAGGTTCCCTTAGGCGATACTATTATAAAGTTTGTTCTAGTGTGTGTTTCTTGTGTAATGGTATTAAACTAAGTTTTATTGAGAACAAGAATTATACAAGCCGTGGGGATTTTTCTCCAAATTTTTTGTTAAGTATAGGTAATTCACGGCCTAAAGAAATAATTATGTATCAATCATTAATGATCAGTCATACCTAAATTTGTGTATTCAATTTATTCATTGGATAATGTCCAAATTAGATAAGTTATATATACACCTATAAATGTGGCCATATAGTGATATATGATTTATAATGGATTGAACTAGTTGGATTCATTTTCTCTATGAATACTATCAACTTATGTAGACCCTTTGAGACACTTTCCTTGGTGAATATTGATCTTTATTCATATATAATTTTGATTTTTTTTTTGTTTTTGGATATGGATTGAACATGATTGAAAACTTAGTTGATTGAGCTGTTGTAGACAACATGAAAACGAATACACTCCAATAAACTATTCCTACACTTTTAGTCTATTGTGCTGATTTTAATTTTTTTTTCCAAATTTTTTATATCAAATTTCTTACACATGTTATCGAATTTTGCCAATAGACAATGAAGAAAGTGCTCCAGAACATGCTCCATAAATTTATAATGCAAGCCTCACCGGTGTTCTCTATTCTGCAGGTAGTGTACTTACAAATTTATTTTTTTACAAAATACTCCATTCATATTTTCATTCACTATTCATTTATTTGGTATATTTTATCTTCACTTGTATATTAAAATGCACACATGGAGAGGTGAATAGATGTTATTGCTGACTATTTGTTAAACTGTCAAACTGTCGAGAATACTTGTTATTATGGTCTATTAACTATTTGTTATTATATGCTTTTCGTGAGTTTAGAATCGTTATGAAACCCACAATATAAATATTAACAAATAAGCAAAACAGAGAAATTTAGGTAGGATTTTGCTAGGAGAATATATAATAATTATTGAATTGATAGGATCACAAGATTCGAAAATTTATCACTCATAGTAACTTGCTCGTAACCGTGTTTCCTTAATCAAATGCTCTCTACAAACTATACTATTCAAGCACAAACTTCGGTGAAATGAAACTAATTCCCTAAATCCTTGTTTTCCAAACATAGTACTCGGTTGTAATAATATTGCACCTTTGAAAAATACAAGTTACATGAAACGTACTATTAAACTTATGAACCCAAATACAATTGCATGTGTATACTACTAGAATTTAACATGAAATGATATTCATCGAATGCGCTCTAAAATGAGTACACACTATAGAATATATGAACTATTAAATAGTGGATAACCCCAACGGTCTTGAATTGAATCAGTGTGAAAGTAGGCACTTTGGTTTCTTTAAAATTAAGGATAAATAGGAAGTATAATACGGATATGTTGCATGTAACCTGCGCTATAATATTGTATGCATACATGTGAATACAATAGTCCTCATAAATGAAGTCCTAAATGATCTCCTTGAAATAGCAGATAATCTTTTTTTTGCTCTTTTTTGGGCTCAAAACATGTGAGATCATTGTCAATCATCACCAAGAGCTTGATGTTAAGTAAAATTAAACTTAAGTCTAAATTTTAGCTGGTAAGAAGTTTAATCAAGTTTCTGCAAAACAATGTTAGTATAAAACAAGCCAATAAATAGGAATCTTTTGATCTCCTATCAGCTTGCTATTAGTGTGATAATTAGAACTAAAGGAATATCATATTAAATGTCAGTACAAACATTGTCAGCAATAAATATTTTGCAAGTTCATTTTAATGCTACCAATGTATCAAATATTTGTTAAAACATCTAAAATAGTGAAATATTTCATTATAATGAGAGTTATGTAATGTGTGAAATCTATTTGTAGTTAATCCTCTATCTGAAACAAACACAGACATTTAGTTAATCCTCCTAGTTTCACACAAGATTGACATGTGGCTCATGTGTAAAAAATATTTGTCCTTTTATATTTTCCACTACGTCTTCTCCCGTGTAATGTACCCCGTTATAGAATGATCTCTTTCTCACCCCTTTCCCCAAAAAAAATAAAATCATGAACCTCCTAGTTTCCAAAATAGGCTTTGAACCTTGTTGGAATTAAATTCGTATTAATGTACACTTGTGTTAAAGTAAATTCAGTAAAAAGAAATTAGATTAAAAAAGTCTAAGAGTAGTCGAGATGTTCTAGGAGAAAGTGATTTCTTCTTTTATGTTTTCCACTAGTTCTTCTCGCGTGTAATGTACCCTGTTATACAGGGATCTCTTTCTCACGCCCCTCGCCAACCAAAAAAAATCACGAACCACCTAGTTTCTGGTAGGGAGAAGTTGTAGGATATAGTTTTGTTTGTTCCTAGTTTTAAAGCAACGTTATGTAATCGGCTTTTGTTTATCTTACAAAACAAGTCGGAGTAAAGTATCAATATATTATGTAGCACCGCTGACTAGAATGACCATCAGCTTGACCAAAAATGGGATCTAGAATAAGCAAATATGCAATCTCGAGCCATGATATAAATTCAATTTATTCAAAATATTAGGTCACATTTGGCTTCACTCTATTTTAAGAAACTATTTATTATTTTACGTACGTGATACTTTGTGTAGCTTGTATTCGTAACTTGTGTACTCTATTTTAGTTAGTTTTGGACGATACTATAGTAATTTGTAATTTAGACATTAATTTTTTTAGTGATATGCGTAAGATGTTGTACTTATTTTCCATGATTCTTTAGGGAGGATGTGTAGTTTTATGTTTACTCGAAGAAAGCACCTTCCTAACCATGATTTTTTTTCTTTGTTTGCTATCTTCACGTGGTCCAGTATGTTGTTGGCATATGTGATCTACTAATTCTTTTAACTTGGTACTAAACAAGCAAATCGACAAAATTTACTATAAATTTATTTACATAATTAAATTAAAGTGATAATCAATTAGAATTAGAAGTATACGACAAAATATGCTAAGCAATCATTGTTAGGACAAAGTACCATTAAATATGGGAGTTAATATGTGCACACCCTTGATGTATACTCTTGCAAATTAACTCCAAGCTCTTTATGTTTGATAAGAATAATTTGGTCTTAATCCCAATGAAAGGGTGTGCACTAATAAATGGAGGTGTGCACGTACGTATAAACTTCTCCAAATATTCACAAGTACATAAAACGGTATTTAAACATTTTCTTGTAAGTAATGAGTAGGAAAAATTAATCTAATAAAAACATATGTGCATGCACATATCTTGGATATTGAATGCTTACAGTGTTACACATAACTGCTAAGCTATAATAGTAGTGTACTAAACAGATGTTAATGTATGAGCAGGAAAAGCATCTCTCATATTTTTGTATTGAGACGTATGGAAATACAAAGTTGATGTCATAATTTAGGATACTAGATTCAATGTAGAAGGGGTTAAAAAAATTTGGTTTGCTGATAGGTTTCTTCTTCTTGTGCAGTGTCTGAGAATGAGACGCCGTCTCATGGATGAAAAAGGAGAAAAATTGTAAGACCCTCCTCCTCCATCTGCACTTGGCAAAGGGACATTTCCAATGACCGCTAGCAAGAAACATCTTTCTTCCCCCACGTTGGAGTCGACAACCCAACAGTATTTCTCTGCTTTAGCCAACAAACATCTGCTGAACCTCCATGATGATTCTGATATGTCGGATGCTGACACAGTGAAGTCCTGAAAAGCTGCTGTGGAGGTAACCAAGGCTGTCAGTTCATATGTAGATCTAAGGCGTTCCAAATAATCAGGCATCGTGGAATCATCCGAGATGGTGGCTATGAATATAGTTCGGGTTAGTCAGTACTTTCAGGGAACTGAAAAAAGTAAAGTTATGTCCCTTTCAGTTGTGGAACACCCAATTTTATGTTGTTTTGCAGGTTGTTTTGCAGGCGTTAGCTTGGGCTCGGAGTCTCCAGGAAATGTGTGTACAGGATGCTGCCCAAATATCGAAGTTGACTCAAGAACTGGAGGAAGCACAAAGCGAGGTTAACTTGGAAAAGATAAATCAGGAGATGGCCGAGAGATTAGTTGAAAAATTCAAACAAGAGTACATTGCAGAGTTGAAATCTACTGGTGAAAAAACTTGCTTAAAAAGGAAAACTGAAGAGACAAATAGGTTTAACGATGCTCTTTCAAATGCAGAGGTTGATGGCTACAATAAGTGTGTGAAGAAGGCCAAAGAGAAGGGCTTGAGATATAAGAAGCTTTTGCTGGATCCTACCAATGACCCCCTTAAACAATCAGCAAGAGAATTCACTAGTACCACTGAAAAGCTTAATAATTTGGATGATGTTCCTGAATCTACTGCCACTGTCCCAACTCCTAATGCCATATCTCCTGCTTAATTTTTCAGTTGTTTTTTAACCTCTAGGCATCTTTGCACATGCCATTTTTGTCTTGCCTACTTTATTTGGGTTTTTTCCACAGTGTATGCCACAAAATATATATATTACTAATACATGAAGGTTTACTAGCTCTATATGCAACAAAATTTGTATTAGGAGATGCATTAACAGTTTTTCTCGTTGTCCAATAAAAGACAGAAAATGCAGCACTCAACTTTGACCAAAATAAAAAATTGAATATCTATTTTTACATTTTGTAGTTTGCGTCCCTTTTGCTTAATTTTGTGTGTAAACTATGAATTTCAAAATAAAAAACTAATTTTTATGTATTTTACATATTTTAAATATTAAAAATTAAATATATCATATTTTTAATTTTTTGAGTAATACTACTGATTTGAATTTCATTTTTATTTTATGGTGTTAATTTCAAAATTTCACAAAAATATTTTTTTAAATATATATATTTAAACATTAGTTTTAATTTTATAATAAATTTTAGAAATAAATTCGTTGCATATCACCTTTTTTTAACTGTCCTCTCTCTCTTTTCACACTTATAATGGACTACAGTGCATGAATTGAAAATATTAAATATATGTACTTGATATATTTTAATAAATATTAGTAAAAATTATAAATGTAATCAATAATTGTTAGGGTACAATATTTTGTTTATTATTACAATATTTTGTTTATTATTACATCAAATTTTAGTAATTTGTTAGAATTTTTTAACATTTTGGATATTTTAGAGTTGAAAATAGTATATTTTGGATATTATTTCTTAATAAAGAGTATAAATATACTTAGAGTAACTCAAATGGTTGTGTCAAGAGGGGTGTTAACCCATCTTACATGAGTGTTCAATGCCATTGACGTGCCAAACTCATTTTGCATTGACTGTCAACTTCCTTTATACTCTCCTTTATGATCCAATAATGAATAAATAATTATATTTCTAATATATTTATATTTTAGATTTATTTTTCTTAAGTATGTGAAGTTATTATCTAAGAATGCCAATTATTGCAGTGTTTTGTAAAAAAAAATGTCAAAATTGATGCGAAAGATAGAAAATATTAAAAATAATATTTTTAATTACGTGGAAAAGTGGACAGGTGCCAACCATTGGTAATGCTCTTGATAAAGGTTTTAATAATAATATGAAACTCACTAATTAATATATTTCATCAGTCATCTACATTATTAAATGAGCAAATACAAGCAGAATACTGGAACCAGTTACTCATACTCTAAAATAAAGTGTAATAAGATAGGCACAGTACAGGGCAGTAATTCTTTTTTACTGGTTTCAGCTAGGATGAAAATGCCAATTCTTTGGAGTAAAATGCGAAGTGAGTACCTGTACTTTGGACATTCTGCAAGGTGTGTAACTCGAGTTCAGAGTTACACTTAACAGAGTTAACGGGAGTTAACAGTGTAAACTCAGTCCTTACTGCTGTAGTCCATAGAATGAATGGAGCAGAGCAAATTGTAAATGCTCGCCTTGCAGCTACAAGGGCATTAAACAATGCCCTGGATTTTGCACAGACTAACTTTCAGAATGAGATGGAGCGGAATTTCATCATGAAGGTGTTTGTGAGGCAGCCATGGCAGAAGACACTCTAATTAGGCAGGCTGCTTTTGAGTGTCTTGTTTCAATAGCATCAATGTATTATGATGTGCTTGAACCGTATATGCAGACAATTTTTCAGCTCACTCTAATGCAGTTAAAGGAGATGAAGAAGGTGTTGCCCTGCAAGCAATTGAGTTTTGGAGCTCTGCCGTGATGAAGAGCTCGAACTTCAAGATTATGAGGTCCCTGATTCTGGTGATTCTGGTGATTCTGGTGATTCTGCAAGCAATTGAGTTTTGTTGAGGTATTGTTAGGGAGCTTAAGGGATGCTCCTCACACAGCAACTTTCGAACATTATAAAATGTCTAGTTGAAACTGCTGATAGAACTGATGGAGGTGACTCTAAACTTAGGTCTTCTGCGTATGAGACCTTGAATGAAGTGGTTAGCTGTTCAAATCTTGAAAAATCTTTTCAAATCATTGCACAACTTCTGCCTGCTATTATGTATGTCTAAGTTGGTACAGACGGCTGAGCTCCAAATTGAATCATGAGATGATAGGGAAAAACAAGGAGATTTGCACGCTTCTCTCTGTGGTATACTTCAAGTAATTATCGAGAAGCTTGGTAGTCTTGAGAGAGTATCCAACCCCCAATTAATGGCAGGATTATGGTATTCATATATTCCAGCTTGTCTACCTTAAATTTCATGGCATCACAATTCTTGAAGTGTTCAAGTGGCAAATCTCCTGCAAAAGAATTGTTGTAGAGGTCGATGATTCGCAACTTTGGAAACTCTGAATTGGTGGTATAATTCTGTATTGCACCATGGAACAGGTTGGATCGCAATATTAGGACCTGCAGTTCTGGAAGAGTTCCAAGCCACAAAGGAAATGAATCATCAATTTGATTCTCTCCCAGATTAAGAACTTCAAGCACGGTGCAGTTTGCTAATGATCTTGGTAGTTATCCCTGGAATTGATTTTCTCTTAAATCCACTTTCTTCAGTCTGAACTCATTTCAGGTATGCTCCCTTTAAAGTTGTTCCTTTTCAGATCCAGTATCATCAAGTCATTGCTGAAGTTTCCTAGACATGAAGGAATCTTGCCAACGAAGTTGTTGTCACTCAGTTCTAACACAATGAGGGATTTCACATTGCAGATCAAAGGCGAGATTTCCCCTGTCATTCTATTTCCTGATGCAAAATAAGCTAGAGTTGATGCCGGGGGAACTGTGAGTGAACCTTCCATCATTTTATTCCAAAGGGCTAATAAACGTAAACGAGTCCATGGCAGAACAACTGGATTATGCTCAAATCCTGTTAGTTGGTTCCCTCCAAGCCATACTGAATCCATACTTTCTTTGCTTCTGTTCCAAATATATTCTGGTATGAGGCCTTGAATTCGATTATCATCAAGGAACAGATCCTCTAGCTCATCTTGAAACTGAAGGAAATGTGGAAACTTCGTCATTTTGCATCCACTTAATGCCAAGTACTTGAATTGTGGAAGAGTAATATTGGTTATGTTATTTTCTACTACAGAAAAATAGTTCTGCGAAAGTTTGAGAGTAGTTAGTTTTTTTAAGCTAAGAAATATATCTAATTCCACAATTCCACTGAGATTAGCATGAAAAAGATTAAGAAATTCAAGATTTTCAATCTGTGACAATGATGTTGGAACTGATCCCTTCCACGGATTGTAAGAAAGGTCAAGATGTGTTAAACGAGTTAGGTTCATAAACCAAGATGGAACAATCCCTGAAAACCTATTATGATTAAGATCTAAATAAGTTAGACTGGTAAGATTTGCAAAGGATGCTGGTATATTGTTAGTGAAATTATTGTGAGCAAGTGACAGATAAGAGAGTTGTGACATGATTGCAAGTGATGGAACCTTGCCTGAAAAATAATTTCTGCTCAAGTCCAGTGCAGTAAGTGTGGTCATGTTACTAACTGTGGCCGGAATAGAACCTGAAAAAAGGCAGTTGTTGATATTTAGAATCCTTAAATATTTGAGTTCTCTTATAGAGTCAGGTAACTTGCCGGACACATCTGTGTAGTCAAGCCTTAATTCCTCAAGCTTTAGACTAGAATCAAAATTTTCAGGCAAATGACCGCTGAGTTTACGGTTTCTCCCAACATCAAGAACTTGTATGTTTGGCAGCAGGAAGATGCCAACCGGAATTTCACCATATAAACCACACCCTCTGAGCCCGAGAGATGACAGAAAGAATAAGTTGTTTAGCGAAGCAGGTACCATAGATGTAATGTTCACCATACTGAGGTTAAGTTGTATCAAGTTTGTCAAGTTTCCAACAAGGCTTCTAAAATTACGTGTCTCGAGTTTCAAAAGATTTTCCTGGGATGAGAAACCTACATTAAAGGATAGATCAAGAGAGGTCAAGCTGGACAATTTCAAGATTTCTGAAGGAATCTGACCAGAAAATACAGAAGATGAGAGATTAAGACGTGAAAGTCTCGAAAGAGAAGCTATTTTGGATGGAATCAGGGAGTAATTAAAATGGTTGTCAGCAAGATTTAAGCTGCGGAGGTGATTAAGGCTAAACAGGCTGCTCTCGGAGTCGATGGAACCATAGAGAAAACTGCTACTAAGATCAAGACTATCAACATGGCCTGTTTGTTGGTCGCAGTACACTCCTTCCCACGAGCAGCAATCTTTGCTTGTGTTTCCTTGGAGTTTCCAGGATAGGATCTTAGGATAAGCAGAAGGCGCATAAAAGGCTGTTTTCGAGATTTCGAAGCCTTGTTTGAACTGCAACAAGGCCATTCTCTCCTCTACATGGCAAAGTGGCTGCATAGAAGGATTTGATTTTGTGCTAACTACTGATCTAGAATGAAAAATGAATAGCAGAAAGAGAGGATGCAGTATGGAAACTGTATACAAAGATAATGACCCCATGAGGTGAAGCTGTGAAGTGTGCCCTGCATTATTGATTTTCAACAGCCCTTTAATGTAATTATCACACAAAACAATAAAACAGGAAGATGCAAAACTGAATTGTGAGCAGGAAACTTCATTTTCTTGTTAGTATGTGATATGGCCACTAGATTTGCATTACCAGATTCACAGTATATGATATGGCCCCTAGATTTTTTCCTATCAAATTAATAATACTAAATTACTAACATAATTGTGAGTACTACTATAGGCTATAGCACATTAGAAACACAATTCTGCCATTGCATAACTTCATCCACTTGCGTATATATTATTTTACTCAGTTCATTGGTTTCCGTGTAAATCAAAAATGCTAAAAACTCATACGGACAGAGGGAGTATATTTATATAATTTTTTAAAAATTTTCTTTTTTATAAAATTTTGAATATTAAAATTTTATTAGAAGAAATAATATAAATAAAATAACTTATAAAAGTATATTTTGAAAAAGAGCATTATAATGTTTGTAAAATCTCAGTCTCGTAACTTATACTACTCAACAAAGAGAGTAACTTCCAAATATGAAATGGGTTACAACAATGTTCTAAAAAATATCTTATAATATAATAAAATATAATGTTACAGTGATTTAAGAGAATTTTTTTATATATAAACTCATGCGATATAACTTGTATTTGTGTCTTATTATTAAAATAATAATATATAAACTATGATGAGCAGTGAAATTAAATGATGAAAATAGAAAGATGTGTAAAAAGGGAGGAAAATAATTTTTAACTAAAATAAATAAAATATGGCATACTTGATAGCATCTTAAAAATGAGGCAGGTGATAAACTAAGAAAATATTTTTTTATAATATGCTTAATTTTAAGATAAATTTGGAAGAACTCGCTCTCAATATTACTATTAGGATTAGTGCAATGATCTAAGGGATATTTAAATAATTGAGCTCTCTACCTTTGGCCTGGATTAAGTGCTCTTTTGTAAAATTTTAAAATAAGTAACTTACCCCGTTCGTAATTAAGTGCATTTTTGGAAAATCTTAAAATAAGTAACTTATGACTTAAAATGAATAAGTGATTTACAAGTGATAAGTAGATAACACTTATAACTTATAAGTTACATTGTTTGGATTATTTTACTTATAAGTCAGAATTCTTTTTTACTTAAATTAATCAAAATAAATAATTTTTAAATATAATTATCTTAATTCATGGATTTTAGATTAGATTAACATTTAAAAATATATTTTTTAAAACTTAAGTCAATAAAAAGGCGAAAAAATCAAAATAAGTTAAGAAAAAGTACGTTGTTACTAACATTCAACTTATTAGCTTATAAGTTGAAAATCTAGCTTATAAGTTGAAAATCTAACTTATAAGTTGGGTCGACAAACACTCGTCGATAAGAAGTTACGGGCTTATAAGTCAATAAGTAACTTATATTTTGTTCCCAAACACGCCTTTTATAACAACTCCAACAGCTTAGCTCTTTAGAGTCTTAGGCTCTGTTTGGGATTGCTGTTAAAAATTGATGCGGTGTTAGAAAAAGTGCTGCTGTAAAAATCAGATGACTGTTTGGTAATTTTTTTGATACGTATATGTTCTGATGTAAAAAATTAAAAATAATGATATTTTTGTAAGGTTTGATGGTGAAATCAACATCTGCTTCCCGCAATAGCTGAAAAACAGCTTTTTCTAAAAGTACGGGGGGACTTACTTTTTCTAACAGCAGCTTTTAAGCCGAAAACACTTTTCTGAAAAACAACTTTTAAATTTTAGCAAACAGTCTTTCAACTGCTTTTCAGCGAAAAGCTGTTGTTGCTGTCTGCAACAACAATACCAAACACACCCAATGTCAAATATAAGGAACATGGAGAAAAAAATTACTCCAACAGTATCTTAGTGATTCCTTAAATCACTAAGATCCACTAAGATCTTCTTCCCATTCCTTATCTTTAGCTAACATCTCTCCTCTTCTAACTTTTATTTTATAATATATATTTGAAAGAAACACTTTCTCTTTCTTTACTTTATGTAATAATGTTACTTTTTAATGATTAAATATTGTATAAGGAATGAATATACGGAATATTGTTGGAGTTGAGAATAGCTATTGATGTCTTAAAAGTTACTAAGATTCAATATTTTATATTAAATTTATGAAATGAACTAAAAAACTATTGGAGATGCGCTTAGTAGGGGAAAAAAGAACTTAAGACATATGTAGGTTGCACGTGCGGCACAGAATTCAAAGTTTATGGGTAAAACGTGTCCTTCAGGGCATGGCGCGTCCGTTGGAGATTTGGAACAAAAATCACCGGAGAATCTCGAAGGTTTCGAGGAATGATTAATGTTACGCTCTCTCCTTTCCTCCCTCCTTTCCTCCCAAATGTTTATATTTGGGTTGAGTATGGAATTTAAGAAAAATGATACTCCCTCCCTTAAAAATATAACTGTCCACTTTCAAAAAAATTAATATTATTGAAGTTTAAAGGATAAATATAGTTAGTTGGATTTAAAGAATTGGGGTAAAATAAAGTAATAAATAGTATTGATCCCGCTAAAAATATTATATTATTGGACGGGACTATAACAAAATAAAAATTTGAAAGAAAATTCGTGGGGTCGATATAATGTCATCAAACTACAATAAAATAATACAAATTATCCATTCGGTCTAAAATAAAATAATAATTACCCCAGGCTAAAAAAAATTAAACAAAATCGTAAGTATAATTAGATGGATTTGGTTGATATAACGGGCCGCAAGGTAGCATACTTTTTTTTCCATTGACATATGAAATTTTACCATTGATTCGCATTTAAATATATTAAACTGACATAAATCTGAATATGGTTAGTTGGATTTGGTCGGTTAACATACTAATAACAATTCGTATACTATTGATCTCAGCTAAAATTTACCTTTTAATTATATGTAATAATATTTCGTAAACATACCTATAAATATCAATAAAAATAGAAATTTTAATCATTACATTATTTTTTAAACTGTAGTATCACTAACTTATACATCTTTTGTGTATATTAATAAATATTATCAAATCATATTATTAAAATTTTAAATAAATAAGTTTCATAACTTAAATTTTTACTTCAAATTAAATTAAAAAAAAAACTATGTAATATAAAAATAATTTATACATAGCACGCGGTTTTTTCGTAAGTAATTCGCAGCCGCTTCGGGTGCGCACTGGGTAAACCCTACATGTTCACGTAGTAGCCTGCAAACCACGTGAAACAAGGTAAACCCCATTTAAGTGACAGACTCTGGCTGAGGAGACATAATCATAAATCCTCCTCCCGTGGGATTCGTATATCGAACTGGTTTTAGGTTAGTAATTAACTTAAAAAAGATCTATTTCTAAGTAAATGATGTGAAGTCTTACATAGTGTATGTTTGTGCAACCGCTTTAAAGCCTCGTTTAAATTTTGAGCCCGTTCATCTATTCACTATTCACTTGAGACAAATTAAACAATCACTGATATAATCATTTTTGAGTAAAAAACAGAAAGTTAGAAAACCTAATTTTCAAGTTTTCATTCTTCATTTTCGATGAGAGTCCATTCCTTTTCTTTCTATATTTTCTTTTTTAATTTGTACAACCTTACACCTTGTGCGATATACGAAATATTTTTTATATAATATAATTTTTCTAAATTTTATTTGATTAAAATTTTAAGATATAAAATTTGCTTATTTAAATTTTTTAAATAATGGATAATTATCATTTGATTTTAATTTTATTTCAGCTCGTTTCATTGTATAATCTTTTTAGCTCAGGTTAAATCTCGAGTATTTTACGAAAATTGAGTCAAATTTCACCGACAACTTGGGTAAAAAATAGGGAAATTATCAAGAAAACCAATTTTGGGGTATTTATTTGCAAATATACCAACATGTAATAGTTATTGCAAATATACTATTAATTGAAAAATAAAATCATTTTTTTACAATTTTATGTTTAAATAACACGACCCATTATCTCATCTCTCTCTTCACTCATCGCGTTCTCTTTCTCTCTCCTACTCACTCTCGATCTCATCTAGGACTCTCTATGTCTCTGTCTCTCTGTATATCTCTCTCTCGTTGATCGATATATCTCTCTCTCGTTGATCGATTAATGTAATAACAAGAAGACATTCTTATTGAAATCAATAAGGTGCACAAGAAGCTATGAATTAGTATCATTTTCCTCCCCTCCCTTCACTTTTGCTTACTAACTTTCCCAGAGTTCTGATTTTTATCACCGGCTATGTATATATATATGCATGTATTTATGTATTTTATTTTATGGTGAATTTTGTTGATTATAGAGATGGATTAATTGGATAATTTGATGTCCAATATTCATATTTTTGTTGTTGCTGTTAATTTAGTTTTTGTGGATTAAACTCGTAATTTTATGAGTTTTTTTATGTTTGGTAAAATATAGAGTAACATGTTTACCCTAAAACATCTTTCTCGTCTTGTAGATTGTAAGTGATTGATTGACTTGTGGTGTGAAAATTTAATGTGAAATATGTTGTTCTCGTTGTCTACCAAATGAAAAGTGAAGTTTTCGATGAGCTCTTTTTGTTCCTTTTCAGAGCGGTGCATGAGGGTGTGCCAGGTGTTCGACGGGAAAAGGGCCCTCAATCATCCTAGGGCACATTTTTTTTAACGTAGGTGTATATGTAGTTAAAATAAAATAAAAAAGTAAAAAAAATAGAATTATAGTTTTTAATGTTAAAAATGTAAATGAAAAGAAAAATATGTGAGATATAGTATATTATACACGTACGTAATACTGATTGCTTTCTTGAATAAGTCAAATATATTCTAAAAATAATAATTTAAAAAATCATATTAATATAAATAAATATTTATATAAAAAATTGTTATTAGTGCCATCCTTACTCTTCTAACAAGATAAACTCCCCATTTAAGTACCAATTTAATTGATTTCATTAAAATTAGTAATTTAACTATGTATACTAGCTAACTTTTTTTCTCACTTGCTCGATCATTCAAATAATAATTATGTTATAAATATAAAATAAATAAAAAATGGATTTATACAAATTTAAATAGCTGTACATACAGATTTAAAGTTACATATATCATTTTTTATTTAAATTTTCAATTTCTGAAATTTAATAGTTTGCGAGAAAATTTTGATTATTAAATTATTAATAGTAAATGTGCTTAGAAAAGCTAGAACCTAGAATGACGATTTTATGATAATTTATATCATATATTTACTTGTTTTATTATTTTACAATTTTGTTAATTTTCATTATGTAATACAGTTAATTTATGCACTTTAATTGTTATGTTACTTTTATAATTTACATGTTTTTTTATTATTTCATGTATTTTTAAAAAAAGAACTTAAATTATTAGGGTACTCTTTTAAAATCTTGCACAGGGCCCTCTAAGGCCGCCTTGAATTAACAAACAAATAATGTTCTTACATGGGGTTGTATTGATTAGTTTTAAATAATTAAATGAATGAAAAATATGAAATTATGTGATGAAGTATGTTCTGATATAGCCTCTCATATATAGTCAAGTGTTTAAATTAGGATGAGTTTGTATGAGGAAATAAATTTTGATTAATATAAATTCAAGAATTTTTTTAGTAGTTTATCATTCATTTGTTGGTACTCAATCATAGTTGTTATTTACTTTCTTGTATATGGTTTGTTTGGCTGTTCTGATCTTCATGTTAATGTCTGTAAAAAAATATCCCATCCGGTGCCTACCTCCAGTACATCCTACAAATCAACATTTGGCGTTGAAAATTAAATTTATTATTATGAGAGTGATAATGAATATATCGATGATGCTAATGAAGATGCCCTTGATTATGTGTCAAATGTGAAACTGGAGAAACGAAAAGCACCAGTGAATAAGAAGCTGCATAAACGTTCGAAGAAGAGCACATACACGCTAAATTATATTAAGATCTTGTAATTTGAACTTTTGATGTAGTCTTTTAATATTTATGCTCTGTTTAAGTTTGAATTCTTCTCAGACTTATTAGATTTATGGTATGGAGTTGTAAGAAATGTTTAACAAAGTTTAATAAATTATGACTTGGTGTTTTTAATGTTTAATTTATATTTCATTTGAGTTTGCACAGGTGGTTAAAACTGAATGCAATATTTTGTGTAATAACTTTTTTGAAATATGGATTAATGAAGGGAAATGGGTTGCCGTAACTAATACATTATTGCCACACCTGGTTTGTTTCTCAGTAGTGACAAGGAGCAATAGGAAGAAATTCATATAAAATCAGTTGTTATTTTATGAATGCACTTTTTGGAAATGTAGAATTATAGTAATATCTTCTTGTGTACTCTGTATATGAGTTCATTAGATGTTGCATTTCTGAGTTTAACAAAAGTTAAAATGGTTAATTACATAAGTGATTACATAATGAGTTTTGAGTAAGGGTGTTTGCTTCGATTACACTGTAAAATATTTCATAATGGTTGCATAATGTGTTTCATAGTCAATTAAGAGTTGCATTTATAATGTTTTGTAATTAAAATTTTAAACATTGTATAGTTGTTTGCATAAATGGTTACATGTAGGGTAAAATTAGAGATTTTACTATATTTGCATTAACGATTCGTAATTATTTTTATATGTTTCATAAATTTAAAAATGTTGCATAGTGAGTTATATAATGGTTATCATATTTTTTATAGTTGTATATGTGGTTGCAATCTAGATTTAAATCATGTGTATAAGGTTACTTTAAAGTTGTGGTGTGGTTATATTTAGAGTTACATAATGGTTGTATTAGATATTATTTATTTTATAATTTTTATAGTTGCATATGTGGTTGCATTCTAGGTTAAAACATGTATATAAGGTTGCATTAGACAAGTGACATTTAGGATTGCATAAGTAGTTTCACACAAAGTTGCAAAGAACATTGTGTATTGGTTTTTATCACAAGTTTGTAAGGTAAAAATAGAGATTTTACTGTAGTTGCATTAACCGTTCATAAAACGCTTATATATTGTATTATAAATTTGAAAATGTTACATAGTGAGTTATATAATGGTTATAATATTCGTTTTCATAGGGTTTTTATCAAATAAGAGTTGCATTAATGGTTGAATAAGGAGTTGTGTAGGTTTTTAAGAATTTTGTATTTTTTTCTTTAGGTTTAGGTGATAAATATCGCATAAGAGATTATATTATTGATTACCGAGAATTAAATTTAAGGATTTTTGCATAAATACCCAAGTTGTAGAAAATATTTGTAAAAATACAGATCAACCTCATATGCAACCACATATGCAACCGTTTCAATATGCAACCTGCATCCGTATTTTTACAAATATTTTTATAAAAATTGGTATTTTTGGTAAATTCCCTTAAATTTGTTTCTTCACAAATTCTGTAATTGGATTTTGGAAGCTTGAGTAAGACTGTACATTTGAGGTTACATTAAAAGTTTCATAATAAATATATTAGATATTTTTTTATAGTTATATATGTTGCAATCTAGGTTTAAATGATTTATATAAAGTTGTTTTTGATTGATTTGTGGTGTGGTTACATTTAGAGTTACATAATGGTTGTATTAAATATTAATTATTTTGTAATTTTTATAGTTGCATATGTGGTTTCATTCTAGGTTTAAAATATATATATAAAGTTGCATTAGACATGTTACATTTAGAATTGCGTAAGTAATTTAATAAAAATTTACAAACAACATTGCATATTGGTTTTTATGACAGCATAATATGAATATGTATCATAAGCATTTGAAAGGTTTTTGAGGTTTAAATTTTCAATTTGGATTTATTTGAGTTGTACCCATTGTTGGATTTTGGATTTCTTTGAGTTGAAAATGTAATTGAGGTATATCTAGTAGAGTTTTTTTGAGTTGCATTTGCAGTTGAATATTGGGTTTATAGTTTGGTATTTATTTGAGTTGCACTGGTAGTTGTATTTTGGGTTTCTTTGAGTTGCAAATATAGTTGCAGTTACCGTTTCTAGTTGAATTTGAGAGTTATTTACGTTGCACATGCAGTTGCTTATAGTTGCTCATAAGATTTAGAGTTTAGAATTTATTTGAGTTATACCTACACTTGCATTTTGGGTTTCTTTGAGTTGCAGTTCTAGTTTTTTTTTAATTATACTTTTTTTGCACATTCTTACTTTCTGATAATTTTGTTGTTTATTTTAACTACAACCTTATTTGTTTAATCTCCATATACAATTAAACTCAAATTTAGCGATTATAAAAAATTCATTACTTATAAACAAGTAAATATATTTCTTTGAGTTTCTACAAGTTCTCCAATTATGTCCATTTTTGCCACATTTTCCACATTTGTTTTGTTTAAATGATTTTTTATTTCTCTCCCAAGAAGTTTTATATCGTCTTCAGTCTCCCAACTCTGATTCTTCCTTGTTGTGGGTATACTATCACATTTTTAATGTGTTCTGGTATTTCCCAAGTATTTTTATTTACAAAAAACAAAATAATTTCCTTCTAAGCAGCCATCATTGTTTCTGTTTTGTAATATTCTAAACAACAATTATAAGGATCTAGATTTAATTTTTGGAAAATAACAACTGCATGAGCACATGGAATTTGATCCAATTGAAACCTGAAAATCCAGATCTATGCTTAACATGATATCTAGATTAATTAAACCAGTTACGAAATAGAGAAATATTGACAAACCTATAACATGCTTCCAGAACTCAATTATGCAACCTAGCAATCGAAATACAACATGGTTCCAGAACTCAATTGCATCAGGGAAGTTGTAAACTACAAAATAGGATTATGTATACATTTTAGAAAGATAAACAAATATATGACTTCTACATCACTTTTAAATTATGTGCAACCTAGCAAGTATTACATTGCTGGATATTTCTATTGCAACTTGAAAGTAGTAAAATAAAAGCAGGTCAAAATATCAAGTTTATATGGTTGAATGTGTCTATTTCCTTAATATTGAATTATTACTAAAGTTGATTATGGTTGAAATTAAAGAACATGCAATGTGACACAGTCTTGAGGATTTTCTAATATCCTACATGACACAGTTATAAATATCAATATCAATCCCAATCCCAATTTTCTAAATTTCAGAACAGAGTAACTAGTACACTCTTAAAAAAATATATGCAACTTAATGCATAACATTTTTGCTGAACTTAATTGCATTAGGGAAACCATAAACTGAATTTTCATGTTACTATTACAAACATAACTACTGCCTTTTTATTAGTCAGTTTTTGAAATTGTGCAACCTAATGACTAATTACACAAATGCTTTGAATTGCAAATTAAGCCTTATAATGTGCAATGAGATTAAAATTGAATTCATGCATGAAAAAAAACATGTTATTAATCTTTTACTTTGATAAAACTTTACAAATTTATGCCATCTAACATCTAAATGGCAACATCCTTAGACACATCAATTGTAATGAGAAATATCTAAGATTAAAACACACATAACTTATACTTTCGCAATCATACTTAATCCCTCATTTTGACTTAACTTTAAAAATTATGTAACTTAACAACTAAATCACAACATGTTTCGATACATCAACCGCTACTAAAGCCTTAAATGAAACCAAAACTAACTTTAACTTTAGCAATCATAATCAATCCACTATTATGACATAGCTTCGACACATCAATCACAACTAGAAAAGTTAATATGAAACCTCGTGTGCCTTCCACGTTTGAAAATATAATCTAGTTGAATAAGAATTTTACATATTTTCAAAGTTATGCAACATAATAACTCAATCATATGAAATTCTGCAACGTGTTATAAAACTTAAATTAAAAATTGTTCAAACTTAGTCATAAACTTCATAATCAAAGTTTCGTAATACAAAAGAAGCAGATCTACAAGTTTTGTATAAAATCAGTGATTAGAAATTACCTTTTTTGCGATTTAAATAAAAAATGTAGAAGTAGTTTGACTTTCGATTTCGATGATAAGCACGAATCAATTGTCAATTGATTTTTATATTTTTCTTTAATAAATCTGTATGTATTGAAGGGAACGATGATATTTGCTGATAAGAAAGGGAAAATAGTTGCATATTGTTGATGGAGAAGAAACTGGGCAACGCAACGAAGTGTACAAAACGGTAAACAAGGTTATTTCTCTGTTTCTTCTTTTTTTGATGCGTAGTTTTGCAACTAAAATGCAACTATAAGGTACAATTGCATATATTTCTAAAATCCTTAATTAATTTTGCAAATCTTTTCATTGTTTAGTATATTTATGAACAATATTATACTAGTTAAGCTAAATATATCTAATTATGTTTAGTTTTATTTTTTTAACCCGGATCAATATTATAATTTTATTTTCATCAGGTTGAATACTGTATATTATATAGTTTTATTCCGATCATAAATCCTTGTTTTTAAATTTTCATTTTATCTTCATATTCTGGTATCAAAATTATTAATTGGTGTAATTTGTAATTTACACTTTATTTTCTTTCAAAAAAAATTATAACTTATAAGTTATGATTTACCAAACACATTATCAAATTATAAATTCCTAAAACGTAAAAATATCCCAACAACTAAATAACTTATAAATACGATATTCATATCACTTATACGATACTTTTCAATTTACACTTTTCAATTTTAATTCCTAAGTTACATCTTGTAAGGAACCCAAACGGACCGATAATTCTAGAGAGAAATAATCAAATACGTAAGTTGGGCATAGTTTGTCGGATGTGCAAATTACTCTAAATTAACTTAAAACCCAGGCGATGCACGAATATTTTTCTTAATATTATATAAGTTTTCAAAAAAAATAAATTGAATTGAAATCTTAAATTTGCTCATTTAAAATTTTAAATGATATAAACATACGTGTTTTTACAAAAAAATTGTATATTCTAATTAAAAGTTAAATTTTAGTTTGGATCAATAATATATGTATTATGATTAGTCTGAAATTAAAATGATTTTATCCCGAATCAATAATTTATATTATTGTGTTTTAACCCAAGGCTAATTATACCAACAAAATTCAACTGCTTATTTTTAGTTTGACTTTACATTTTTAAACCCGATTCAATATAATAATTTTATTTTAAATCAGATAAATAGTATATATGATTGTATTTTAGCTAATCGCAATATATTTTGATAACTTAACTTTTGATAGTATAGATATAGTTGTCTACAATATCTATATAATAATTAAATTGTTAGTTATAGTAAAGATTGTTATAGAAATTAATTAAATTAAATTAAATTAGTAGAATAAATAGACTTTATCAACTAGAATAATATAAACATGAATATGAATTATTATTTAAATTTGTAGAATACTTGACTTTAATATCAAATATTATAATACATAATTTAATACGAATTTGACTTTATATTAGTAGAAAAAGTTAACTCAATATCAATTAGAATTAGGATGACCAACTGACCAACCAAACTTTTAAAATTTCGTCTATTATAATATAGTAAGTATAGATACGAATATAATTAATTATATTTTAATATTTAATATAGTAAGTATAAAAATTTAAAATAGATTAAGATACTCCGGAGAGTACCAAACAAACATAATTAAATAAGATAATGACATAATTAAGCGATAATAGTCAGACTTAATAAAAAAAATGGTGAAAAAAGGAGTTACGAGACTGGGGTCAGATATAAAACAGAGAGGCAAGAGAATTAGGGTGTCGTTGTGTCGGGGTGCTAGGTGAAAAACGCTATAGTAGGAAAAAATTAAATTACCTATATTTGATATTTCAGATAAAAAGTTGATTTTAATAAGTGTGAATAAATCTTTTAAATTATAAAGGTTAGTTCATTAAAATCAGCGTTTACCAAAAAAACAGGTATCGTACCAAAATTTTTAATATTTCGTCTTTTATATCTATTACTATTATATAAAAGACGAAATATTGAAAGTTTTGGTACGGTACGGTACCTGTTTTTTGGTACACGCTCTGAATTATCTTTATTTTACTTAAAAGTTTTATTAGCCATGGGAATCGAATTATAATAGAAAAAAAATAAAATTGTTTTCAATTATAACACGTTACCTTTTTTATTTTTCTAAATTAAAACAATTTTTTTAAATATCACACCCTTAGTAATCGAATTATAATAGAAAAAGAAATAAAAGTCGTTACCAACTATAAAACGCTACCTTTTTATTTCTCTCAATTAAAACAACTTCTCTAAATATTACATACAAGTTTATTTAATAAAATTTACTATTATATAAAAGACGAAATATTGAAAATTTTTGTACGTTATGGTGCATATTTTTTGGTACACGCTGAATTTACTGAATTATCCTTATTTTACTTAAAAGTTTTATTAGCCTTAGGAATCGAATTATAATAGAAAAAGAAATAAAAATCGTTTTCAATTATAACACGTTACCTTTTTTATTTTTCATAATTAAAACAATTTCTTTAAATATCACACCCTTAGTAATCAAATTATAATAGAAAAATAAATAAAAGTCGTTACCAACTATAAAACTTTACCTTTTTATTTCTCTCAATTAAAGCAACTTCTCTAAATATGACACACACGTTTATTTAATAAAATATAATAATAATATTATAACCACCAATAACTAATAAATTACCTCTTTCAACTACTTAATTGTTTATTTTATTTAATTATTATTTTACTTAAAGACTTTGTTAAGCTCCTTGACTTTAACAATCAATAAATTATTAACTGTTTTACAAAAATAACTAAATATCATCATCCCTATTTCTCCACAACAATAACAATCTCATCTCATAATGCAAAACCCTCTCTTCTTGAAATAATGCAAAAGTCTCTAACTAGTAGTTGTCACAGATATATTTTTTACGGGGTCCATATTAAAAAATATTTGTTTTATATAATTTTTAGTATTAATGTAAAGAGAAATATACTTAAAGTAAGTATTATCTCACTACGCCATAGATGGCCTATCGCAATGGTTTAATAATCATGCGTGTTACAAAATTATGTTACCTTAGGTATGCTCATCTTAGCCTACCGTTGCGTTTTTCATGTTACCATAGCCTTCGTAACATGTTACTATACCTTCAAAGTGTTACATACCGTAACATGTGGAAACTTATGTTACAATAGGGTGTTAATGGATAAAAAAGTAATATTTTACAAATAATTAAATTTATATAATTATTTGACTTCAAAATTAATCAATTTTGATGACACAATTAAGCAATAATTTTAATATTAGCTAAGATTGATAAAATAAATTATTTTTGTTAAATTCTGTAAACTGTACTAATTAGTAACTGATAATTTTTTATTATTAAAAAATTTGAACACTATTTAAACTTAAAAGTTTAGTAAAAAAATTAGCAATGTTGGGCTCTCGATAAGGCGTACTAAAGTAGGCTCAAAACTTTTGGAGAAGCGGTAGTTTTTTGGACTGACTTGGGTAAAATTTTAGAAAAGTCAAAATTTTAAAATTTTAATATAAAATTTTAAGTAATAAAAAATTAAAATATTATAATTCTCTTTCATTCTGATACGAGCATTGATGTACACATTTTTAAAAATAAAAATTAAAATGTAAATATACAGATTTATGTAAGTAACAAATTATATAACTAATTTTGTTCTAAAATAATGTTTTCAATATTATTTACTACAATTATAAATTACAAATTGTATACTTTTTCTGGAGACTTGAAATTTTTAAAAGCGGACAAAATTTGTAAAAAATTTCAAACGGAGCGCCCTTTTTTTGGATGAAAGCCGCCCAACCCACTTTTTATCTCGTCATTACACTCTCTTCCTCTTCTCCCTCTCTTGTACTCTTCCTAAAACTCTCTCTCTCTCTTAAACCTCTGTCTCATACATAGCCTCTCTATAAATCTCTTCATCTAAAGTAAATTTTCTTCTTCAAATTAGGGTTTTTCAATATAGTTTGGCAAGGGCTCTTCCAATTAAGGGTTTCTTATTTTCAATTCATATGACTCGATTTCTTCGCTTTAACTTCAGGTAATTCATGTTTCTCTTTGGTTTTAGGGCTTCTTTAATTTGGATATTTACATTTTGTATTGTGTTGTATTTCGGAGTTATTAGAATCTCGAAACGGGAGTAGTTTATCTGTTCCACAACTTTAGTGTATTATATTTCGGCTGAGCAGTGCACTTTCATTTGTAATGGGTGAAAAGAATCTTAATAATCGAATGCTTGGTCACCGGGAGATTGTAAGTTTTACTAGTTTTAAGTGTATGTTTCTGTTTTACTGTTTGTTATATTCGTAAATTTGGATGATTTCCTAGTGTTGAATGAAATTTTGTGTGTGTTGTGTTAGTTATATTCTGAAATTTGGAAGATTTACTAGCGTTGAATGAAATTTAGTGTGGATTGTGTTTGTTATATTCATAAATTTGGAAGTTTTTTTTACTAGTATCAAATGTTGAGTGAATTATTTATATTTGTTAATTCGTAACCTTGACTAGTTTTGAATGATTTTTGTGTTTGTAAACTCGTAAGCTTGACTGGTTTTGAGTGTGTTTTTGTGTTGGTTTGGTTTCTGTTTTGCTGTATATTAGCTGGATTTGGTACTTGTAGAAGTATCAAGTGTATATATATGTGCTTTAGAGGGGAGGATTTGAATTGAGTAGTTTTGTGTGATGATGGGCATTTTGGTTTAGAAATTGTCATACTTTTGGATTTGTTTGTTACTCAGTAATTAACATGAATAGGTATCTTTTAATGAAAGACACGTAAGAAGTGTCTATATAGGTAACGTGTAAGTTGGTTTAGTTTAATTTTGTTTTAGTCCAAAATTTGGTAAAACTTACGATTCTAGCTTTTCGCCCAGCATCTGTCTAGATCCTCACTGTGACTTAATTTATCAATTTATAGAATAAGCTATTGGCGTCTGGTGCATGATGTCCATTTTTAAGTTATACTAATCGCTCATTTTCCAAAGCATTATATATACAGTTTAACTAGTATTGTCCTCACTTCCTCTGTTTACATTACATTTTCTCAAGTAACAGTAAGATTACTTTTGTTTTACATGTAGCATGGAAGTTACGTGTGGCTGACTTACAAACAAATGTACAACATTGTGATGAAAGTTGGGAATGCTATCCGCAATTATGGAGTTCAGGAAGTAAGTGACTATCTGGTATTTACCACGATTTATGAGTTTTTTTAATTTGATTATCCGGTGTCTAATAATAGAGCGAGAGCGATGTATATAAATATAGTAGTGGAGTGAACATGAAGGAAGAGAAGAACAAGAAGTCAATAAAATTCAGATTAAGTTATAATTTGCATTTTAGTTTGGTTCAAAATTTTGGAGAAAAAGAAAGAAATACAGCTTAATTATAAGTACGATTGAAGGTCTAAGATTGAGGAGGGTCAAGCAAGTCCGGATTTTATCTTCTATGATCCTGTTTTGTTGAAGTCTTTTATTATTTCTGTAACAGTACCTTTGTTGTTTCTTATTGTTATCCATATTGGTATCATACCTTATGGTTACATGATTTCATATTACATTTCATTTAATGGTGTGAATTTAATCTCTTTATTGGATACCTAAAATAATAAATGATGATATATGCCTTGTTTATTAATAATTAAGACGTGTTCATCTTGTTTTTTCCCGTAATTGATTTGTAAGGCGATAGAGTTGTAGTCTTGTTCGGTGATGTGCGAGAGATAATAAAAATCTCAATTTTAAATGATGGCTCTTGGTAATCATAAGGGGTGTGACTTATTTTGATCTTAAACTGCTTATGATGGACTATTGTGAACCATGTCACAAAAACAATGGCTAGAGTTGATGACTCAATTAATGGAGGATTAAAAAAATCTCTTATACTACCGATGACTCTATTTTATTCCTTTTAATTCTTGTTTCTTTTCATATACTTAAATAAGAAATTATCATGTACCTCATATTTTGCTCAGACTTGCTAAGAATGTTAGATGCTCACTCTTGCATATTTGTTAAATTATTTTCAGAATTTGGTTCTGCTTTACCAACTAAATCAACTGATAAAGGGAAGTAAAGGGTTTACAGAGTTTTCGTCACTTACGCTTATTTTGTTGCCAATGAAGCTAGGACATGGAGCTTTATGTTTCTATAAAATAATATAACTTTTTGACTTAAGCCAGGTGTGTGCTTTTGTGTTGCCTTTTCAATCAATCTTATATATTTATAGGTGTAGTAAGCAATCTTTGAGAAGGTCAAAATAATGTAAATTATTTGTTAGTTGCTGCTACGTATAGGCTTGAGTCCTTTTTGAAAAATGAAAAATGAGATTGTTAAATTAATTTATTTTTAGATTTGTATAAAAATTTTGGATGGTTTTGGGCTGTTACATAATTTTTTTGATTGTTAGTGGGTTGTTTAATGAGATGTAAATAGTAAGGGATTACATATTGTGTTGCTCACGATGCAACCATAATATATAAACATGATGTAAAACTCCTCACAACCCAACCCAACCAAGTAGCTTGATGATATATACCTTAAAAATGAAAGAATAAAAAAACATGTGTATATGCTTACGGCGATCCATGACCACTCTCAGAATATTGAGAGTTTGAGATTGTTTCACCTGAAGCTAAGATCTCGCTAAGCTCACAAGATCATTATCGTAATACCCTTTTTTTATAAATCGTGTGAACAAATGAAAGATGGTCACCGTCTTCAGGGTGCACCCTAAGAGAGATGGCCTTTGAGCATTTAATTTTAATTGTTGAGGATATAACATAAGAGAGATAGCTCACTCATGTTTTGGGGTGTATACTAAGATTCATGAGGCCTTACAACT
Source organism: Apium graveolens (assembly GCF_009905375.1). Taxonomy (NCBI): domain Eukaryota; kingdom Viridiplantae; phylum Streptophyta; class Magnoliopsida; order Apiales; family Apiaceae; genus Apium; species Apium graveolens. The sequence continues at coordinate 261,390,970 of NC_133653.1, forward strand.
TTGGTCTTACCTTCTAGTTGTATCTTATTGTACGGCTCGCTAGTGTCTGAAGTGCCTCTCCATAGAATTTCTTTGGAAATTTGTGGGCACCTGAAGTGGATTAGGGTACCTCGCTTCTCCAATATCTTCTTTTCTTCTGAAATTTTAAAATTAATATACAAACCCTCTTGTAGTCATTGCAGTTTACCTCATAATCATTATTGTACTAAAGTCGTGCACAGTGGAAAAGGTGTGTTATAAAAGACGAGGAAATGGTTTCCAATCAAGAAATTCTTCAAGCAGTTTGCGGAACTCGCATGATCATGAGTATATCTTTATTGGAAATTTTTGAATAAATATTTGTTCAAGGGCGTGCTCTAAGAGGGGAAATGCACCTCAGAACATTAATAATGTGTAGGATGTGCTCTTCCTGATTGAAATATAACACCCGATTACTCTTGATATTTTTTAGATAATATTTTCTTTCTATAAGAGACACAATTAGTATGGAACTTTAAGTGTTACCTCGAGAAAGCGACATAGATCTACAGACATGTCCAATCAGCTAACTCTCCTGTAAACTGTTGAAAGTCATTTAGGCATCAGATCTCTTAGTCAAGGTGCGTCCCAAGAGTTTGTGGGATTTCCTCCATGTAGAATCTTCTTCACAGTCTTCTTCATGCGTAAGTCTAAAAAACAAATAACTGAGAGCACAACAAAAATAGTTGATTGTAATCTTGAGGGATCGACCTAAGGACGATGACTAGATGTCTTTTATACTGTCTTCTTTTAAGAGAGTTCTCCTCTTGATCATCCTTTGAGTTTCCCCTACTAAGTCATCTCGAGTGAATAAAATTCTCAAATCTTCTAAACCAAATCTAATTTTCTAAACTTGTAAACCAAATAAGATTCTCATCTTCTAAATCGAATTGGATAATTCAATCTTCGAAGTTGAATAGGCTTATTTAATCTTTTAAACCAAATAGGTTTCTCGAATCTTCTAATTCAAATAGGTTTCTTCACTCCTCTAAACCATAAAGGTTTATTTTTAATAAAAATTTGTTGTTAGTTTTTCATATATATTTGGACTGTTAGACTTGGTATTTTGTTACCAGATCTCCTCAGAATTAAGGGAATTCGATAAGCTTTATTTAGGCTATAAAATCGTACAACTCAGACTTATGGAAATTGAGAATGAGCTAAAACAATATAAACAACTTGTCTACCGAATAAATCTTATGTATTTATAGGTGTACGAGTTGTCTACCGAATATAAACAACTTGTCTACCGAATAAATCCGAGTTTGCATCCATCTCAGCTCCTTCTTGGCTACAGTTGCAACCTTAACCCTTGTTTGATCCTCATGATTGGAATTCGCCATATGTGGATCTCAATCGTGCCCGCATCTACATCCTTCGAATCTTGATCGACCCCTGGATGAAAATCATCTTTTATGGATCTCCGTCATTTCCACCATTATACAACCTTAGTCATGGCTATCCTTCAGGTCTTATCTTTTTTCTCCAAAGAGCGTCCATCACTATAACATATCTCTTCTTCCCGCAATTATGATCTTGATCAGGATAACTTATTCTAGCGTAAATTTATTGACGAGAAAATTCAGTTACAACAAAGTATGAGTATGGTGGTTCTTCTTCAAAAAGACCATATAAGAGTTGTGGTTGTAATGAATACATGGGTGAGATTTTAGGGATTTTCGGTGGTTACATATAAGGCTTCACTTCCAACCCATAGTATTCTTTAAAGAGTACTTACAAAAAAAAATATTAGTAAATATCTCGTGTCATCTTTTTAAAATCATGAGGCATCCTATGTTTTTCTTATTATGTGACTTCCATATTTTCCTTTCCTACGAAAAGCCTTTTGCCTTGATGTTGCCTTACCTTGAGCTAAGATAAGCTTGCACTTTGTTCTTTTCCTTCAACTAGACATACTTTGAATTTTCCTAAGTTAGGGGTCCATAGCCCATGGTGCAACTTAAAACTCAATTATTCATGATTTATCCAATTACCCTTCTTGACCGGAAAATGAGAATTACCAAATTTAGGCTATAATAGTGTAAATAAAGTTATAGTTTTAAATATGACATTAATATCTTCAATTTTTCATATCAAAGTAAATTTTTTAAAATAAATAAATATCGTTATAACTAATTTTAAACCAAATATTATTATTTTTAAAAATCCCACCTTACATCTAAATAATATATGAATATCTTCAATTTTTTTTAAATTATTTTTTGTTTCAAAAGAAAACATGAAACAAACGAGAAGTTGTCGTATTTATGAATATTATCAGCAACCAAAATCAATATAACAATAAAAATTAAAATTTAGTTGGTACATTAAAATTTGAAAGCCTGTTAAACGTATTCGAGTAAATGAAAACAATTAGAATTTAGAGACCAAGGACAGTGCATGAAAAACTAAATTATAAAGAACAATTTTATTTAATACAAATTGAAATGTGGTATAGAACAAATTAAAAAATATATGCACAAGTCTTGAATAATAATGAATTTTAATTTTAGTTACCATTACAAATATTAACCTCGCAAATTAAAATTATTTTACAGTAATTTTAAAAAAATACAACAATGATTTTAATATGTGAAAATATAATAATTTAGTATTAAAATAAATTAAATAGAGTGCATAAATAATTATTTAAATAAATGATCAACCAAACTTGCTAAGGAATACACAAGTTTAAGATCTCTAAAATTGAAATTGAGTGTGCATAGAACAATTTAACCCACATAGACTTATTTATTCATTATGCCTTAATGGGCCAAGCATATCACAAATAGCCCACCATACAACAAAACCTAATTTTTATTAGTATATTTACCTAATTTTTAAAATAAGCCCAACAACATTTTAATTTTGGCCCAATATCTAATGGCAACCAGCAAAACAAAACCCTAAATTATATCTATAAATAAAGATGATTAAAGACTTCATTCCACCCACCCCAGCCGTAAACTAATAAAAAAAGCAAAACTAATCCTCCGATGAATGGCTTGGGCTTTCTTAGAGCAAAACTATGACAAATTCCAGGTTTGTTTATATCTTACATGTTGATGAAAGTGTCTTATGAAGTATGAATTATAATAAATTATTGTAATTCTTTAAAAGTTGTTCATTCATTTCTGTTCAATCAACACTAGTTTTAATTTTAGAATAGAAGTGGTGGGGTGTATGTTTTACGAGCTTGATACAGAAGTTAGGTAATAATAATAAGAAGGGGGAAATAAGAATCGAGTTTGATTATGTGAGATAGTGAGATTAGAAAGAAATCAACACTTTTTATATATGGTTATGAAAGTTTTGTAATGTTTAATATGTTATAATTCACTTAAAATATGAGGTTCCCTTAGGCGATACTATTATAAAGTTTGTTCTAGTGTGTGTTTCTTGTGTAATGGTATTAAACTAAGTTTTATTGAGAACAAGAATTATACAAGCCGTGGGGATTTTTCTCCAAATTTTTTGTTAAGTATAGGTAATTCACGGCCTAAAGAAATAATTATGTATCAATCATTAATGATCAGTCATACCTAAATTTGTGTATTCAATTTATTCATTGGATAATGTCCAAATTAGATAAGTTATATATACACCTATAAATGTGGCCATATAGTGATATATGATTTATAATGGATTGAACTAGTTGGATTCATTTTCTCTATGAATACTATCAACTTATGTAGACCCTTTGAGACACTTTCCTTGGTGAATATTGATCTTTATTCATATATAATTTTGATTTTTTTTTTGTTTTTGGATATGGATTGAACATGATTGAAAACTTAGTTGATTGAGCTGTTGTAGACAACATGAAAACGAATACACTCCAATAAACTATTCCTACACTTTTAGTCTATTGTGCTGATTTTAATTTTTTTTTCCAAATTTTTTATATCAAATTTCTTACACATGTTATCGAATTTTGCCAATAGACAATGAAGAAAGTGCTCCAGAACATGCTCCATAAATTTATAATGCAAGCCTCACCGGTGTTCTCTATTCTGCAGGTAGTGTACTTACAAATTTATTTTTTTACAAAATACTCCATTCATATTTTCATTCACTATTCATTTATTTGGTATATTTTATCTTCACTTGTATATTAAAATGCACACATGGAGAGGTGAATAGATGTTATTGCTGACTATTTGTTAAACTGTCAAACTGTCGAGAATACTTGTTATTATGGTCTATTAACTATTTGTTATTATATGCTTTTCGTGAGTTTAGAATCGTTATGAAACCCACAATATAAATATTAACAAATAAGCAAAACAGAGAAATTTAGGTAGGATTTTGCTAGGAGAATATATAATAATTATTGAATTGATAGGATCACAAGATTCGAAAATTTATCACTCATAGTAACTTGCTCGTAACCGTGTTTCCTTAATCAAATGCTCTCTACAAACTATACTATTCAAGCACAAACTTCGGTGAAATGAAACTAATTCCCTAAATCCTTGTTTTCCAAACATAGTACTCGGTTGTAATAATATTGCACCTTTGAAAAATACAAGTTACATGAAACGTACTATTAAACTTATGAACCCAAATACAATTGCATGTGTATACTACTAGAATTTAACATGAAATGATATTCATCGAATGCGCTCTAAAATGAGTACACACTATAGAATATATGAACTATTAAATAGTGGATAACCCCAACGGTCTTGAATTGAATCAGTGTGAAAGTAGGCACTTTGGTTTCTTTAAAATTAAGGATAAATAGGAAGTATAATACGGATATGTTGCATGTAACCTGCGCTATAATATTGTATGCATACATGTGAATACAATAGTCCTCATAAATGAAGTCCTAAATGATCTCCTTGAAATAGCAGATAATCTTTTTTTTGCTCTTTTTTGGGCTCAAAACATGTGAGATCATTGTCAATCATCACCAAGAGCTTGATGTTAAGTAAAATTAAACTTAAGTCTAAATTTTAGCTGGTAAGAAGTTTAATCAAGTTTCTGCAAAACAATGTTAGTATAAAACAAGCCAATAAATAGGAATCTTTTGATCTCCTATCAGCTTGCTATTAGTGTGATAATTAGAACTAAAGGAATATCATATTAAATGTCAGTACAAACATTGTCAGCAATAAATATTTTGCAAGTTCATTTTAATGCTACCAATGTATCAAATATTTGTTAAAACATCTAAAATAGTGAAATATTTCATTATAATGAGAGTTATGTAATGTGTGAAATCTATTTGTAGTTAATCCTCTATCTGAAACAAACACAGACATTTAGTTAATCCTCCTAGTTTCACACAAGATTGACATGTGGCTCATGTGTAAAAAATATTTGTCCTTTTATATTTTCCACTACGTCTTCTCCCGTGTAATGTACCCCGTTATAGAATGATCTCTTTCTCACCCCTTTCCCCAAAAAAAATAAAATCATGAACCTCCTAGTTTCCAAAATAGGCTTTGAACCTTGTTGGAATTAAATTCGTATTAATGTACACTTGTGTTAAAGTAAATTCAGTAAAAAGAAATTAGATTAAAAAAGTCTAAGAGTAGTCGAGATGTTCTAGGAGAAAGTGATTTCTTCTTTTATGTTTTCCACTAGTTCTTCTCGCGTGTAATGTACCCTGTTATACAGGGATCTCTTTCTCACGCCCCTCGCCAACCAAAAAAAATCACGAACCACCTAGTTTCTGGTAGGGAGAAGTTGTAGGATATAGTTTTGTTTGTTCCTAGTTTTAAAGCAACGTTATGTAATCGGCTTTTGTTTATCTTACAAAACAAGTCGGAGTAAAGTATCAATATATTATGTAGCACCGCTGACTAGAATGACCATCAGCTTGACCAAAAATGGGATCTAGAATAAGCAAATATGCAATCTCGAGCCATGATATAAATTCAATTTATTCAAAATATTAGGTCACATTTGGCTTCACTCTATTTTAAGAAACTATTTATTATTTTACGTACGTGATACTTTGTGTAGCTTGTATTCGTAACTTGTGTACTCTATTTTAGTTAGTTTTGGACGATACTATAGTAATTTGTAATTTAGACATTAATTTTTTTAGTGATATGCGTAAGATGTTGTACTTATTTTCCATGATTCTTTAGGGAGGATGTGTAGTTTTATGTTTACTCGAAGAAAGCACCTTCCTAACCATGATTTTTTTTCTTTGTTTGCTATCTTCACGTGGTCCAGTATGTTGTTGGCATATGTGATCTACTAATTCTTTTAACTTGGTACTAAACAAGCAAATCGACAAAATTTACTATAAATTTATTTACATAATTAAATTAAAGTGATAATCAATTAGAATTAGAAGTATACGACAAAATATGCTAAGCAATCATTGTTAGGACAAAGTACCATTAAATATGGGAGTTAATATGTGCACACCCTTGATGTATACTCTTGCAAATTAACTCCAAGCTCTTTATGTTTGATAAGAATAATTTGGTCTTAATCCCAATGAAAGGGTGTGCACTAATAAATGGAGGTGTGCACGTACGTATAAACTTCTCCAAATATTCACAAGTACATAAAACGGTATTTAAACATTTTCTTGTAAGTAATGAGTAGGAAAAATTAATCTAATAAAAACATATGTGCATGCACATATCTTGGATATTGAATGCTTACAGTGTTACACATAACTGCTAAGCTATAATAGTAGTGTACTAAACAGATGTTAATGTATGAGCAGGAAAAGCATCTCTCATATTTTTGTATTGAGACGTATGGAAATACAAAGTTGATGTCATAATTTAGGATACTAGATTCAATGTAGAAGGGGTTAAAAAAATTTGGTTTGCTGATAGGTTTCTTCTTCTTGTGCAGTGTCTGAGAATGAGACGCCGTCTCATGGATGAAAAAGGAGAAAAATTGTAAGACCCTCCTCCTCCATCTGCACTTGGCAAAGGGACATTTCCAATGACCGCTAGCAAGAAACATCTTTCTTCCCCCACGTTGGAGTCGACAACCCAACAGTATTTCTCTGCTTTAGCCAACAAACATCTGCTGAACCTCCATGATGATTCTGATATGTCGGATGCTGACACAGTGAAGTCCTGAAAAGCTGCTGTGGAGGTAACCAAGGCTGTCAGTTCATATGTAGATCTAAGGCGTTCCAAATAATCAGGCATCGTGGAATCATCCGAGATGGTGGCTATGAATATAGTTCGGGTTAGTCAGTACTTTCAGGGAACTGAAAAAAGTAAAGTTATGTCCCTTTCAGTTGTGGAACACCCAATTTTATGTTGTTTTGCAGGTTGTTTTGCAGGCGTTAGCTTGGGCTCGGAGTCTCCAGGAAATGTGTGTACAGGATGCTGCCCAAATATCGAAGTTGACTCAAGAACTGGAGGAAGCACAAAGCGAGGTTAACTTGGAAAAGATAAATCAGGAGATGGCCGAGAGATTAGTTGAAAAATTCAAACAAGAGTACATTGCAGAGTTGAAATCTACTGGTGAAAAAACTTGCTTAAAAAGGAAAACTGAAGAGACAAATAGGTTTAACGATGCTCTTTCAAATGCAGAGGTTGATGGCTACAATAAGTGTGTGAAGAAGGCCAAAGAGAAGGGCTTGAGATATAAGAAGCTTTTGCTGGATCCTACCAATGACCCCCTTAAACAATCAGCAAGAGAATTCACTAGTACCACTGAAAAGCTTAATAATTTGGATGATGTTCCTGAATCTACTGCCACTGTCCCAACTCCTAATGCCATATCTCCTGCTTAATTTTTCAGTTGTTTTTTAACCTCTAGGCATCTTTGCACATGCCATTTTTGTCTTGCCTACTTTATTTGGGTTTTTTCCACAGTGTATGCCACAAAATATATATATTACTAATACATGAAGGTTTACTAGCTCTATATGCAACAAAATTTGTATTAGGAGATGCATTAACAGTTTTTCTCGTTGTCCAATAAAAGACAGAAAATGCAGCACTCAACTTTGACCAAAATAAAAAATTGAATATCTATTTTTACATTTTGTAGTTTGCGTCCCTTTTGCTTAATTTTGTGTGTAAACTATGAATTTCAAAATAAAAAACTAATTTTTATGTATTTTACATATTTTAAATATTAAAAATTAAATATATCATATTTTTAATTTTTTGAGTAATACTACTGATTTGAATTTCATTTTTATTTTATGGTGTTAATTTCAAAATTTCACAAAAATATTTTTTTAAATATATATATTTAAACATTAGTTTTAATTTTATAATAAATTTTAGAAATAAATTCGTTGCATATCACCTTTTTTTAACTGTCCTCTCTCTCTTTTCACACTTATAATGGACTACAGTGCATGAATTGAAAATATTAAATATATGTACTTGATATATTTTAATAAATATTAGTAAAAATTATAAATGTAATCAATAATTGTTAGGGTACAATATTTTGTTTATTATTACAATATTTTGTTTATTATTACATCAAATTTTAGTAATTTGTTAGAATTTTTTAACATTTTGGATATTTTAGAGTTGAAAATAGTATATTTTGGATATTATTTCTTAATAAAGAGTATAAATATACTTAGAGTAACTCAAATGGTTGTGTCAAGAGGGGTGTTAACCCATCTTACATGAGTGTTCAATGCCATTGACGTGCCAAACTCATTTTGCATTGACTGTCAACTTCCTTTATACTCTCCTTTATGATCCAATAATGAATAAATAATTATATTTCTAATATATTTATATTTTAGATTTATTTTTCTTAAGTATGTGAAGTTATTATCTAAGAATGCCAATTATTGCAGTGTTTTGTAAAAAAAAATGTCAAAATTGATGCGAAAGATAGAAAATATTAAAAATAATATTTTTAATTACGTGGAAAAGTGGACAGGTGCCAACCATTGGTAATGCTCTTGATAAAGGTTTTAATAATAATATGAAACTCACTAATTAATATATTTCATCAGTCATCTACATTATTAAATGAGCAAATACAAGCAGAATACTGGAACCAGTTACTCATACTCTAAAATAAAGTGTAATAAGATAGGCACAGTACAGGGCAGTAATTCTTTTTTACTGGTTTCAGCTAGGATGAAAATGCCAATTCTTTGGAGTAAAATGCGAAGTGAGTACCTGTACTTTGGACATTCTGCAAGGTGTGTAACTCGAGTTCAGAGTTACACTTAACAGAGTTAACGGGAGTTAACAGTGTAAACTCAGTCCTTACTGCTGTAGTCCATAGAATGAATGGAGCAGAGCAAATTGTAAATGCTCGCCTTGCAGCTACAAGGGCATTAAACAATGCCCTGGATTTTGCACAGACTAACTTTCAGAATGAGATGGAGCGGAATTTCATCATGAAGGTGTTTGTGAGGCAGCCATGGCAGAAGACACTCTAATTAGGCAGGCTGCTTTTGAGTGTCTTGTTTCAATAGCATCAATGTATTATGATGTGCTTGAACCGTATATGCAGACAATTTTTCAGCTCACTCTAATGCAGTTAAAGGAGATGAAGAAGGTGTTGCCCTGCAAGCAATTGAGTTTTGGAGCTCTGCCGTGATGAAGAGCTCGAACTTCAAGATTATGAGGTCCCTGATTCTGGTGATTCTGGTGATTCTGGTGATTCTGCAAGCAATTGAGTTTTGTTGAGGTATTGTTAGGGAGCTTAAGGGATGCTCCTCACACAGCAACTTTCGAACATTATAAAATGTCTAGTTGAAACTGCTGATAGAACTGATGGAGGTGACTCTAAACTTAGGTCTTCTGCGTATGAGACCTTGAATGAAGTGGTTAGCTGTTCAAATCTTGAAAAATCTTTTCAAATCATTGCACAACTTCTGCCTGCTATTATGTATGTCTAAGTTGGTACAGACGGCTGAGCTCCAAATTGAATCATGAGATGATAGGGAAAAACAAGGAGATTTGCACGCTTCTCTCTGTGGTATACTTCAAGTAATTATCGAGAAGCTTGGTAGTCTTGAGAGAGTATCCAACCCCCAATTAATGGCAGGATTATGGTATTCATATATTCCAGCTTGTCTACCTTAAATTTCATGGCATCACAATTCTTGAAGTGTTCAAGTGGCAAATCTCCTGCAAAAGAATTGTTGTAGAGGTCGATGATTCGCAACTTTGGAAACTCTGAATTGGTGGTATAATTCTGTATTGCACCATGGAACAGGTTGGATCGCAATATTAGGACCTGCAGTTCTGGAAGAGTTCCAAGCCACAAAGGAAATGAATCATCAATTTGATTCTCTCCCAGATTAAGAACTTCAAGCACGGTGCAGTTTGCTAATGATCTTGGTAGTTATCCCTGGAATTGATTTTCTCTTAAATCCACTTTCTTCAGTCTGAACTCATTTCAGGTATGCTCCCTTTAAAGTTGTTCCTTTTCAGATCCAGTATCATCAAGTCATTGCTGAAGTTTCCTAGACATGAAGGAATCTTGCCAACGAAGTTGTTGTCACTCAGTTCTAACACAATGAGGGATTTCACATTGCAGATCAAAGGCGAGATTTCCCCTGTCATTCTATTTCCTGATGCAAAATAAGCTAGAGTTGATGCCGGGGGAACTGTGAGTGAACCTTCCATCATTTTATTCCAAAGGGCTAATAAACGTAAACGAGTCCATGGCAGAACAACTGGATTATGCTCAAATCCTGTTAGTTGGTTCCCTCCAAGCCATACTGAATCCATACTTTCTTTGCTTCTGTTCCAAATATATTCTGGTATGAGGCCTTGAATTCGATTATCATCAAGGAACAGATCCTCTAGCTCATCTTGAAACTGAAGGAAATGTGGAAACTTCGTCATTTTGCATCCACTTAATGCCAAGTACTTGAATTGTGGAAGAGTAATATTGGTTATGTTATTTTCTACTACAGAAAAATAGTTCTGCGAAAGTTTGAGAGTAGTTAGTTTTTTTAAGCTAAGAAATATATCTAATTCCACAATTCCACTGAGATTAGCATGAAAAAGATTAAGAAATTCAAGATTTTCAATCTGTGACAATGATGTTGGAACTGATCCCTTCCACGGATTGTAAGAAAGGTCAAGATGTGTTAAACGAGTTAGGTTCATAAACCAAGATGGAACAATCCCTGAAAACCTATTATGATTAAGATCTAAATAAGTTAGACTGGTAAGATTTGCAAAGGATGCTGGTATATTGTTAGTGAAATTATTGTGAGCAAGTGACAGATAAGAGAGTTGTGACATGATTGCAAGTGATGGAACCTTGCCTGAAAAATAATTTCTGCTCAAGTCCAGTGCAGTAAGTGTGGTCATGTTACTAACTGTGGCCGGAATAGAACCTGAAAAAAGGCAGTTGTTGATATTTAGAATCCTTAAATATTTGAGTTCTCTTATAGAGTCAGGTAACTTGCCGGACACATCTGTGTAGTCAAGCCTTAATTCCTCAAGCTTTAGACTAGAATCAAAATTTTCAGGCAAATGACCGCTGAGTTTACGGTTTCTCCCAACATCAAGAACTTGTATGTTTGGCAGCAGGAAGATGCCAACCGGAATTTCACCATATAAACCACACCCTCTGAGCCCGAGAGATGACAGAAAGAATAAGTTGTTTAGCGAAGCAGGTACCATAGATGTAATGTTCACCATACTGAGGTTAAGTTGTATCAAGTTTGTCAAGTTTCCAACAAGGCTTCTAAAATTACGTGTCTCGAGTTTCAAAAGATTTTCCTGGGATGAGAAACCTACATTAAAGGATAGATCAAGAGAGGTCAAGCTGGACAATTTCAAGATTTCTGAAGGAATCTGACCAGAAAATACAGAAGATGAGAGATTAAGACGTGAAAGTCTCGAAAGAGAAGCTATTTTGGATGGAATCAGGGAGTAATTAAAATGGTTGTCAGCAAGATTTAAGCTGCGGAGGTGATTAAGGCTAAACAGGCTGCTCTCGGAGTCGATGGAACCATAGAGAAAACTGCTACTAAGATCAAGACTATCAACATGGCCTGTTTGTTGGTCGCAGTACACTCCTTCCCACGAGCAGCAATCTTTGCTTGTGTTTCCTTGGAGTTTCCAGGATAGGATCTTAGGATAAGCAGAAGGCGCATAAAAGGCTGTTTTCGAGATTTCGAAGCCTTGTTTGAACTGCAACAAGGCCATTCTCTCCTCTACATGGCAAAGTGGCTGCATAGAAGGATTTGATTTTGTGCTAACTACTGATCTAGAATGAAAAATGAATAGCAGAAAGAGAGGATGCAGTATGGAAACTGTATACAAAGATAATGACCCCATGAGGTGAAGCTGTGAAGTGTGCCCTGCATTATTGATTTTCAACAGCCCTTTAATGTAATTATCACACAAAACAATAAAACAGGAAGATGCAAAACTGAATTGTGAGCAGGAAACTTCATTTTCTTGTTAGTATGTGATATGGCCACTAGATTTGCATTACCAGATTCACAGTATATGATATGGCCCCTAGATTTTTTCCTATCAAATTAATAATACTAAATTACTAACATAATTGTGAGTACTACTATAGGCTATAGCACATTAGAAACACAATTCTGCCATTGCATAACTTCATCCACTTGCGTATATATTATTTTACTCAGTTCATTGGTTTCCGTGTAAATCAAAAATGCTAAAAACTCATACGGACAGAGGGAGTATATTTATATAATTTTTTAAAAATTTTCTTTTTTATAAAATTTTGAATATTAAAATTTTATTAGAAGAAATAATATAAATAAAATAACTTATAAAAGTATATTTTGAAAAAGAGCATTATAATGTTTGTAAAATCTCAGTCTCGTAACTTATACTACTCAACAAAGAGAGTAACTTCCAAATATGAAATGGGTTACAACAATGTTCTAAAAAATATCTTATAATATAATAAAATATAATGTTACAGTGATTTAAGAGAATTTTTTTATATATAAACTCATGCGATATAACTTGTATTTGTGTCTTATTATTAAAATAATAATATATAAACTATGATGAGCAGTGAAATTAAATGATGAAAATAGAAAGATGTGTAAAAAGGGAGGAAAATAATTTTTAACTAAAATAAATAAAATATGGCATACTTGATAGCATCTTAAAAATGAGGCAGGTGATAAACTAAGAAAATATTTTTTTATAATATGCTTAATTTTAAGATAAATTTGGAAGAACTCGCTCTCAATATTACTATTAGGATTAGTGCAATGATCTAAGGGATATTTAAATAATTGAGCTCTCTACCTTTGGCCTGGATTAAGTGCTCTTTTGTAAAATTTTAAAATAAGTAACTTACCCCGTTCGTAATTAAGTGCATTTTTGGAAAATCTTAAAATAAGTAACTTATGACTTAAAATGAATAAGTGATTTACAAGTGATAAGTAGATAACACTTATAACTTATAAGTTACATTGTTTGGATTATTTTACTTATAAGTCAGAATTCTTTTTTACTTAAATTAATCAAAATAAATAATTTTTAAATATAATTATCTTAATTCATGGATTTTAGATTAGATTAACATTTAAAAATATATTTTTTAAAACTTAAGTCAATAAAAAGGCGAAAAATCAAAATAAGTTAAGAAAAAGTACGTTGTTACTAACATTCAACTTATTAGCTTATAAGTTGAAAATCTAGCTTATAAGTTGAAAATCTAACTTATAAGTTGGGTCGACAAACACTCGTCGATAAGAAGTTACGGGCTTATAAGTCAATAAGTAACTTATATTTTGTTCCCAAACACGCCTTTTATAACAACTCCAACAGCTTAGCTCTTTAGAGTCTTAGGCTCTGTTTGGGATTGCTGTTAAAAATTGATGCGGTGTTAGAAAAAGTGCTGCTGTAAAAATCAGATGACTGTTTGGTAATTTTTTTGATACGTATATGTTCTGATGTAAAAAATTAAAAATAATGATATTTTTGTAAGGTTTGATGGTGAAATCAACATCTGCTTCCCGCAATAGCTGAAAAACAGCTTTTTCTAAAAGTACGGGGGGACTTACTTTTTCTAACAGCAGCTTTTAAGCCGAAAACACTTTTCTGAAAAACAACTTTTAAATTTTAGCAAACAGTCTTTCAACTGCTTTTCAGCGAAAAGCTGTTGTTGCTGTCTGCAACAACAATACCAAACACACCCAATGTCAAATATAAGGAACATGGAGAAAAAAATTACTCCAACAGTATCTTAGTGATTCCTTAAATCACTAAGATCCACTAAGATCTTCTTCCCATTCCTTATCTTTAGCTAACATCTCTCCTCTTCTAACTTTTATTTTATAATATATATTTGAAAGAAACACTTTCTCTTTCTTTACTTTATGTAATAATGTTACTTTTTAATGATTAAATATTGTATAAGGAATGAATATACGGAATATTGTTGGAGTTGAGAATAGCTATTGATGTCTTAAAAGTTACTAAGATTCAATATTTTATATTAAATTTATGAAATGAACTAAAAAACTATTGGAGATGCGCTTAGTAGGGGAAAAAAGAACTTAAGACATATGTAGGTTGCACGTGCGGCACAGAATTCAAAGTTTATGGGTAAAACGTGTCCTTCAGGGCATGGCGCGTCCGTTGGAGATTTGGAACAAAAATCACCGGAGAATCTCGAAGGTTTCGAGGAATGATTAATGTTACGCTCTCTCCTTTCCTCCCTCCTTTCCTCCCAAATGTTTATATTTGGGTTGAGTATGGAATTTAAGAAAAATGATACTCCCTCCCTTAAAAATATAACTGTCCACTTTCAAAAAAATTAATATTATTGAAGTTTAAAGGATAAATATAGTTAGTTGGATTTAAAGAATTGGGGTAAAATAAAGTAATAAATAGTATTGATCCCGCTAAAAATATTATATTATTGGACGGGACTATAACAAAATAAAAATTTGAAAGAAAATTCGTGGGGTCGATATAATGTCATCAAACTACAATAAAATAATACAAATTATCCATTCGGTCTAAAATAAAATAATAATTACCCCAGGCTAAAAAAAATTAAACAAAATCGTAAGTATAATTAGATGGATTTGGTTGATATAACGGGCCGCAAGGTAGCATACTTTTTTTTCCATTGACATATGAAATTTTACCATTGATTCGCATTTAAATATATTAAACTGACATAAATCTGAATATGGTTAGTTGGATTTGGTCGGTTAACATACTAATAACAATTCGTATACTATTGATCTCAGCTAAAATTTACCTTTTAATTATATGTAATAATATTTCGTAAACATACCTATAAATATCAATAAAAATAGAAATTTTAATCATTACATTATTTTTTAAACTGTAGTATCACTAACTTATACATCTTTTGTGTATATTAATAAATATTATCAAATCATATTATTAAAATTTTAAATAAATAAGTTTCATAACTTAAATTTTTACTTCAAATTAAATTAAAAAAAAACTATGTAATATAAAAATAATTTATACATAGCACGCGGTTTTTTCGTAAGTAATTCGCAGCCGCTTCGGGTGCGCACTGGGTAAACCCTACATGTTCACGTAGTAGCCTGCAAACCACGTGAAACAAGGTAAACCCCATTTAAGTGACAGACTCTGGCTGAGGAGACATAATCATAAATCCTCCTCCCGTGGGATTCGTATATCGAACTGGTTTTAGGTTAGTAATTAACTTAAAAAAGATCTATTTCTAAGTAAATGATGTGAAGTCTTACATAGTGTATGTTTGTGCAACCGCTTTAAAGCCTCGTTTAAATTTTGAGCCCGTTCATCTATTCACTATTCACTTGAGACAAATTAAACAATCACTGATATAATCATTTTTGAGTAAAAAACAGAAAGTTAGAAAACCTAATTTTCAAGTTTTCATTCTTCATTTTCGATGAGAGTCCATTCCTTTTCTTTCTATATTTTCTTTTTTAATTTGTACAACCTTACACCTTGTGCGATATACGAAATATTTTTTATATAATATAATTTTTCTAAATTTTATTTGATTAAAATTTTAAGATATAAAATTTGCTTATTTAAATTTTTTAAATAATGGATAATTATCATTTGATTTTAATTTTATTTCAGCTCGTTTCATTGTATAATCTTTTTAGCTCAGGTTAAATCTCGAGTATTTTACGAAAATTGAGTCAAATTTCACCGACAACTTGGGTAAAAAATAGGGAAATTATCAAGAAAACCAATTTTGGGGTATTTATTTGCAAATATACCAACATGTAATAGTTATTGCAAATATACTATTAATTGAAAAATAAAATCATTTTTTTACAATTTTATGTTTAAATAACACGACCCATTATCTCATCTCTCTCTTCACTCATCGCGTTCTCTTTCTCTCTCCTACTCACTCTCGATCTCATCTAGGACTCTCTATGTCTCTGTCTCTCTGTATATCTCTCTCTCGTTGATCGATATATCTCTCTCTCGTTGATCGATTAATGTAATAACAAGAAGACATTCTTATTGAAATCAATAAGGTGCACAAGAAGCTATGAATTAGTATCATTTTCCTCCCCTCCCTTCACTTTTGCTTACTAACTTTCCCAGAGTTCTGATTTTTATCACCGGCTATGTATATATATATGCATGTATTTATGTATTTTATTTTATGGTGAATTTTGTTGATTATAGAGATGGATTAATTGGATAATTTGATGTCCAATATTCATATTTTTGTTGTTGCTGTTAATTTAGTTTTTGTGGATTAAACTCGTAATTTTATGAGTTTTTTTATGTTTGGTAAAATATAGAGTAACATGTTTACCCTAAAACATCTTTCTCGTCTTGTAGATTGTAAGTGATT
This sequence comes from Apium graveolens, assembly GCF_009905375.1. Taxonomy (NCBI): domain Eukaryota; kingdom Viridiplantae; phylum Streptophyta; class Magnoliopsida; order Apiales; family Apiaceae; genus Apium; species Apium graveolens. The sequence goes on from NC_133653.1 coordinate 261,407,728, forward strand.
GATTGACTTGTGGTGTGAAAATTTAATGTGAAATATGTTGTTCTCGTTGTCTACCAAATGAAAAGTGAAGTTTTCGATGAGCTCTTTTTGTTCCTTTTCAGAGCGGTGCATGAGGGTGTGCCAGGTGTTCGACGGGAAAAGGGCCCTCAATCATCCTAGGGCACATTTTTTTTAACGTAGGTGTATATGTAGTTAAAATAAAATAAAAAAGTAAAAAAAATAGAATTATAGTTTTTAATGTTAAAAATGTAAATGAAAAGAAAAATATGTGAGATATAGTATATTATACACGTACGTAATACTGATTGCTTTCTTGAATAAGTCAAATATATTCTAAAAATAATAATTTAAAAAATCATATTAATATAAATAAATATTTATATAAAAAATTGTTATTAGTGCCATCCTTACTCTTCTAACAAGATAAACTCCCCATTTAAGTACCAATTTAATTGATTTCATTAAAATTAGTAATTTAACTATGTATACTAGCTAACTTTTTTTCTCACTTGCTCGATCATTCAAATAATAATTATGTTATAAATATAAAATAAATAAAAAATGGATTTATACAAATTTAAATAGCTGTACATACAGATTTAAAGTTACATATATCATTTTTTATTTAAATTTTCAATTTCTGAAATTTAATAGTTTGCGAGAAAATTTTGATTATTAAATTATTAATAGTAAATGTGCTTAGAAAAGCTAGAACCTAGAATGACGATTTTATGATAATTTATATCATATATTTACTTGTTTTATTATTTTACAATTTTGTTAATTTTCATTATGTAATACAGTTAATTTATGCACTTTAATTGTTATGTTACTTTTATAATTTACATGTTTTTTTATTATTTCATGTATTTTTAAAAAAAGAACTTAAATTATTAGGGTACTCTTTTAAAATCTTGCACAGGGCCCTCTAAGGCCGCCTTGAATTAACAAACAAATAATGTTCTTACATGGGGTTGTATTGATTAGTTTTAAATAATTAAATGAATGAAAAATATGAAATTATGTGATGAAGTATGTTCTGATATAGCCTCTCATATATAGTCAAGTGTTTAAATTAGGATGAGTTTGTATGAGGAAATAAATTTTGATTAATATAAATTCAAGAATTTTTTTAGTAGTTTATCATTCATTTGTTGGTACTCAATCATAGTTGTTATTTACTTTCTTGTATATGGTTTGTTTGGCTGTTCTGATCTTCATGTTAATGTCTGTAAAAAAATATCCCATCCGGTGCCTACCTCCAGTACATCCTACAAATCAACATTTGGCGTTGAAAATTAAATTTATTATTATGAGAGTGATAATGAATATATCGATGATGCTAATGAAGATGCCCTTGATTATGTGTCAAATGTGAAACTGGAGAAACGAAAAGCACCAGTGAATAAGAAGCTGCATAAACGTTCGAAGAAGAGCACATACACGCTAAATTATATTAAGATCTTGTAATTTGAACTTTTGATGTAGTCTTTTAATATTTATGCTCTGTTTAAGTTTGAATTCTTCTCAGACTTATTAGATTTATGGTATGGAGTTGTAAGAAATGTTTAACAAAGTTTAATAAATTATGACTTGGTGTTTTTAATGTTTAATTTATATTTCATTTGAGTTTGCACAGGTGGTTAAAACTGAATGCAATATTTTGTGTAATAACTTTTTTGAAATATGGATTAATGAAGGGAAATGGGTTGCCGTAACTAATACATTATTGCCACACCTGGTTTGTTTCTCAGTAGTGACAAGGAGCAATAGGAAGAAATTCATATAAAATCAGTTGTTATTTTATGAATGCACTTTTTGGAAATGTAGAATTATAGTAATATCTTCTTGTGTACTCTGTATATGAGTTCATTAGATGTTGCATTTCTGAGTTTAACAAAAGTTAAAATGGTTAATTACATAAGTGATTACATAATGAGTTTTGAGTAAGGGTGTTTGCTTCGATTACACTGTAAAATATTTCATAATGGTTGCATAATGTGTTTCATAGTCAATTAAGAGTTGCATTTATAATGTTTTGTAATTAAAATTTTAAACATTGTATAGTTGTTTGCATAAATGGTTACATGTAGGGTAAAATTAGAGATTTTACTATATTTGCATTAACGATTCGTAATTATTTTTATATGTTTCATAAATTTAAAAATGTTGCATAGTGAGTTATATAATGGTTATCATATTTTTTATAGTTGTATATGTGGTTGCAATCTAGATTTAAATCATGTGTATAAGGTTACTTTAAAGTTGTGGTGTGGTTATATTTAGAGTTACATAATGGTTGTATTAGATATTATTTATTTTATAATTTTTATAGTTGCATATGTGGTTGCATTCTAGGTTAAAACATGTATATAAGGTTGCATTAGACAAGTGACATTTAGGATTGCATAAGTAGTTTCACACAAAGTTGCAAAGAACATTGTGTATTGGTTTTTATCACAAGTTTGTAAGGTAAAAATAGAGATTTTACTGTAGTTGCATTAACCGTTCATAAAACGCTTATATATTGTATTATAAATTTGAAAATGTTACATAGTGAGTTATATAATGGTTATAATATTCGTTTTCATAGGGTTTTTATCAAATAAGAGTTGCATTAATGGTTGAATAAGGAGTTGTGTAGGTTTTTAAGAATTTTGTATTTTTTTCTTTAGGTTTAGGTGATAAATATCGCATAAGAGATTATATTATTGATTACCGAGAATTAAATTTAAGGATTTTTGCATAAATACCCAAGTTGTAGAAAATATTTGTAAAAATACAGATCAACCTCATATGCAACCACATATGCAACCGTTTCAATATGCAACCTGCATCCGTATTTTTACAAATATTTTTATAAAAATTGGTATTTTTGGTAAATTCCCTTAAATTTGTTTCTTCACAAATTCTGTAATTGGATTTTGGAAGCTTGAGTAAGACTGTACATTTGAGGTTACATTAAAAGTTTCATAATAAATATATTAGATATTTTTTTATAGTTATATATGTTGCAATCTAGGTTTAAATGATTTATATAAAGTTGTTTTTGATTGATTTGTGGTGTGGTTACATTTAGAGTTACATAATGGTTGTATTAAATATTAATTATTTTGTAATTTTTATAGTTGCATATGTGGTTTCATTCTAGGTTTAAAATATATATATAAAGTTGCATTAGACATGTTACATTTAGAATTGCGTAAGTAATTTAATAAAAATTTACAAACAACATTGCATATTGGTTTTTATGACAGCATAATATGAATATGTATCATAAGCATTTGAAAGGTTTTTGAGGTTTAAATTTTCAATTTGGATTTATTTGAGTTGTACCCATTGTTGGATTTTGGATTTCTTTGAGTTGAAAATGTAATTGAGGTATATCTAGTAGAGTTTTTTTGAGTTGCATTTGCAGTTGAATATTGGGTTTATAGTTTGGTATTTATTTGAGTTGCACTGGTAGTTGTATTTTGGGTTTCTTTGAGTTGCAAATATAGTTGCAGTTACCGTTTCTAGTTGAATTTGAGAGTTATTTACGTTGCACATGCAGTTGCTTATAGTTGCTCATAAGATTTAGAGTTTAGAATTTATTTGAGTTATACCTACACTTGCATTTTGGGTTTCTTTGAGTTGCAGTTCTAGTTTTTTTTTAATTATACTTTTTTTGCACATTCTTACTTTCTGATAATTTTGTTGTTTATTTTAACTACAACCTTATTTGTTTAATCTCCATATACAATTAAACTCAAATTTAGCGATTATAAAAAATTCATTACTTATAAACAAGTAAATATATTTCTTTGAGTTTCTACAAGTTCTCCAATTATGTCCATTTTTGCCACATTTTCCACATTTGTTTTGTTTAAATGATTTTTTATTTCTCTCCCAAGAAGTTTTATATCGTCTTCAGTCTCCCAACTCTGATTCTTCCTTGTTGTGGGTATACTATCACATTTTTAATGTGTTCTGGTATTTCCCAAGTATTTTTATTTACAAAAAACAAAATAATTTCCTTCTAAGCAGCCATCATTGTTTCTGTTTTGTAATATTCTAAACAACAATTATAAGGATCTAGATTTAATTTTTGGAAAATAACAACTGCATGAGCACATGGAATTTGATCCAATTGAAACCTGAAAATCCAGATCTATGCTTAACATGATATCTAGATTAATTAAACCAGTTACGAAATAGAGAAATATTGACAAACCTATAACATGCTTCCAGAACTCAATTATGCAACCTAGCAATCGAAATACAACATGGTTCCAGAACTCAATTGCATCAGGGAAGTTGTAAACTACAAAATAGGATTATGTATACATTTTAGAAAGATAAACAAATATATGACTTCTACATCACTTTTAAATTATGTGCAACCTAGCAAGTATTACATTGCTGGATATTTCTATTGCAACTTGAAAGTAGTAAAATAAAAGCAGGTCAAAATATCAAGTTTATATGGTTGAATGTGTCTATTTCCTTAATATTGAATTATTACTAAAGTTGATTATGGTTGAAATTAAAGAACATGCAATGTGACACAGTCTTGAGGATTTTCTAATATCCTACATGACACAGTTATAAATATCAATATCAATCCCAATCCCAATTTTCTAAATTTCAGAACAGAGTAACTAGTACACTCTTAAAAAAATATATGCAACTTAATGCATAACATTTTTGCTGAACTTAATTGCATTAGGGAAACCATAAACTGAATTTTCATGTTACTATTACAAACATAACTACTGCCTTTTTATTAGTCAGTTTTTGAAATTGTGCAACCTAATGACTAATTACACAAATGCTTTGAATTGCAAATTAAGCCTTATAATGTGCAATGAGATTAAAATTGAATTCATGCATGAAAAAAAACATGTTATTAATCTTTTACTTTGATAAAACTTTACAAATTTATGCCATCTAACATCTAAATGGCAACATCCTTAGACACATCAATTGTAATGAGAAATATCTAAGATTAAAACACACATAACTTATACTTTCGCAATCATACTTAATCCCTCATTTTGACTTAACTTTAAAAATTATGTAACTTAACAACTAAATCACAACATGTTTCGATACATCAACCGCTACTAAAGCCTTAAATGAAACCAAAACTAACTTTAACTTTAGCAATCATAATCAATCCACTATTATGACATAGCTTCGACACATCAATCACAACTAGAAAAGTTAATATGAAACCTCGTGTGCCTTCCACGTTTGAAAATATAATCTAGTTGAATAAGAATTTTACATATTTTCAAAGTTATGCAACATAATAACTCAATCATATGAAATTCTGCAACGTGTTATAAAACTTAAATTAAAAATTGTTCAAACTTAGTCATAAACTTCATAATCAAAGTTTCGTAATACAAAAGAAGCAGATCTACAAGTTTTGTATAAAATCAGTGATTAGAAATTACCTTTTTTGCGATTTAAATAAAAAATGTAGAAGTAGTTTGACTTTCGATTTCGATGATAAGCACGAATCAATTGTCAATTGATTTTTATATTTTTCTTTAATAAATCTGTATGTATTGAAGGGAACGATGATATTTGCTGATAAGAAAGGGAAAATAGTTGCATATTGTTGATGGAGAAGAAACTGGGCAACGCAACGAAGTGTACAAAACGGTAAACAAGGTTATTTCTCTGTTTCTTCTTTTTTTGATGCGTAGTTTTGCAACTAAAATGCAACTATAAGGTACAATTGCATATATTTCTAAAATCCTTAATTAATTTTGCAAATCTTTTCATTGTTTAGTATATTTATGAACAATATTATACTAGTTAAGCTAAATATATCTAATTATGTTTAGTTTTATTTTTTTAACCCGGATCAATATTATAATTTTATTTTCATCAGGTTGAATACTGTATATTATATAGTTTTATTCCGATCATAAATCCTTGTTTTTAAATTTTCATTTTATCTTCATATTCTGGTATCAAAATTATTAATTGGTGTAATTTGTAATTTACACTTTATTTTCTTTCAAAAAAAATTATAACTTATAAGTTATGATTTACCAAACACATTATCAAATTATAAATTCCTAAAACGTAAAAATATCCCAACAACTAAATAACTTATAAATACGATATTCATATCACTTATACGATACTTTTCAATTTACACTTTTCAATTTTAATTCCTAAGTTACATCTTGTAAGGAACCCAAACGGACCGATAATTCTAGAGAGAAATAATCAAATACGTAAGTTGGGCATAGTTTGTCGGATGTGCAAATTACTCTAAATTAACTTAAAACCCAGGCGATGCACGAATATTTTTCTTAATATTATATAAGTTTTCAAAAAAAATAAATTGAATTGAAATCTTAAATTTGCTCATTTAAAATTTTAAATGATATAAACATACGTGTTTTTACAAAAAAATTGTATATTCTAATTAAAAGTTAAATTTTAGTTTGGATCAATAATATATGTATTATGATTAGTCTGAAATTAAAATGATTTTATCCCGAATCAATAATTTATATTATTGTGTTTTAACCCAAGGCTAATTATACCAACAAAATTCAACTGCTTATTTTTAGTTTGACTTTACATTTTTAAACCCGATTCAATATAATAATTTTATTTTAAATCAGATAAATAGTATATATGATTGTATTTTAGCTAATCGCAATATATTTTGATAACTTAACTTTTGATAGTATAGATATAGTTGTCTACAATATCTATATAATAATTAAATTGTTAGTTATAGTAAAGATTGTTATAGAAATTAATTAAATTAAATTAAATTAGTAGAATAAATAGACTTTATCAACTAGAATAATATAAACATGAATATGAATTATTATTTAAATTTGTAGAATACTTGACTTTAATATCAAATATTATAATACATAATTTAATACGAATTTGACTTTATATTAGTAGAAAAAGTTAACTCAATATCAATTAGAATTAGGATGACCAACTGACCAACCAAACTTTTAAAATTTCGTCTATTATAATATAGTAAGTATAGATACGAATATAATTAATTATATTTTAATATTTAATATAGTAAGTATAAAAATTTAAAATAGATTAAGATACTCCGGAGAGTACCAAACAAACATAATTAAATAAGATAATGACATAATTAAGCGATAATAGTCAGACTTAATAAAAAAAATGGTGAAAAAAGGAGTTACGAGACTGGGGTCAGATATAAAACAGAGAGGCAAGAGAATTAGGGTGTCGTTGTGTCGGGGTGCTAGGTGAAAAACGCTATAGTAGGAAAAAATTAAATTACCTATATTTGATATTTCAGATAAAAAGTTGATTTTAATAAGTGTGAATAAATCTTTTAAATTATAAAGGTTAGTTCATTAAAATCAGCGTTTACCAAAAAAACAGGTATCGTACCAAAATTTTTAATATTTCGTCTTTTATATCTATTACTATTATATAAAAGACGAAATATTGAAAGTTTTGGTACGGTACGGTACCTGTTTTTTGGTACACGCTCTGAATTATCTTTATTTTACTTAAAAGTTTTATTAGCCATGGGAATCGAATTATAATAGAAAAAAAATAAAATTGTTTTCAATTATAACACGTTACCTTTTTTATTTTTCTAAATTAAAACAATTTTTTTAAATATCACACCCTTAGTAATCGAATTATAATAGAAAAAGAAATAAAAGTCGTTACCAACTATAAAACGCTACCTTTTTATTTCTCTCAATTAAAACAACTTCTCTAAATATTACATACAAGTTTATTTAATAAAATTTACTATTATATAAAAGACGAAATATTGAAAATTTTTGTACGTTATGGTGCATATTTTTTGGTACACGCTGAATTTACTGAATTATCCTTATTTTACTTAAAAGTTTTATTAGCCTTAGGAATCGAATTATAATAGAAAAAGAAATAAAAATCGTTTTCAATTATAACACGTTACCTTTTTTATTTTTCATAATTAAAACAATTTCTTTAAATATCACACCCTTAGTAATCAAATTATAATAGAAAAATAAATAAAAGTCGTTACCAACTATAAAACTTTACCTTTTTATTTCTCTCAATTAAAGCAACTTCTCTAAATATGACACACACGTTTATTTAATAAAATATAATAATAATATTATAACCACCAATAACTAATAAATTACCTCTTTCAACTACTTAATTGTTTATTTTATTTAATTATTATTTTACTTAAAGACTTTGTTAAGCTCCTTGACTTTAACAATCAATAAATTATTAACTGTTTTACAAAAATAACTAAATATCATCATCCCTATTTCTCCACAACAATAACAATCTCATCTCATAATGCAAAACCCTCTCTTCTTGAAATAATGCAAAAGTCTCTAACTAGTAGTTGTCACAGATATATTTTTTACGGGGTCCATATTAAAAAATATTTGTTTTATATAATTTTTAGTATTAATGTAAAGAGAAATATACTTAAAGTAAGTATTATCTCACTACGCCATAGATGGCCTATCGCAATGGTTTAATAATCATGCGTGTTACAAAATTATGTTACCTTAGGTATGCTCATCTTAGCCTACCGTTGCGTTTTTCATGTTACCATAGCCTTCGTAACATGTTACTATACCTTCAAAGTGTTACATACCGTAACATGTGGAAACTTATGTTACAATAGGGTGTTAATGGATAAAAAAGTAATATTTTACAAATAATTAAATTTATATAATTATTTGACTTCAAAATTAATCAATTTTGATGACACAATTAAGCAATAATTTTAATATTAGCTAAGATTGATAAAATAAATTATTTTTGTTAAATTCTGTAAACTGTACTAATTAGTAACTGATAATTTTTTATTATTAAAAAATTTGAACACTATTTAAACTTAAAAGTTTAGTAAAAAAATTAGCAATGTTGGGCTCTCGATAAGGCGTACTAAAGTAGGCTCAAAACTTTTGGAGAAGCGGTAGTTTTTTGGACTGACTTGGGTAAAATTTTAGAAAAGTCAAAATTTTAAAATTTTAATATAAAATTTTAAGTAATAAAAAATTAAAATATTATAATTCTCTTTCATTCTGATACGAGCATTGATGTACACATTTTTAAAAATAAAAATTAAAATGTAAATATACAGATTTATGTAAGTAACAAATTATATAACTAATTTTGTTCTAAAATAATGTTTTCAATATTATTTACTACAATTATAAATTACAAATTGTATACTTTTTCTGGAGACTTGAAATTTTTAAAAGCGGACAAAATTTGTAAAAAATTTCAAACGGAGCGCCCTTTTTTTGGATGAAAGCCGCCCAACCCACTTTTTATCTCGTCATTACACTCTCTTCCTCTTCTCCCTCTCTTGTACTCTTCCTAAAACTCTCTCTCTCTCTTAAACCTCTGTCTCATACATAGCCTCTCTATAAATCTCTTCATCTAAAGTAAATTTTCTTCTTCAAATTAGGGTTTTTCAATATAGTTTGGCAAGGGCTCTTCCAATTAAGGGTTTCTTATTTTCAATTCATATGACTCGATTTCTTCGCTTTAACTTCAGGTAATTCATGTTTCTCTTTGGTTTTAGGGCTTCTTTAATTTGGATATTTACATTTTGTATTGTGTTGTATTTCGGAGTTATTAGAATCTCGAAACGGGAGTAGTTTATCTGTTCCACAACTTTAGTGTATTATATTTCGGCTGAGCAGTGCACTTTCATTTGTAATGGGTGAAAAGAATCTTAATAATCGAATGCTTGGTCACCGGGAGATTGTAAGTTTTACTAGTTTTAAGTGTATGTTTCTGTTTTACTGTTTGTTATATTCGTAAATTTGGATGATTTCCTAGTGTTGAATGAAATTTTGTGTGTGTTGTGTTAGTTATATTCTGAAATTTGGAAGATTTACTAGCGTTGAATGAAATTTAGTGTGGATTGTGTTTGTTATATTCATAAATTTGGAAGTTTTTTTTACTAGTATCAAATGTTGAGTGAATTATTTATATTTGTTAATTCGTAACCTTGACTAGTTTTGAATGATTTTTGTGTTTGTAAACTCGTAAGCTTGACTGGTTTTGAGTGTGTTTTTGTGTTGGTTTGGTTTCTGTTTTGCTGTATATTAGCTGGATTTGGTACTTGTAGAAGTATCAAGTGTATATATATGTGCTTTAGAGGGGAGGATTTGAATTGAGTAGTTTTGTGTGATGATGGGCATTTTGGTTTAGAAATTGTCATACTTTTGGATTTGTTTGTTACTCAGTAATTAACATGAATAGGTATCTTTTAATGAAAGACACGTAAGAAGTGTCTATATAGGTAACGTGTAAGTTGGTTTAGTTTAATTTTGTTTTAGTCCAAAATTTGGTAAAACTTACGATTCTAGCTTTTCGCCCAGCATCTGTCTAGATCCTCACTGTGACTTAATTTATCAATTTATAGAATAAGCTATTGGCGTCTGGTGCATGATGTCCATTTTTAAGTTATACTAATCGCTCATTTTCCAAAGCATTATATATACAGTTTAACTAGTATTGTCCTCACTTCCTCTGTTTACATTACATTTTCTCAAGTAACAGTAAGATTACTTTTGTTTTACATGTAGCATGGAAGTTACGTGTGGCTGACTTACAAACAAATGTACAACATTGTGATGAAAGTTGGGAATGCTATCCGCAATTATGGAGTTCAGGAAGTAAGTGACTATCTGGTATTTACCACGATTTATGAGTTTTTTTAATTTGATTATCCGGTGTCTACAACGACTTATGAGTTTTTTGAATTTGAATATACTGGTGTAGGTAAAGTAGTTTCACGTTGTGTAGGCTTGTACATACTAAGTTGTGCAGTATCTTAAAATGAATTCAACTTATATTTGTTCTGTGTTAAGGGAAGGGTTATAACGTGCATTCAGTTTGAAGGCAGAGCCCTATATTAAAGTCACCAACCATTTAGGTCTTACTCTGAGCAAGAAATTTTCCTCAGTACATAAAGTGCAGATTCTTGTGTGTTTGGTCTGATGCATATATTACAGAAACTTATTCTGTTGATTAGGATTTACGACTACTAAAGTTGTTCAGGAGGAAGGGGTGAAGGCCTAAAGGATTTCTATACGAATCAAATCATCAACTCGAGAATTCCACTATCGTAAACTAATATGCTAGACTCATACCAAATATGGTTGTCATTGTTAACTTTGTAAAAGTCATTTTCCAGCTCTGCTTCTTTATATTCATATTCATGTTATACCATTGCTTCTCCCTTACGTGTAATAATGTTTTGTGCAGTTTTTGAAATAGTTTAATGTAGATGAGACTTATGGTCCCCACTAAACCCAAAAATAAAAAAAAATACTAATCATATTATGGTATATGATTGGAAATAATTTTTGCCCCCAGTAGAGAATTTTTTTTTTATAAAGAGATGTCTAACTTGTATGTTTTTAATTTATTTTAGTGCCCTGTCCCCTGAGTTAAGGTTTTCTAGCTCTACCATTGCTTTTTGATATAGATTCTTGTGGATCTATTAGTTAGCACATATTTAGATGCTGTTTAGGAAGACCAGGGAAAATAAACATCTGTTTAGCATGTGAAGAATACAGAACCTAAGTTTGTACACCTTTCTTTACTTATGCTTAGATTGTAGAATATTATTACAGAAGTAATGCAGAGTTTTGACTGGTGATAATCTTATAAATTTGAATTGATTATGAAATTGGCAGCGCTGAATTTAACGCCTAGTGATATTCATACGCAGTTTATGCTACGGCGCTTACATGGATCATGGGGCAACGTTATGCTGAAACATCAAAAATAATGTCAGCTAGGATTGTTGCAGGGATCAGGTAATTTATATCTTCACATCTGCAGTTTGTTCATTTAAATTTGCAATTGAATCTGTATAAAACAGATGTTAAAGCAAGATATGTGATTTTGTTGAATTTACTTATCTGAGGGGTTTCTTAGCACCAGAACAGTCAGTTAATATACATTGTTCTGTCATGGATGCGAAATTCGTTTTTAGAGGTTGTCGCCCTTTTTTGACATATACCTCTTTGTCCACAATTTAAATACTCACCTGCATTTATGTTGAACCTGTATTTCTGGAATTACATGATACTGTAATGCTTTGTCTACGTTCTGTTGAATGCATGTCACCAGATGCATTTCTGTTGAACCTGTATTTCTGGAATTACATGCTACTGTAATGTAATTTCTTTAGAATTACATCGTACAAGGCTTTATCTATTTCGGTTATATCATCCCTGCCCCTCTAATATTTTAACTTTGTTTTGTACGTACATTATATTTGTTTTATAAATTCTACCATGTTTTTGCACTCTCATGAATGCGGTTTACTGTTTGTCTGCTTAAAGCATCTATCAGAAGTGCTTAACTAATTTATGCATTGTTATCTTTGGGGTATCATGCAGTTAGGGACATGCTGGTAAAAGAGGACACTTAACAAAAAGTGGACCAAACACTTGCGTCTGAAGTCGAGGAGAATGTGAAGAATTTCCAGTGTTACTATTTTATTAAGTTTATCTTTTTTTTCCTAATGATTAGTAAAGAACTGAACTATTTTGTTTTGTTAAAATAATTGTCGTTGTCGTAGTTTTAGATATGTGATGGTTTGAATGTTTGAGTTGGTTTGTATGTAATACATTTTGTGGTATGTAATGATGGGATTGTTCGATTTCAAATAGCATAATTTCATGTAGTATATGTGTTCAATTTACAAACAAATTATGTCAAATTAATATAATACAAATCATTATAAAAAATGGGGCTCACCTGTGGGCCCCAATATGGGCCCCACAAGTGGACCCCATGTTTTTTTGCAAATTCAAAGTGCAAAGGTAACATATATAGTGTGATACTATAGACATACATTGACGTTACCTTTGATGTCTATTGTAACACAAAAGTCCATGTTGCACCAGGGCAAAGGAAATGTTACCTTAGGGGCCAAAGGTAACTCGAAAAAAAGCAACTTAAATTTTATGTTAACTTAGGCCTTTTTCTGGCTGTGGTAACACTTTTTTGGGCCTGTTGTAACATTTTCTTGGTGTTGCTGTAGGCCATTTATGGTGTAGTGTCTTACAATTCAATTATATAAACAAAATAGGAAAACAATTATTTGATTTTTGAAGTCGAATTATTTATCTATCGATATTATTATATTAAATACGAAACTTTACGGTACTTCCTTCAATTACATAATTTCCATTTTTTTAATTTTTTTTAAGACGAAACATTGAAAGTTTTTTGTACGGTACCTTTTTTTTGGTACACGCTGAATTTACTGAATTATCCTTATTTTACTTAAAAGTTTTATTAGCCTTAGGAATCGAATTATAATAGAAAAAGAAATAAAAATCGTTTTCAATTATAACACGTTACCTTTTTTATTTTTCTAAATTAAAACAATTTCTTTAAATATCACATCCTTAGTAATCGAATTATAATAGAAAAAGAAATAAAAGTCATTACCAACTATAAAACGTTACCTTTTTATTTCTCTCAATTAAAAAAACTTCTCTAAATATCACAGACAAGTTTATTTAATAAAATAAAATAATAATTTTTTTATCGTAGGTAACCTGCAGCCACTACCCTTCAGGTGCGCACTGGATAAACCCTACGGACTCACGCAATAGCTTGCAAATCATGTGAACCAATGTAAACGCACTGAGTAAACCCTACGGACTCACGCAATTGCCTGCAAACCACGTGAACCAAGGTCAACTGTATTTAAGCGACAGGCTCTGACGCAGGAGGTATAATCATAAATTCTCCTCCCGTGAGATTCGAACATGTGACCAAGAGGATAGTTATCCCCTCTTTAACCAGCTGAGCCAACCCTTGCGGCCGAATAATAACTAATAAATTACCTCTTTCAACTACTTAATTGTTTATTTTATTTAATTATTATTTTACTTAAAGATTTTGGAAAGCTCCTTGAACTTAGCCATCAACAAATTCTTAACTGCTTTACAAAAATAACTTAGCATCATCATCCATATTCCTTGACAACAATAACAATCTCATCTCATAATGCAAAACCTTCTCTTCTTGAAACAATGCAAAAGTCAAAATCATCTGCAGCTCTAACCTGTCGCACATATATTTTTATGGGGTCCACATTAAAAAATATTTGTTTTATATAATTTTTAGTATTAATGTAAAGACAAATATACTAATTAAGTATTATCTTACAATTCAATTACATAAACAAAATAGGAAAAAAAATATTTGATTTTTGAAGTCGAATTATTTATCTATCTATATTATTATATTAAATACGAAACTTTACGGTACTTCCTTTAATTAAATAATTTCCATTTTTTTAATTTTTTTTAATATTTTTACTCAAATGCCCTTACTTAGGGGTCATTTGGCAAATCTGAATTGAATGATTAAGAATTCTGAATGATCTGAATAAATTAGCAATCTGAAAGATAATTAAGATTTATGAATGATCTGAATAAATTAGCAATCTGAAAGAGTCGAATAATATCATTTGGTACATGTATTTATAGAATATCTGAATGTCATTATTTTCAATATTTAATTATAAAAATAATTTGATAAAAATGGGTCTCAGGATGACATTAGACAACTCCCCATGAGATTATAAGCTATTATACTTTTTAATGACATTTTGCCGTAAATACCAATTTTTTCTAAATTTACAAATTTAGCCTCGTGCATTTATATGAGAAAACGTTATAAACTCATTCTCAGGTAATGATTCATAATTTTTTTGTTGACAAATATTTTAGATACTGTAATGGAATGATATCATATAGTGATTTAAATATTTCTTAAAATTTTCTTTTCATGATTAATTTTTCAAAAAAAAATATATACGAGTTTTAAATTGTAATCATGCTTTATATTTTAATTTAGCAAAACATAATTTTATAAGAATTATTTTTTTTAACAAAAACTCGAAAATATATAAGACTATTATAAAACATTTTTAAAAAATTAATATATTACAATAATGATAGCTATTATTATTATACTAATAAAATGACATATTAATATTTAACAATGGCACACTACATATAAACCCTAACCGATATAAACCCTAACCGATATATGAATGCTTCATCTAGAATTTTTTGGAGGAATGGTTCAGCCTTATCTGAAAGCATCGAAAAAGAAATATGTCCCCCAAACAAGCTGATTGTAAGAATCGCTCAGATATGACTTCATTGAGGTGCATTCAGTGGAAAACAAATGAGGCCTTAATTAATATCTAACCAATTACCTTTATAAGTAAAATGCGTTGCTTTTTTTATTTTCACCAACAAAAACAGCTCTTTCTCTACAAATATTTTAGACAATTCTTTTTAATCTATACCTTTTTAAATGAAACATGTTGTCTTTTCTATTTTCTTCAAATAAAACAAATATTTTTCTAAAAATATTATACACAATTCTTTTAAATATATATGTTGAGTATCTATCTATTAATCTATCTATCTTCTATATTGTCTATACTATTATATTAAAGACGAAACAATCTAAGTTTTGTTGGTAGTCGGGCTGGTCAGCGTAATTATAGTATTATTTAAAATAAAACACTTTCATAAATAGAAAAATATTCATTACAAAATTATAATATGTCTAATATTTTTCGTTAAAACAAAAATAAAATGTAAAATTCACCCGGCCGGCTAAACAAAATTACACTATTGATCAAATTTTAAATAAAATTTTAAATAATATTGATCCCACTAAAAATATTATATTATATGACCAGACCTAAACAAAAATAAATATTTGAAAGGAAATTTGTGGGGTCGATATAATGTCATCAAACTAAAATAAAATAATAATCACTCTGGGCTAAAAAAATATAAATAAAATAGTAAATATAATTAGTTGGATTTGGTTAATATAACAGACTCAAACTAACATAAATTTTTTGCCATTGATACATAAAATTTTAACATGATTCGGGTTTTAACTTATTAAACAAACATAAATCTGAATATAGTTAGTTGGATTTGATCGGTGAACAGAGTAATGACCGTTCGTATACTATTGATCTCAACTAAAATTTATATTTTAATTAAATATAATAATCTTTCGTAAACGCGCTTATAACTTTCAATAAAAATATAAATTTTAATTATTAAATTATTTTTAAAACTGTAATGTCACTAATTTATACAACTATGTGTATATTAATAAGCATTATCAAATCATATTATTAAAATTTCAAATAAATAAGTTTCAAAACTTAAAATTTTTACTTCAAATTAAATTCAAAACAATTATATAATATTAAAAATAATCCGTTTTAGGCTGGTAATACTAATAGATAGATAGATAGATTGTATAGAAGATAGATAGATAATCAATATATATTAAAAAGAATTATTCATAATATATATTTAGATAAAGATTTCTTTTATTTCGAGAAAATAAAAAAAGGCAACATGTTTTACTTAAAAATGTATAGATTAAAAAGAATTGTCTAAAATATTTGTTGATAAAGAGTTGTTTTAGTTGGTGAAAATAAAAAATTACCTTGATTTACTTATAAAGGTAATTGGTTAGATTTTAACTATATAAGGGCAATTGTGTAAAATATTAATTTTATTAAGAAAGGGCAATTATGTAATTGAAGACAGTATGGTAAAGTTTCGTATTTAATATAATAATATAGATAGACAAATAATTCGACTTCATAAATCAATTTTTTTTAATTTTTTAATTGAATTATAAGATAATGCTTATTTTAAGTATATTTATTTTTACAATAATAGTAAAAATAATATAAAATAAATATTTTTAATATGGACCCGTACAAAATATATTTGCGACAACTACTAGATTATTTTGACTTTTGCATTTTTTTAAAAACCGAGGTTTTTTGTATTATTTTAAACAATGAGATGAGATTGTTGTTGTTGTGGAGGAATAAGGATGATAATGCTAAGTTATTCTTTTAAATCAGTTAAAGTTAAAGAGCTTAACAAAGTCTTTAAGTAAAATAATACTCCCTCAGTCCCTTCCAATTATTTACATTTCTGAGAAAGTGTCTGACACGTATTTTAAGGTGCATAAAAATTATACTTATGTAACTTATTTTTATAATTTTCTTTTTTTGAATAAAAGTTAAATGTTTTAGTTTTTATTCAGAAAAATAAAATTGTAAAAAAAAATTACAGAACTATACTTTATATGCACCTTAAAATGTGTGTCGGACACTCTCAAAAAAATGTAAACAATTGAAAGGGACGGAGGGAGTAATAAAATAAACAATTAAGTAGCTGAAAAAGGTGATTTATTAGTGATTAGTGGTTATAATATTATTATTCTATTTTATTAAATAAACTTGTCCGTGACATTTAGAGAAGTTGTTTTAATTGAAAGAAATCAAAAAGGTAACGTGTTATAGTTGAAAACAATCTTTATTCCTTTTTCTATTATATTTAAAACTAATAAAACTTCTAAGTAAAACAAGGCTAATTCAGTAAATTCAACGTATACCAAAAAATAGGTACCATGCCATAATATTATTCTATTTTATTAAATAATTTGTCCGTGATATTTAGAGAAGTTATTTTAATTTAGAGAGATAAAAAAGGTAACATGTTATAGTTGAAAACGATCTTTATTTCGTTTTCTATTATAATTTTAATTACTTATGCAAATAAAACTTTTAAGTAAAACAAAAATAAGTGTATCAAAAAACAAGCAACCAAAACTTTAAATATTTTGTGTTTTATATAATAGTAATAGATGTTAAGGCCACATTGAGAGTTCTCAAGCAAGAGATTTCACTCAGCAACCACACTAGTAAGTGCAGTACTTTAGTTACTATCTTTGTACTCTTTTAAAAATCGGCAATTTATCCGATAAATTGCTATTGAGATAGATGTTGTGTTAGGGGGAACACGCACAGGTATAGAACCAAACAAACAATGCAAAACACACACTCAATATATGATGCGGAAAAACCCACGTCGCAACTTGTATTATTAATCAAAACAATTATCAATAATACAATCAATCTCACCAAACGGTATTCACTCAAGCGATACTTAAGTTAAACAATACTCAAGCATACATCAAAACAATAACATGACTATGTATATATAGTCATCACAAACTTAGCCAACAAGACACACCTAATCTGATTACAATAATAATTGTCTACCCATACAATTATTACCCATTCCCATTATAATAATAATTGTCAACACATACAATTATTACCCAACTCAATTATGATAATAATTGTCTACCCATACAATTATTACCCAATTCAATTATATTTTCTATCACCAAGACCATACTACCTATTGGGTTTAACCCCAACAATCCTCCCCTTCAACCCAATATGATTTCATGCACAACTGAATTAACGGTCACCATCAAGTCATCGACGTCGATCGCCCAATACCTCCCCTCGAACAATAACCCCTCCTTCTATTACAAAAAGATTTCTTTTATCTTTTCGACCATTGAGTATCTCTAAATCTTCTTTAGTGACTTTCAACATACTGTTCTTCATCATAACAGTATATCCCAAATCAACTAATTTACCCAACGAAATCAGATTTCGATTTAACTCCGGTATGTATCTTACTTGAGTTAACTTCTGAACACGACCGTTGTGACGTTTCATTATTACCTCACCAATGCCAGCAACCTTTACCGTTTTACCGTTCGGTAAAGTTACAATCTTTCCCTCACACTTTTTATAGGACGAGAACCACTCCCTCCTACCACATATGTGATGAGAACATCCCGAGTCAAACACCCATTCTTCTTTTGATCCCTTCTCTTCTTTCTCTTCTTGAACCAAAAGAACATCTTCATCAGCTTCTACAAGCGAAACACTACCCCCTCGATTTTTCTTCAAATCTCTCAAGTCTTCTCTTGCCTTTTGACACATAAATTGTATATGACCCAATTCCTCACAATAAAAACACCTGATATTAGGGTTATGTTTCTTAGCATACTTCTTTTCCGTGTCACGCGCACGTACCATAAATGCACTTCCATCAGATGTGTCACTCGTTTCTTGTTTCATCAATCTTTCGGCCTCCAGAAGAACAACAATAGTCTCATCCAATTCTAACTTCGTTTTCCCAACCAATAAAGAAGTCATCACAGTATTATACTTCTTCGGTAGAGACACTAGTAGTAGAACAGCTTTGTCCTCATCCTTTAATTTTTCATCCAAATTATTTAGCTGGTTGATTAAGTCATTAAAACGATTCAGATGATCTCTTAAATCTCCATCTTCTTCCATCTTGAGCCCAAACAAATCTTTCTTGAGAAACAGCTTGTTGGCCAAAGACTTTGAGTGATAAGTCTTCGTTAACTTCTCCCACAAATTCTTGGGATTGTCCTCTTCAAGAATATCATTCTTGATTTCCGGTGCAAGGGCCAACCGGATCGTTGATGCCGCACGTAACTTCATGTCTCCCCACTTTGTATCATCAACTTCAGTAGGCTTCTTCCCTCCGAGAGTCGCATATAACCCTCGTTGAATTAACAGATCTTTTACCGTACTTTGCCACAAGGTAAAATTGTTTCTTCCATTAAACAATTCAATTTCAAATCCCCCAACCTTTTCCATCATGAACCTTGGCTCTTGATACCAATTATTAGGGGGAACACACACAAGTATAGAACAAACAAACAATGTAAAACACACACTCAATATATGATACGGAAAAACCCACGTCCCAACTTGTATTATTAATCAAAACAATTATCAATAATACAATCAATCTCACCAAACGGTATTCACTCAAGCGATACTTAAGTCAAACAATACTCAAGCATATATCAAAACAATAACATGACTATGTATATATAGCCATCACAAACTTAGTCAACAAGACATACCAAATCTGATTACAATAATAATTGTCTACCCTTGCAATTATTACCCATTCCCATTATAATAATAATTGTCAACACATACAATTATTACCCAACTCAATTATGATAATAATTGTCTACCCATACAATTATTACCCAATTCAATTATGTTTTCTATCACCAAAACCATACTACCTATTGGGTTTAACCCCAACATCTTGATATGCTAATGTGAAATTGCGGGAAAATGTTTTTTAATCAAATGATTAAAATCGGAGAAATTCATAATTTGATTCAACCACAAATAGTTGGACCAAGAAAAGAAAACAATTTGAGAAAAGAGAATTCCATTGAGAGTTAGAGGGAAACTAAAGTGAGAATATGAAGTGAATCCGTGAAAACTATGTTCTTTTATAAGATAATAGACCCTGTACAATGCAATTTTATTCACACTCTCTCGAAATATTTTTTAGCTCTACCTACTGATTACTTATTCTCATTAGAAAAACCATATGTATAACATAAAAAAAATAATAACAAATTTCGGTTTAATTAAACATATGAACATGGTAATGATTTACTAAAGAAGCACACAACATTGCAACTATTGAATACAGAAAAGAAAAACAAAGAAAGCATTGTAACATAATCATATTACAGTGAGCTAGAAATTGTGTAACTCAAGCGCCCCAGTAAAACCCTCAGACCACCACTGCGACAATTTATGGGATTCCTTAGTCTTTGTCTTGTTCAAATTTGTCACAAGATAAGCAGTTGGAAGCAGATGATATGGTTCTGTAGCTAGTGAACGTGATGCAACAATACTCATCACAGAGACTTGTGTTCCCATATTTCCAACTGTAAAAGCACCTATACTCACCATTTTCTTTCTTTGCTCGAAGTAAGCAACATACTGTGAACAAATTGGATCCTTTGGATTCACAAACAGGTACGGAGTCCACCCCGAAAGCTTGATAAACGGGTTATCGACTTGCGATGCCTGGTGGCCTATTAGGCCTAATGATAATCCTGCCCTGATTACATCCCCAATAAGTCGAGCCCCGAACTTTAATATCTTGTTCTTGATTAGTAGCTCCAAAGGTATTGATAGTGAACTGAATGGCGGATTGAAAAGATATGTTTCCAGGAGAAATCCCATTTTTACCATGTTTCGTCCAACTAATAGTGCAATAAGTGAGCCTAAAGAATGTCCTGCTAGCCATACATTTGCAGCACCAACTTGATCAACTAGTATTTTCACAACTCTCAAGGCCTTTGCAACTCGGGAACTGTTTTGAAGTTTATGCTGAGAAAATACGTAGTGCAAATCCAGTTTAATATCTTGTTTTATTGTGCTCCATTTGATTACTGTACCTCGAAATGCAAGCACGTATTTGCATGATGATGTGTTCAGGGGGGATTCAAACTTGTAGATAGCTCCGAATATCGAGGAATCGGAGTCATCTATGAGCACTTGGGGCTGTGATTGGAAATTGAAAGAACTCCACCATGGAGGTGCTAGAGCATGATGGCCTTTTCGATTGTGTTGACGATCTTCTTCCAGAACGTAGACGCCTTGAACTAAGCTTGCAGCAATGGATCTTCTGTGCTGTGTGTTATCCCTTCAAATTTGTACATGCAACCTTTTGTTAGTACATGTAATGTAAGTTACAAATTAATCAGATGTGAACATTCTATAACTAAAACACAGTGCAAGAATGATGTAGAATAATATTTTTGGGTTAATTTGATCTACCAGTTAGTTGCACTTAAGTGTACAGGTACTGAATATTTGAACTTATCTTTCCAGGATGCCATTGTAACCAAACCAGGTCCTTTTTTCCTCCTCTTCCGCTTGTTTCCCTTTCTTCTCAATTACAAAGCATAAATGCTTTTATAAGAAAAAATATTGGAAGAAAGAAAGAATAAAGGAAAGAAAGTATGTGACTGTGAAACTAATTAATCTGGGCCGTTCAAACTTTCCGCAATAAATCATTGCGGAAGTTTCTCCAATATTTCATTGTATTTTCTTTCCACCTTTTTTTCCACATCCACCTTTTCTTTCCGACGACTTGTGTACAATTTCCCCTCCGGCTGCTTGACTGCTTAATACAATGTGTAACATCTAATACAAGCCAAGTCTGTCTTTATGCAGTCAACTAGTATTTTAAGGTATTATGGTGTCATTATCTTTGTACACTGTTTCCATACTGCATTTTATCTTTTTACTCTGTTTTTTTTCATTCTAGATTAGTTGGTAGTACAAAATCAAATCCTTCCATGCAGCCGCTTTGCCACGTAGAGGAGAGAATGGCCTTGTTGCAGTTCAAACAAGGGTTTGAAATCTTGAAAACAGCCTCTCATGCGCCTTCTGCTTATCCGAAGATCCTATCCTGGAAGCTCCAAGGAAACACAAGCAACGATTGCTTCAGTGTGGTGAACATTACATCTATGGTACCTGCTTCGCTAAACAACTTATTCTTTCTGTCATCTCTTGGGCTCAGAGGGTGTGGTTTAGAGCAAGTCCAACAATGTCCTATTAGATGCCTTATAAATATAATAAAATATAATGTCCTAGTGATTTAAGACATGAATTTTGCATAATAACTCGAACAATATGTCTTATAATGGTGCCATATTATTAGTATAATATTATATTTGAATTATAATTGGAGGGAAAGAAAAGATGAGAGAGAAGAGATGTATAAAAAAAGAGGGAAATAAATTTTTTATTGATATAAATTAAATAGATAAAAATGAGGCATTTTATTCATGTCCTGGTATTTTAAGGCACCACTTGGACATTGTGGGAGCAGTAATTTAAACAAAATGCCTTAAATTCTAGTTTAGGAAAAGAATTTAGGGAACTCTTGGACTTGCTCTTATATGGTGAAATTCAGGTTGGCATCTTCCTGCTTCCAAACATACTAATTCTTGATGTTGGGAGAAACCGAAAACGCAGCGGTCATATGCCTGAAATTTTTTATATCAGTTTAAAGCCATTCTCTACAGCATTCCACTCGAATGCATCACGCTGGAGAAAGATTTTCATCCGAAATTTCCAGTCATTGTAGTTTTCAGCACCTTGAAGCAGTGGTGGATAATTATTTGAATACCTATCTGGTTGAGCCATGGATCGCTAGCAAAATAAACACTAAAAAGAGAATTAAATGCACCTGCTCTGATACCAATTGAAATTCAAAGGCTCGATTGATATGTATTATATACTAACTGTCAAAGCAAATGGGATAGTCTCTTATGCAAATGGGACAGTCCCTTTACAAATGAGATATGGTATGAAAAAGTCTCTTTTAACTGCAGAATGTAAATAACAGAAATGAAAATGCAGTATGCTGAAAACTAAATAATTAAAAATATCAGAAGTTTTCACTTGGTTCGGCCCCTACATAGTCTATGGTCTACATCCAAGTCCTTATGCCAACTAGCATAGAGAATGTATTATATCAACTTTAATAAAAGAATTTACAGTCTTTTCCTTGATTACAAATATAGCACTTGAAACAAACCATTTCCCAAGCTAAAATTGCTACCTAGCCAACTGTTATTCCTTAGCCCTCTAGCTACCTTGCTATACTTTGGAATCAAGTTTTGTCACAACCCGGCACAAAGTCGATATGAATACACGAGTATAAGTATAAACAAATTAATTACAACTCAAACTATATCTTGTTCAACTGGATTTGTATCTCGGGTATAAAGAACAAGAAGGTGTTTTCAGATGAGCAGAAATTGACGTGAAAGCATTAGTTGAAATCTAAAAATGTGAGTTGTATTTATAAGCAAAGTTCTAACAGATTTATTTTCAAACAAAGGATAAGATAGATAAGATTTGAAAACAAGTATGTTTGAAAATATATGAATCAATCTTGAAAGCTAATCTGTTAGTTTGTTTGAAATAGATAAACCAAGAAAAAGATAAGTTTTGAATAATTCAAACTTGGTTTATAAGATAGGGTTTGTTTGAAAAGATATATATCCAGTCAACACGAGATTTACATAAAAACCTAATCCTTATCTGCTAGACTTGCAAAACACTCGGATCGATTTGTTGAATCATCTTGTTACATTAATCCATTCTGTTATGAAACATCATCAGAAAATATGAGGCTAACAAAAAAGACGTTGGTTGGAGCTTGTCAAGGATTATGAGTTCACAATCAACTATCACCCAATAAAAGCGAATGTCGTAGTTGATGATTTGAGTAGAAAGGAAAGAATTAAGATCTTTATATTTTTAGAAGGTTGATTCACGAGTTTGAGAAGATAAAGATAGAAGTCAAGATGCCAATTCAAGTCAACAAGCAAGTATTCGAGATTCATGTACAACCAGAGCTACTTGATAAAAAACAAAGATATCAAGACAAGATGATGGAAGAAAGAAGATCAAAACTGACCGGTGAGGAGCTTCGAAGTTCAAAAGATGAAAAAGGAATCAAGAGGTCCGCTTCACGGATTTAGATTCCCAATGTTAAATAATTAAAGCACGTGATCATGAATGAATGACATAATTCACGCTATTCGATTCACCCCGAAAGGAGCAAGATATATCAAGCTATAAAGCAAATTACTGACGGTAAAATTTGAAAAGAGAGATTAGATAGTTGGTCAGTAAATATTTAACCTGCCAATATGGGAAAGACGAACACCAATGACCAAGCGGATTACTACAATCTTTAGAAATTCCCGGGTAGAAATGGGAACACGTTACCATGGATTTTATGGTAGGGCTACCACGAACCATATCAAATCATGACGCCAATTGGGTCATAGTGGACCGTCTCACCAATTCAGCTCATTTTCTGCCAATTAGTGAGAGATATACTGTGGAGAAATTGGTGACCCTGTACCTAAAGAAAATAGTGACTCGTCATCGAGTGTGCATATCGATTGTGTCAGATAGAGATACAAGACTCACATCAAAGTTTTGGAAAAAAAATTCAACAAAGCCTCTTGCACGAGAATCAACATGAGTACCTCTTATCACCTACGGAAGGATGGATAAACTGAAAGGAGAATTCAGACCCTCGAAGATATGTTGATAGCATGCACTTTGGATTTTAAAGGAAGATGGGATGATCGTCCACCTCTAGTCGATTTCTCCTATAATAATATTTATCACGCTAGCATTTGTATGGCTCCTAACAAAGAACTATATAGACGAAATTGTCGATCACCTGTGTGTTGGGATGAAATTGGCGAAAGTAAAATGTTAGGTCCCGAATTGATTCAATAAACCATATAAGCCATTGAAAGTATACGAAGAAGATTACTGGTTGCCCAAGATTGTCAAAAAAAGTATGTGGATCAAGGAACAAAAGTCTGGATGTTCAAATTTAGGAAGAAAGTTTTATTAAAGATCTCACCTTGGAAGGGATGATAAGATTTGGAAGAAAAGTTAAGTTAAGCCCACATTTCATTGGACCTTTCGAAATCTTAAAGAAATATGTAGTTCTTTCTTATCAACTTACGTTACCTCCAGATATTCAACATATACATGACGTGTTCCATATATCAGTCTTGAAGAAATACCATCCAGATAAAAAGCATATTCTTGAATATTAGCCAACTGAGATTATATCCAATTTGACATATAAAGAACAACTTGTGGAAATTATGGATCGCAAAATACAATCGTGAAAGAACAAAGAAGTTGTTTTAGTAAAGGTGATCTGGAAGAACCATGATATCGAGGAAGCTACATGGGAGTTAAAAAATGAAATGCGAAATAAGTACCCCTCACTATTCAGCGACGAGCATTGATTCTGAGGACGAAATCCTTTTAAGGGGAGGAGACTGTAACGACCATGCTTTAGGCGAGTAAGTAATTATCACTGTTTATTTAAATTTTATTTTGATCGTATAGCCTATGTATTGATCTAGAAAAGAATATTAATTTAGGGTCGGGAGTGTCGTTTCTAATTAAAAATATATTATTGCTATTATATCGAATTATTTTTGAATTTTTGTGCCAATAAATTATTCGGTAAAAACTGAGTTATTCTTTTAAATAACTTAATTATTAGAAATTATATTTGGTAGTTCGGAAAATGAAAATGTGAAATCTATAAAATTTAATTTAAGTTAAAAAGGTGTAGAATATACTATTTAAGAAGAAAGTATTTATGATTAAATAAATATGTAATTTTATGAATAATAAAGAAGTAAGATATTTATGGTGTAGATATTTTTATATTATGAGATATTTTGGTTGAATTATTCTAGTAGAATCTAAATTTGATTAAATTAATAATAATATAACTTGACCACTACTCAAATTATCCCTAAAACTTAAAACTCACATAAGAGGGACAAGAATGGGAGAGATTAGACGGAAACATTTTGGGAAGTAAAGAGGAAGAAAAGTTTAGGAAAATCTTACAAAATTAAAGGAAAGAAGGAATTATTATAAGATCCCAATCACATCTTCACTAGCTAAGGTAAATTTCTTTAATTACTGTCCTTTTTAGTAGCTATTTATTTTGGGAGAATATATAGGAATTCATTTGAATGATCATTAATCTCAAATTAAATGGGAAGATTTGTTTGAATGAGAAAAATATTGTGCGTATTAATTTTGGTGTTAAATTCATCAAGGAAATTAGGGTTATTAGCATAGCTTCCAAGTTGGACTTTTAACACGAAAAATCACTACAAGAAAAAAGTCCATAGACATCGCTTTTTGGCCGATGTCTATGCTGTTTCCCAACCGATGTTGATGTCGGTGATGTCTATTCTAGACATCGGTGAATACCCGATGTCTATACTGGATTAGACATCGATTTTAGTTAAAAAACAGATGTCTATGTGTTGATTATTAAAACAAAATGCTATAAGTAAATTATTTAATAACTAAATTACACCTAATTAAACATGTTAAACATATCATGAGCTATGTTTTTTTGTCACAAAAACATCGATTTTAGTGAAAACACTGATGTCTATGTGATGATTTTTCACAAAAAATGCTATAACAAAATTATTTAATAACTAAATTACACCTATTAAAACATATTAAACATATATTGAGCTATGTTTTTTGTCACAAAAACATCGATAATTTTGACAGAGGTGATGTAAAATGGCATATTAAACATCTGTTTCTTTAATAAAAGGTGATGTCTAATTAAGCGTATAAACATCAGTTTTTTCTAGAATGAAGTGATGTCTATGTATCCTTTAGACTTGAACATATTAGTTTTTCACATCAGTTATTTCCCTTAAACTGATGTACATTGCGTTTTTTGACATCAGTTTTGTTTGGTTAAAAGTGATGTACATTATCTTTTTTGACATCAGCTTTTCTTAATTAAAAGTGATGTGAAAGAAATTTATAGACCAAATTGTGTAAAGTTTTACATCACTAATTTTCTAAAAAAGCGATGTACTCGTTACTAATAGACATTTGTTATAAATAAAACCGATGTCCTTTACTACATAACCAAAACTAAAACATTGGAATAACACGCATCCATACAAATCTAACCAGTCAATCATTCATACATTTAACCATTCAATCATCCGAAAACCACCAACACCAACCCCATCATCTGCATCAATCATCCAAAAATCACCAACACCAACCCCATCATCTGCATCAATCATTCAAAAACTACAGAATCTACATTACCAAATGTACAACCCCCAGCATTTGCAAACCTATACAGCAACCCCAGTATTTATACACTTACATTCTTACTACACAGAACCGTCTAAATTACTAAATGTACGACTACGCAAAAGAAAAGACCTTGAGTACATGAATTGATCAGATATGCTCTTGGATGAACTGCAGAGCCTCAATGCGAACTTCATCTAGCTGTTCAATGCTGTAACACGATCGAGTCTTGGCCAACCACTACAAATTCGAAACAAACAAAATTCAGTACATGAATGAAAAGTAACCATATCGAAAAGTAACCATATCTCAGTATATAGCAAACTGGAAGCGTCAAGGTAATACCTTTTTAGCAAAATTCAACTTGTCATCATCGATAATTTCTTTCATGTATCGCATTATTACATACGCACATTCAATCCCACCGGGTTGTTTGGGAGATCCCTATTTCATTAATTAAAAGACAAATCAGGCATGTCAAATAAATCATATATATTAAGCACAAATATTAGGTACTCGATCTATTGTACTTACACTAAGAAACTTTGCCTTGGCCATCTTGTTGCCCCTGCCGGTTTCAGAGTTGTAACTTTTCAAAGCCCTGCATAAAAAATATAAAATCTCATATAATGTACAGAAATGAACATGCAATTATACCAAACTGTTACGTTAATAAAAATTTACCTTGATAACGCCTTTTCTAGTTCTGAAAATTGTGTCGGGTGAGGTAGTGGATTCAGAATATATATTTCCCCTTCCCAGATAACGACCAAAATCCAATGCATACTATTTTCATAAAAAAACAAAGACAGATAGGACACATCACATAGAAATTTGTACTGTATTATCCATGTTTTTAATTTTCAGTATTACAATAAGTACTTACTTCTGATTATGCGGAAGAAAGAATAGGCGATCTGGGTTACCCTCTCTCAACCGGTTTAAAATGTATGCTTCAAAATCAGCATTCACGTGATATGTGGATCCGGGGTCAATAAAAGCAAATGTCTCCGCCAGTTCTGGTATTTCACTAATCTCAGAATGCAAGTGCCTATCGAAAGAGTGCTGATGTTAAAATGCAAGTTCTGGAAAATTACAAACATTAAAAAAAATGATCATTAAAAAGAAAAAAAAGGTAACTTACGCCATGTAACATGCAACTACTGCTTGGCCCAACATTTCAAACTCCAATAAAGACACAACATTCTCATGCAACAAATAAATTGTTTTTTCATGTCCAAACACATTCGGCTCACATCGAACCTGGATACTGACCCCGGTAGTTTTCATCCAAGTTGTTGCATGTTTATACAACAGCTTAAAGCCCTTTGGCACTTTCGCACCTGGCTTTGCTTGAAGAAATTGTGCCTTCAAATCCTGCAACCCGTCATTCTTTTTTATTTTTTCAGCACTTGTTCGGGGCCTTTCTTTTTTCTGCACCTGATGATAATATAAAACCAAAATAAAATGTACATACCACTTAATTTTTAATATCTTGAAATGAACAATTTAATTTCAAAATTCAGACAATATTATACATATATATATTATTCATTATACCGCAACATTTGTGTAGCTAATTAATTCCTCATGCCATGCCAAAAAAGATCCTAGAGCATCGCGGACAGTCATCATGTCATCACCACGTGTCTCAGCTGGAAGCAAGGCATCTGGTTTTATGAGGCCATCAACGGAGACACATTGATGTCCAATTGGTATATCAACTCCATGTACCAAATCAGTTAAATTATCCTCGCGAGGATATACCATACCAAATGCAACCTTATTCTCAAGTCTCTCGACAGATAGCTCACAAGATCGTTGGGCCTATAATATTTAAATAAACAAAATTAAAAAATTAAGGTAACAATGATTTACCTTAGTAAGATAAATGACAAGGTTGCTCACAAAATTAAAATAACTTACGTGACTTCTAGGAGGTGAAGGCCTAGTTGGGCCATCTGTAAAAACACAGTCATCATCTTCATATACCAACACAACTCCTCTTGCAGGTGGTGGATTTGACTTCATTTCTTTATCCTTTTCCGGATCGAAACTTGCCTTTTCAGATGGCATTGGAGAGTGAAAAGTACCTCCACTTTCGATCACTGACTTCAAGCGATCAATCTCTGCCTCGAGAGCTTGCGTTTTTTTTTCAAGCAGTTCATCCCTTTGTCGATCACGGGCCATCAACTCTGCCTTTGTGATTCGAAGCTTTGGCTCTCTTGGCAAATTAAAGTATTGTTTTGGAGTGATGTACCCTCCAACAGCCCGAACCCTCCCAGAATGCTCACGACTCTTCAAAGCCGTTGTCAGAACATCTTCAGCACCAGAAAACTGAATCTCACCCTTCTTCTTTTTTTCCAACAATGCATTCTATAAACAAGAAAATAAATTAACCAAAATGGAGTTAACTAGTTTTCAATAAAAGATAAATAATAATTATTTCGCATAATTGTAATCAGTATAATTAAAGACCAATTAACTAAAACATTGACAGGGGTCCTATTTATACTGATTCGCCTACTTTACTGATTTATGTCATCCTAATTTTACTGATTCGCCTACTTTAATGTAATTTAACCAAAATTAAAACTTACAATTTTATCGCATACAACAGCCAAATCTTCATCGACCTCTTCGACCTCTTGTCCGTTTTTCCGCTTACGAGCCTTTTGCCAAAAAATCGCTCTATCCGGTTCTTCTCCCGGATTCAACCTTCCTTTTTTTATCTGTTACAAATAAAATAAAATACAGTAATACAAATAACTCCAGGGCTAAAAAATGTAGGACTCTAATTTATTATGGACTGACCTATTATAAATTAAATACAGTTATACAATTAAATGAACTTTTCTTACCTCATCTTCTTTTAAACCGATGTACCCCTTTCTTGACAACCGGTGATGATATTTTCTCTTAGACACTCTTTCACTTTGTGTGTCATGAATTTCCTAAAAATATGTCACAAGATTACAAAAATTACAACAGACGATGCAAAAAAATCACCAAATCATATATTACAGAATTAAAATATACCTTCCACTTTGAATCAGTCCTCTGTCTCACAAACCTTTTCCAGGTTGCCTTACTAACATAGCCATAGCCTCTTGGCGGCTTACTCAGCTTCTTCTTTTCTCCAATAAATGGTAGCACATACTTTCTCGTCAAATCAGTCTTAAACTGTCGCCATTTAGAGCCTGCTGACTTTAGGACCATGTTTTCAATTTCTGGTTTAACTTTGAAGGTAGCCTGAAAAAACACAAGTTCACAAAATCATAACAGGAAAAACTTATATTCAAGATCTATATTTAATAATAATTTTTTACAATTGATCTAGTACCTGGAGATCTAACCAAAGCTTTGATTTTAATTCAGGGTCTACATTTGGCCACGTAGGAATGTCGATTGGAATCATAGTCCTAGCCAACATACCAATGTAAGACTGCAAACGGGCTCTAGTTTCCCCATTAGGAATTCCCCATTCATTGGCAGTGACTTTAACTTTCTTCCCGCGAGCTTTCTTGACAATCACTTTGTACATTGCGCATACGCCTCGCTTACCCCCAGACTTCCTTGTAGCAGTATTAGTTGTAGTATTTGTCTGTTCTGAGTTAGTCGGTTGAGATTCCGATGCATGCCCTTCATTGTTTTCATCATTGTTCGGAACATCCTCCAGCCGCTTGGGGCTTCCACCGCTAAGATTCTGTGATGCAGTCTTTTCTGATTGCTTTCACATTTGCTTTTTTGGTGCCATTCTTTCCTCTTCCTCTAATCTAAAAAATTAACTAATATTTAACAGATTAGAACAACTACACAGTTCATGGTATAATGTCTAACAGATATGCAGAAAATTAAACAAAATTCTCATTTAATTGTCAAGAAAAATTACAGATAGACTTCTATAACTACATTGAAAAATTACAAGAAAATAGAGATCACAAGCTACATTACAAATAACAAGAAAAATTACAAATAACAAGAAAAATTACAAATAAGGAGAATATATAGCTAGACTCCTATAACTTTTTGACCCATATACCCTCAACATTTTCTCTTCTATTACAAACACTTGCATCATCAATTTTAGCAGGGTCACATGTAGGGATATTAGAACAGAATGAGGGAGGGTTCCAGGAGGTGTCTTCAGGAGCATCTTCATTGTAAACATCATGATAGTCTCGAGTTATCGCCGATAACACAACGGACCAATTAGCATCAACTGGATCCTCAATATAAAATACTTGGTTGACTTGGTCAATAGAGACATATTTGTCCTTTTTGTGACCTGGTCGATTGAAGTTGACAATGGTGAAACCAAGATCATCGGACTTGACACCTTTGTTACTTGTTGCCCATGTACATAAAAACAGAGGGGCCTTGAATGCGTGGTAGTCTAATTCCCATATTTCCCTGATCACCCCATAAAATTTTAAATCACTCTCTATAGGATTCATGTCCTTAGCACTAGAGACTTGGACTGTCCTTGCAACTAATGACAAACCACTATTCTGAACTACCCTTGCATTATCTCGATCCTTTGTGTGGTATCGGACCCCTTCAACAACATAACTTTCGTAAGTCAAAACTGAAAATGAAGGTTTCCCAGCAAACCATCTTATAGTTTCAGATACGGCTTCCGCATTCTCCCTCATTTCTGTACTGACCTACATATAATTTATTGATGCATATAAGTGGCTACAAATTTAAAAACACGACATATAAAAATAAAAAAGAAGGAAAAATAATGTAAACCAACTTTTTGTTCAAACCAATCGGCAAATTGTCGATTGTGCTCTCCCAATAGCCACTGTACACTCTTCTTTTTCCCTCGATAAATCTCTTCCAAATATTTTTTATGCAACCTGAAATTACTTACATCAAATTCGACTAAACTATACCAAATACAACTTTAACAATTATATGTATACTTTTTATGTTTTACTTACATAACATATGGTTCCACTTCCGAATTATTACGAAGAACTGAAAGATGAGCCTCATCTCGTTCTTTTTCCGCAACTGACTTCATAGTCACACCACCGATTAGACCGAAAATGTTTTCTTCATCTTTCGGAAGACCGGTTGTTCTACTACTCCCGCTATAGAACTCACTGCAAAATTCTATTGACTCTTCTTTGAGGTAACCTTCAGCTATAGAACCTTCTGGATATAATCGGTTTCTTACATAACTCTTCAATATTTTATTAAAGCGTTCAAATGGAAATATCCATCTATAAAAAACCGGTCCACATAATCGCAGTTCCCTTACTAGGTGGACCATAAGATGTATCATAACATCAAAAAATGACGGAGGGAATATCTTCTCTAACTCACACAGGGTCAATATCACATCTGCTTGTAATTTATTCAACTTTGACACATCTACAACTTTGTTGCACAGAGAGTTGATGAAAAAACACAATCTTATGATACTAACCCTAACATTTTTCGGAAGCACTGAACGAATGCAAACAGGTAGTAGTTGTTGGAGAAGGATATGGCAGTCATGGGACTTTAAACCATACAACTTCATATCAATCATCGATACACAATTTCTTATATTTGAAGCATGTCCGTATGGAAGTTTCATGTCGTACAATGATGCTAATATTATTTGTTTTTCTTTCCGGGAGAGAGTATAAGGGGCAGGAGGTAGGTATGTTCTTTTCTCACCTACTTCTGGAGCTAAATCAGGCCGTATTACCATGT
The DNA here is from genome assembly GCF_009905375.1 of Apium graveolens. Lineage (NCBI taxonomy): Eukaryota > Viridiplantae > Streptophyta > Magnoliopsida > Apiales > Apiaceae > Apium > Apium graveolens. The sequence goes on from NC_133653.1 coordinate 261,440,909, forward strand.
CAACCAAATCAAGACGCGAGGCAAGGCTGTCTTTACTCTTGAATTTCATGTGTAGAAGTGTCCCAATTATATTATCACACACGTTCTTTTCGACGTGCATGACATCTAAACAATGTCGAACATGGTGAAACTTCCAATACTCTAACTCAAAAAAAACTGACTGTTTTTTCCATGAAGACTCCACCTTTTTTGGCTTCCCCCCTTTCCAAAACTGAACCTAAGTTGCTGTTGTTGCCCCAACACTTCCTCTCCGCTAAGTGGTTCAGGTGCACAACCAAATTCTTGTTCTCCATTAAAAGCTATCCTTTGTCTCCTATACGGATGATAAAGATCTAAATACCGACGATGTCCTTGGTAGCTCATTTTTCTACTACGACTTAGATATTTAGCCACGGTCTGATCACCGCATACTGGACATGCCCTATAACCCTTATTAACGTACCCCGACAAATTTCCATATCCCGGAAAGTCATTTATTGTCCACATCAAGATTGCCTTTAGAGTGAAAAAGGATTTGGTATGGCCATCGTACACGTTTGGTTCACCTTCCTCCCACAATTTTTTTAAATCGTCGATCAGTGGCTGGAGATATACGTCAATATCATTACCAGGCTCTTGTGGGCCTGAAATTAATGTTGTTAACATCATAAACTTCCTCTTCATGCATAACCATGGAGGAAGATTATATGTTACTAACATAACTGGCCAGCAGCTGTACCGATTATTTAATCCATTGTTGTGTGGATTTATACCATCGGCCGCTAATCCTAAACGTATATTTCTTGCCTCGCTACCAAACTCAGGCCACCTACAATCTACATTTCTCCAAGAAGGAGAATCAGAGGGGTGACGCATCTTTCCATCTTTGGATCGATTATTTGCATGCCAACTCATTAATTCAGCAGTAGATGAAGATTTAAACATTCTTTTAAATCGGGGGATTATCGGAAAATACCACATAACCTTAGCTGGCACATTTACCCTAACTTGACCATCTTTCCCAACTTTCTAGCGAGAGAGATGGCATTTGGGACACTCGGAAGAAGACTCGAGAATTGGACCCCTGTATAATACGCATTCATTTGGACAAGCGTGGAATTTAATATACTCGAGGCCTAAATCAGTCAATGTTTTCTTGGCTTCGTACATATTAGACGGAAGCAGATTATCTTTAGGAAGAATTGATCCAATTGATTGAAGCAGATCAGTAAAAGCTTTATCGGAAACTCCAAACCTAGCCTTCCAATTATGTAATTTTAAGACCGACTCCAGTTTAGTACACTCACTTCCCTCAAATAGAGGTTGTTCTGCATCGGCAACAAACCTCTTAAAGTTATCTGACTCTTTATCGCAATCTTCCCTACTATAGGCTGCTTCACACACGTTAAATGTTTCTGAAATTGGTATGGGCTTCGAGGGAGGACAAGTACTACCAACAGATGACCTAGTACTATTATCATGGTTTTCTCTATGCCAAATCCAATCAGAATATCCTAAACTAAACCTTGATTCATAAAGATGACCTCTGATTATATTCACAGAAAACTTTTTGAAGTTAGAGCAGTGTGCACAAGAACAAGGAATTTTCTTGGGGTTTTTAGCATTTTCCTCGGCAAATATCAAGAAGTTTTCAACACCAATTTCATACTGTAGAGAATCCCTATCGGCTTTTATCCAAGACCTATCCATTTAAAACCACCTGGTATGTCACTAAAAAATTCAGTATAAGGCTTATATTTATTTTATAAGCCTAATATTTATTTTAGAAGTCTAACTTGATTTTAAGTATGACATCCACACATAGGGCAGACTATAAACGACATAAGAAAACTGAGAATTCATATTATACATAATGCATATTATACATTTTAATGTTATATATTTTATTATAATATGATATGAATCGATTTGTAATGTATTACGTAATTCATATTATACATTTAATTATAGTACTAGTACTATATATTAACTAGTCATTCGGTACTTAATGTATAATCACTATATAATTAACCATAGTATAATAGTCAGATCACGGATGCAGATTATCAAATTATAAATGTACTATTTTCAACTAAACACTTGCATACACAATCACTAAATTAACCACACACTTGCATCCAAAATTCAGAACACGACTACATTTAAATATAACATACTAATACCAAAATGAATTCTCCTGCACATAATTGCAAATAAAACAAAACTGAGATTTCATATAATACATAATGCATATTATACACAATACATAGATCAACATAAGAACCAACTGCATAGCACATAGACAAAAAACACACTATCAAAACTAACAAAATAAATCAAATGTATAAGCGTACAAAACAGAGTTGGAGAAGAAAACTCACCGAAGATCGAAAAATCAAACAACACTAATGTCCTGCAAAAACAAATCACAACATTACAAACAAATGAAAACCTAATTTACAAAAATAAAAAAAAATAAACAAAAATATAAATGTACAACTAAAAAATCCAAATTACCTAAAGCTTTAAATCTTTTTCTCAGATTAGGTCCTGTATACAACAAGAAGAAAAGTATTAGCAACAAGATTTGACACTAAATTAATAAAAAAAATAAGGGTTTCGAATTAGAAAAAACCCCAATTTACAAAATTAGGGTTTTGAATTCAAAAATCCTCAACTTTTAAAACTGGTCTTCATGCAGAGAAGACCAGTTCGATTCAAGAAGATACAACACTTACCGAAGTAGAGAGGTTAAACGAAAGAGGCTTAACGAAGAGATTCAGAGCGGAGAGAGGTTCAGAGAGAGAGAGAGAGAGGTTCCAGAGACAGGTTCGAGAGAGAGAGAGAGAGGTTCGAGAGAGAGAGAGAGGTTCGAGAGATTATGATGGTGAGATGATGGCCGGAGTTCAGAGAGATTGTGAGGGGAGAGAGGTGAGAGAGAGAGAGGGGTTCGAGAGAGAGAGACAGGTTTGAGAGAGAGAGAACAGTTTTCTGTTTTTTAGTTTTTAGTTTTTTTGTTTTGATTTTGTGTCTGAAGATTGATTTTTGGGGGGAACCAAAATTTGGTTAAGGGGGGAGAATTTTGGGATTGGGGGAATGTAGAACTAAACTGAATGAAATTTCACTAACGGGGGAAGAAATGGTGGGCGCGAATTTTGTTTTTTTTTTTGGTGAATTTTAGACATCGGTTTAATTATAACCGATGTCTACAAAGAACAAAGACATCACAAAAACACGGGGTGATGTCAATACTCTTTTTAACATCAGTGGCAAAGTTAACCGATGTCTAATGTGTGATGTCTATTGACATTATTCTTGTAGTGAATAAGCTACGTTTAAACGGGTTTAGGGTTAGAACATTTGGGGGTTTGGTATTGTTTGTGAACTGGAGTTTTAGGGGGCTCGGTCAGGGCTATGGTGACTCGACGGTGGTGGCAAGCGGTGGGTGATCGGAAAAATGGAAAGAAATAGGGGAATTGGTGGCGTGTGTTCTGTTGTGTGTGTTTTGGTGATTAATCGGAGATATAGAGTGATGGAGCGAGAGAGTGAGATCGAGGGAGAGACTAAGATAGATGGGAAGATGATGTATGTGGTGTGCGGTTGTGTGTGTGAGACGAAGCCACCACCATTCTGATGGTGGCGAGGGCGAGAACGGCTGCCGGGAGGAGAGGGAGAGATTTAAAGAGAGGATGAGAGATTGGGAGAGAGAGATTGATAGATGAGTGGAGAGCGTGTGTGTGTATGTATTATTCCTGCGATGGAGCAACCACGCGCTGCGGTGGTGGAGATGGTATGGCAGTGTGGTAGCCGAGAGAGAGGAGGCAGAGAGAGAGGTGGAGGAAGAGAGAGAGGAGGAGGACAGTGGTGACGGTGATGGTGAGTCGCCGCCGGTGACTTTTTCGGCCGGTGACCACCATGGCTGAGAAATTGTGATGATGTCGGGATGATGCAGTAGAAGAAAATTTGAAGATATTAAAATTATATAAAATTATAAATGGTTTTTGATAATAATAAAGGAGGATAATAAAAAGGGTGACGTGAGATAGTGGAATATCTTGTCATAAATAATTTTCAAATCACTTGGTTATTTATAAAAGATAAAATAATACAAGAATTTGGAGATTATAATTGGGAATAAGTTGAGATGGTAAATGAGGAATAAAATAATAATAATCGAAGTGGATTATTTGGAGCGTAAAGTAGATAGTAAATTATAATGAAGAGAAATGATAATTAGATGGAGTGCAAGAATAAAATTCAAGTATGGTAATGATTATAGTTAGTGGAAGCATGTGACATCGTTTAATTAAGCCTTTGCGGATATTTAAAATCACCTTAAGCGAGATCTAAATAAATATCGGATTTAAAGTATTAAATTATTATTAATAAGATTATTTTACAATAATATGTGTTAAAGTGAGAGAGTCCCAATATTATTTTTTTATTTTAGCGAAGAATAGTATTTTATTTTATTTAATGGAAAATGGAACCTTAAATTATTTCGAAATTTTTCTGAGAATTGATTCGGGAGTAAAAGGCTTCTGGAATTATGTTAGCGCTTAATTCGGGAAATCGAGGCAAGTTATTGCTTTTACCCTACTCTTATCAAGAAAATTGTTTCACTGGATTAATGTGATTATTTTTTGGAGTATAATTATTTTGTCGAGATAATTATATGGAATTACATTCCTGAATGACTGTTTGAGAATAAAGACAATTTTATTTCATATTATATGTTATCCGGAGCGATCATATTTTTGTATCTTAGTCTATCCCATTATTCCGGAAGACTATACTTTTTATTCAGTAAGGTTTGATCCATTTTCTAGGTCAACCACATTCAATCATATTCGGATAATTCCTATCTTTCGGGATTATCCACCTTTTTTGAACTCGAGAACTGGCCCATTGTTCGGGTCAGCAAAATATAATATACAGATTAATATTAGGTTAAAACATTCATCAAGATTTGATGGTGTTATTATCTTGGTCAAACTTTAGTCGTGAATTTTGTTTGTCGGTCTTGTTTCTTTCGATATTCCATTGCTTTGGGATAATCATTGCTTCGGTCATTCCAGGCATGAACTGCAGGAGAATGATACTTTCGACATGGTATTTGATTGCATGATGGGGTATCGGGGTGGACGACCGGTATTCTTAAACTTCTGTCTTGATTGGTCTGAAGTGTTATTGATTGATTGTCTCATTGAGATGAGTGTCATTTATTGTCCAGTTGAATATTTTACTTTGAATTGTGATATCTGGATTTGTGATTGATCTTGTTTAATCATTCATTCTATTTTTTGTCGATATATGATCCATGTGGTTAAGTATATAACTTATTGAGCATTTGAATGCTCACTCTTGCTATCATCATATATTTTTAGAAATTAAGACTGAAAGTGGTTAGCTTTCTAAGCGGCAGAAGAAGGGGAAGGGGAAACTCACGTGTGATGATAGTTAGATTCTCCTTATCAGACATACTTCTTGAAGCTACTTTACTATCTCATGTTTAGTATTATGTATAAGTAAAATAAAAGTGATGTTGTTTAAGGTTCAGAGAGATGTAAGTGACGATGTACGGATCTTTGGATCTGTGGGGGAGTTGTAGTATTTATATATGGACTTCCGTATTTTGCTTAAGTTGTACTAATAATATAGCTCTTTGATGCACTGAACGACGTGATGACCCGGATTCACAGAAGGGTAGATTTAGGGGCATTACGGAGGTGGTATCAGAGCAATAGTTATATTCTTAGAATGTGATCCCCTAAGAATATAATTCGATAGAGTAATATAAATATTTATATATGTAATTTTTGCAGATGTCAGACCATAACACGAACCGAGATAGCTCATCTGTTTATTACGCTAGAGAGCAGGTATAATTTGGACTTGACTCTGATAGTGATCCCTCTGAGGAGATTATGATTATAGATAGCTACTCTGAGGATTCATCAATTCAAATGTTGCCACTTTCTCCACCCGAGATCATTGACTTATAGCCTTCACTTATGGTTGCACCTGTAGGAGCCGCCATCCCTGTGGTTCCTATTTCAGCCGACTCCGAGAGTTCAATTTATGCTTCTTTAACTGAGGTGACTCCGTAGTGTCCCTAAATGTATCTATTACTACTACTATGACTCTATCAGCTACTTACTCCTATACTGACCCGAGAGAGAGAGGATATTGTTGATCCTGATCAGCTACTCAAACATTTTTACCCTATTTCTGATGACTTATATCCGGTCCAGATGCGAACTGCTGACATATACCGTTTTGAGATCCAAGCCCAGTTAAATTTGAGTCTGTTGATAAGAGCCAGCTTTCCACAGTTCATACCGAGATATCGATTAGCACTACCACTATTGGTATATATGTCTTGTTAGCACTGATTCAGCCTATCTATATTGCTCCAGTTCCAGTTTATGTACAGGAACTCGTTAAGCCAACCCTTCCACGGTCTCTAACAATTATCAACCACGCTCATGTTTGTGATTTTGCACCACAATTAATAAGAAAATTTTTAAGATAATTCGAGCAAAATTGAGCTCTAATATAATATGATACATATAAATATATATTAAATTCCTTACAAAACTCAATTGTATAAAATTTCCTTAAATTTACGAATGATTTAATCACCCAAATAAATAAACAAATACTTAACTAAAATAAATTACAAATAGATAAATCAAATTAGGATTTTTCAAAATATAAAACAAAAGAAGATTTAGGAATTAAAAGGAATTTATTGAATTAGTTAAAATATTTAATCAAATAAACTGGAATTTAGAATCAATTTTTGGAATAAAATTATATATTTAATATATTTTGAAAAAGAAAAATTCACAGAAATAAAAGTCTACAAATTCGTTTGTGCAAAACATATCAAGAAAAATCTTTGTGGTCTACAATCTAACCTTATAACCTCTACAATCTCGTATAATCATAATAGTTAAAAACAATTAATAAGAACTCGCATTTTGAAAAAGAAACCAGGATTTTATAACTTGACTACGAAATACCATGGTGCTTATGAGTTGGCCCTGCCTCCTAATACAAAATTCACAATACCTTTTGTTTTTCGTTACTCAAATAATATCATCATGATGATAAACATGTGCTTGCATTAGATACCCTCAAATTTTAGAAGATTTAACGTATCATGAAATTCCAATTAAAGTATTAGAGAGTAAAGAGTTTACACCTTAAAATAGAATTATTCCATATTTGAAGGTCATGTTGAAAGATCGACCTATAGGTAAGAATCCAAAGATGAAAACAAGAAGAAATTAATGCAACTACTATTAAATTTCAACGATGCAATTTTTTAAGCATAGAAGGATGTAATACCTCAAGTTAGTTTGGCTTTTATAAATAATAGTAATAGTGAATACTATTATATTAAATATAGTAATTAAATTATTTAGGGTTGTGAAAATATGTTATGTATTAAATTAATTTAACATTGCAAATTGTCATTTTAGTAATAATACTAATAAAGGGATATATATTTATGTAATATCTTTTATTGTTATTTTGTTAATAATTTTAGCAATATTTAGATTTTTTTAAGTTCTAATTATTGTTATATGATGGGTTTTAAAAAAAAGGTCAAGGGAGTATTGGTTAGTTAAGATATGGTCACCAAACTTTAGGGATTTATTTCCCAAAAATAGAGCGAGAGCGATGTATATAAATATAGTAGTGTAGTGAACAGGAAGGAAGAGAAGAACAAGGAGTCAATCAAATTTGGATTAAGTTATAATTTGCATTTTAGTTTGGTTTAAAATTTTGGAGAAAAAGAAAGAAGTACAACTTAATTATAAGTATGATTGAAGGTCTAAGATTGAGGAGGGTCAAGCAAGTCCGAATTTTGTCTTCTATGATCCTATTTTGTTGAAGTCTTTATTTGTTTCTATAACAGTACCTTTGTTGTTTCTTATTGTTATCAATATTGGTGTCATACCTTATGGTTGCATGATTTCATGTTACATTTCATTTTATGGTGTGAATTTAATCTCTTTATTGGATACCTAAAATAATAAATGATGATATATGCCTTGTTTCTTAATAATTAAGACGTGTTCATCTTGCTTTTTCCCGTAATTGATTTGTAAGGCGATAGAGTAGTAGTCTTGTTCGGTGATGTGCGAGAGATAATAAAAATCTCAATTTTAAACGATGGCTCTTGGTAATCATAAGGGGTGTGACTTATTTTGATCTTAAACTACTTATGATGGACTATTGTGCACCATGTCACAAAAACAATGGCTAGAGTTGATGACTCAATTAATGGAGGATTAAAAAAATCTCTTATACTACCTATGACTCTGTTTTGTTCCTTTTAATTCTTGTTTCTTTTCATATACTTAAATAAGAAGTTATCATGTACCTCATATTTTGCTCAGACTTGCTAAGAATGTTAGATGCTCACTCTTGCATATTTGTTAAATTATTTTCAGAATTTGGTTCTGCTTTACCAACTAAATCAACTGATAAAGGGAAGTAAAGGGTTTACAGAGTTTTCGTCACTTGCGCTTATTTTGTTGCCAATGAAGATAGGACATGGAGCTTTATGTTTCTATAAAATAATATAGCTTTCTGACTTAAGCCAGGTGTGTGCTTTTGTGTTGCTTTTTCAATCAATCTTATGTATTTATAGGTGTAGTAAGCAATCTTTGAAAAGGTCGAAATAATGTAATTTATTTGTTAATTGCTGCTACGTATAGGCTTGAGTCCTTTTTGAAAAATGAAAAATGAGATTGTTAAATTAATTTATTTTTAGATTTGTATAAAAATTTTGGATGGTTTTGGGTTGTTACATAATTTTTTTGATTGTTGTGGGTTGTTTAATGAGATGTAAATAGTAAGGGATTACATATCGTGTTGCTCACGATGCGACCATAATATATGAACATGATGTAAAACTCCTCACAACCCAACCCAACCAAGTAGCTTGATGATATATACCTTAAAAATGAAAGAATAAAAAAACATGTGTATATGCTTACGGAGATCCATGACCACTCTCAGAATATTGAGAATTTAAGATTGTTTCACCTGAAGCTAAGATCTCGCTAAGCTCACAAGATCATTATCGTAATACCCTTTTTTATAAATCGTGTGAACAAATGAAAGGTGGTCACCGTCTTCAGGGTGCACCCTAAGAGAGATGGCCTTTGAGCATTGAATTTTAATTGTTGAGGATATAACATAAGAGAGATAGCTCACTCATGTTTTGGGGTGTATACTAAGATTCATGAGGCCTTACAACTTTGGTCTTACCTTCTAGTGTCTGAAGTGCCTCTCCCTATAATTTCTTTGGAAATTTGTGGGCACCTGAAGTGGATTGGGGTACCTCGCTTCTCCAATATCTTCTTTTCTTCTGAAATTTTAAAAATAATATACAAACCCTCTTGTAGTCATTGCAGTTTACCTCATAATCATTATTGTACTGAAATCGTGCACAGTGGAAAAGGTGTGTTATAAAAGACGAGGAAATGGTTTCCAATCAAGAAATTCTTCAAGCAGTTTGCGGAACTCGCATGATCATGAGTATATCTTTATTGGAAATTTTTGAATAAATATTTGTACAAGGGCGCGCTCTAAGAGGGAAATGCACCTCAAAACATTAATAATGTGTAGAATGTGTTCTTCCTGATTGAAATATAACACCCAATTACTGTTGATATTTTTGAGATAATATTTTCTTTCTATAAGAGACGCAATTAGTATGGAACTTTAAGTGTTACCTTGAGAAAGCATCTTAGATCTACGGACATGTCCAATCAACTAACTCTCCTGAAAACTGTTGAAAGTCATCTAGGCATCAGATCTCTTAGTCAAGGTGCGTCCCAAGAGTTTGTGGGATTTCCTCCATGTAGAATCTTCTTCACAGTCTTCTTCACGCGTAAGTCTAATAAACAAATAACTGAGTGCACAACAAAAATAGTTGATTGTAACCTTGAGGGATCGACCTAAGAACGATGACTAGATGTCTTTTATACTGTCTTCTTCTAAGAGAGTTCTCCTCCTGATCATCCTTTGAGTTTCCCCTACTAAGTCTTCTCGAGTGAATAAAATTGTCATATCTTCTGAACCAAATCTAATTTTCTAAACTTGTAAACCAAATAAGATTATCATCTCCTAAATCGAATTGGATAGTTCAATCTTCGAAGTTGAATAGGCTTATTTAATCTTTTAAACCAAATAGGTTTCTCAAATCTTCTAATCCAAATAGGTTTCTTCACTCCTCTAAACCATAAAGGTTTATTTTTAATAAAAATTTGTTGTTAGTTTTTTCATAGATATTTGGACCGTTTGACCTGGATTCTTGTTATCAGATATCCTCAGAATTAAGGGAATTCAATAAGCTTTATATAGGCTGTAAAATCGTACAACTCAGACTTATGGAAATTGAGAATGAGCTAAAATAATATAAACAACTTGTCTACCGAATAAATCCGAATTTGCATCCATCTCAGCTCCTTCTTGGCTACAGTTGCAACCTTAACCCTTGTTTGATCCTCATGGTTGGAAATCGCCATATGTGGATCTCAATCGTGCCCGCAGCTACATCCTTCGAATCTTGATCGACCCCTAGATGAAAATCATCTTTCATAGATCTCCGTCGTTGCCACCATTATACAACCTTAGTCATGGCTATCCTTCAGGTCTTATCTTTTTTTCTCCAAAGAGCGTCCATCACTATAATATATCTCTTCTTCCCGCAATAATGATCTTGATGAGGATAACTTATTCTAGCATAAATTTATTGACGAGAAAATTCAGTTACAACAAAGTATAAGATTCGTCGCTGAAATCAAGATCTACGATGGCGGTTCTTCTTCAAAAAGGCCATATGAGAGTTGTGGTTGTAATGAATACATGGGTGAGATTTTATGGATTTTCAGTGGTTACATATAAGGCTTCACTTCCAACCCAATTCAATTTATGTACATTCTCTAATTTGTAAAGAATCAAGGTTTCTTAAGGAACAAGAAACCTAATGGACATAAATTTCTCATCCCGAGTCCTAGTTGAATACGCACCGGAAATCTTCTCCTACAAATGTCAGGAATGTTCAATTATGAGGCCCAACCGCAAAGGCCCAGTGATCGTATAATCGTAGGACTTCACCAATCATGTATCTCCGTCATCAATAATAACACTCTTCTTCCGGTTATTTCCTTTCACTACGAACGACATATAGCCACCCGTTTACTCCAAGTGCCGGACGCATATATTTCCCTTATATTATAAGTCTCTGTCAAATAACACGTCAGATGATCTCATTTTTTTGGGTGCAAAATGAAGGAATACTCCAAATTTCTCTAACGAGTACATCCATTTTTATCAAGAACTGAGCTCTTAAATCCCATACCAAAATTAGCCCCACGTTCTCAATTAGGACACCCATTTACTACATCAGGGGGACTCCAAGATCAAGCTTATTCCTGATAGCCTTCATGCTTACAGAAATCTCTTGCGCGCCCTGCAAAATGAAGAAATTCTTTAAAAAGTACTTACAAAAAAAATTAGTAAATATCTCGTGTCATCTTTTTAAAATCATGAGGCATCGTATGTTTTTCTTGTTACGTGGCTTCCATATTTTCCTTTCCTACGAAAAGCCTTTTGCCTTGCTGCCTTACCTTGAGCTAAGATAAGCTTGCACTTTATTCTTTTTCTTCAACTAGAAATACTTTAAATTTTCCTAAGTTAGGGGTCCATAGCCCATGGTGCAACTTAAAACTCAATTATTCATGATTTATCCAATTACCCTTCTTGACCGAAAAATGAAAATTACCAAATTTAGGCTATAATTGTGTAAATAAAGTTATAGTTTTAAATATGACATTAATATCTTCAATTTTTCATATCAAAGTAATTTTTTTAAAATAAATAAATATCGTTATAACTAATTTTAAAACAAATATTATTATTTTTAAAAATCCCTACTTACATCTAAATAATATATGAATATCTTCAATTTTTTTAAATTATTTTTTATTTCAAAAGAAAACATGAAACAAACGAAAAGTTGTCGTATTTATGAATATTTTCAGCAACCAAAATCAATATAACAATAAAAATTAAAATTTAGTTGTTATATTAAATTTTGAAAGTCTGTTAAACGTATTCGAGTAAATGAAAACAATTAGAACTTAGAGACCAAGGACCGTGCATGAAAAATTAAATTATAACGAACAATTTTATTTACTACAAATTGAAAATGTGGTATGGAATAAATTAAAGAATATAGCACAAGTCTTGAATAATAATGAATTTTAATTTGAGTTACCATTACAAATATTAACCTCACAAATTAAAATTATTTTACAGTAAATTAAAAAAATACAACAATGATTTTAATATGTGAAAATATAATAATTTAGTATTAAAAAAAATTAAATAGAGTGTATAAATAATAATTTAAATAAATGATCAACCAATATTGCTAAGGAATACATAAGTTTAAGATCTTTAATTTTTTTTTTTTGTCAACAATGAAAAATTTCATTGATAAGATTTCGGAAAACAAAAGAGTATATCTTTCAATCATCTAACCGAAAGGCAAGCAAGTTGCCTCCGGACGTTTAGACAATAAAATCTTAATGTATGAAATAGATAACCCACAAAAAAGGCCTCCTTAAAAACTCGCAAGAGTAAAACCCTATGGAAAAAAACTCAGGGAGGAAAAAGAGTGCCCTCCATTATAGACAAAAATAATAATAACTAATGTCTTCCAATAATTGTAAAAATCTCTCCTATCATCAATTTGAAACTAGACTGTTTTGTGCTTCAAGGCCTGTCGTTAGATTATTGTGATATGAAGTCCGTAGAAAGAACAAAGTAAAACTTCTTCTAATTATCCTGAAAATAAGAACAAAAAACAAGGAAAATATATTAAATGTAAAAATAAATGTATAGAACCAAAAATAAATCAGTCATTAAAGACTTATAAAACCAAAAAATGGTCAAAACCCATCAAATATGACACTCCCGTATTGGAACAAAATAGTCATCTCACATGACACATCATTTTTATTAAGATCTCTAAAATTGAAATTGAGTGTGCATAGAACAATTTAACCTAGATAGACTTATTTATTCATTATGCCTTAATGGGCCAAGCATATCAGAAATAGCCCACCATACAACAAAACCTAATTTTTATTAGTATATTTACCTAATTTTTAAAATAAGCCCAACAACATTTTAATTTTGGCCCAATATCTAATGGCAACCAGCAAAACAAAACCCTAAATTATATCTATAAATAAAGATGATTAAAGACTTCATTCCACCCACCCCAGCCGTAAACTAATTAAAAAAGCAAAACTAATCCTCCGATGAATGGCTTGGGCTTTCTTAGAGCAAAACTATGACAAATTCCAGGTTTGTTTATATCTTACATGTTGATGAAAGTGTCTTATCAAGTATGAATTACAATAGATTATTGTAATTCTTTAAAAGTTGTTCATTCATTTCTGTTCAATCAACACTAGTTTTAATTTTAGAATAGAAGTGGTGGGGTGTATGTTTTACAAGCTTGATACAGAAGTTAGGTAATAATAATAAGAAGGGGGAAATACACTCCAATAAACTAATCCTACACTTTTAGTCTATTGTGCTGATTTTAATTTTTTTTCCAATTTTTTTATACCAAATTTCTTACACATGTTATCGAATTTTGCCGATAGACAATGAAGAAAGTGCTCCATAACATGCTCCATAAATTTACAATGCAGGCCTCACCAGTGTTCTCTATTCTGTAGGTAATGTACTTACAAATTTTATTTTTTACAAAATACTCCATTCATATTTTCATTCACTATTCATTTATATGGTATATTTTGTCTTCACTTGTATATTAAAATGCACACATGGAGAGGTGAATAGATATTATTTCTGACTATTTGTTGAACTGTCAAACTGTCGAGAATACTTGTTATCGTCTATTAACTATTTGTTATTATATGCTTTCCGTGAGTTGAGAATCGTTATGAACCCCACAATATAAATATTAACAAATAAGCAAAACAGAGAAATTTAGGTAGGATTTTGCTAAGAGAATATATAATAATTACTGAATTGATAGGATTACAAGATTCAAAAATTTATCACTCATAGTAACTTGCTCGTAAACGTGTTTCCTTAATCAAATGCTCTCTACAGACTATACTATTCAAGCACAAACTTTGGTGAAATGAAACTAATTCCCTAAATCCTTGTTTTCCAAACTTAGTACTCAGTAGTAATAATATTGCACCTTTGAAAAATACAAGTTACATGAAACGTACTATTAAACTTATGAACCCAAATACAATTGCATGTGTATACTACTAGAATTTAACATGAAATGATATTCATCGAATGCGCTCTAAAATGAGTACACACTAGTATATATAGAATATATGAACTATTAAATAGTGAATAACCCCAACGGTCCTAATTGAATCAACGTGTGAAAGTAGGCACTTTGGTTTATTTAAAATTAAGGATAAATAGGAAGTATAATACGGATATGTTGCATGTAACCTGCGCTATAATATTGTATGCATACATGTGAATACAACAGTCCTCATAAATGAAGTCCTAAATGATCTCCTTGAAATAGCAGATAATCTTTATCTTGCTATTTTTTGGGCACAAAACGTGTTAGATCATTGTCAATCATCACCAAGAGCTTGATGATAAGTAAAACTTGAGTCTAAATTCTAGCTGTTAAGTAAAATTAAACTTAAGTCTAAATTCTAGCTGATAAGAAGTTTAAACAAGTTTCTGCAAAACAAGGTTAGTATAAAACAAGCCAATAAATAGGAATCCTTTGATCTCGTATCAGCTTGCTATTAGTGTGATCATTAGAACTAAAGGAATATCATATTAAATGTCAGTACAAACATTGTCATCAATAAATATTTTGCAAGTTCATTTTAATGCTACCAACGTATCAAATATTTGTTAAAACATCTAAAATAGTGAAATATTTCATTATAATGAGAGTTATGTAATGTGTGAAATCTATTTGTAGTCGATCCTCTATCCGAAACAAACACAGACATTTAGTTAATCCTTCTCGTAGTTTCACACAAGATTGACATGTGGCTCATGTGTAAAAAATATTTGTCCTTTTATATTTTCCACTACATCTTCTCCCGTGTAATGTACCCCATTATAGAATGATCTCTTTCTCACCCCTTTCCCCAAAAAAAATAAAATCATGAACCTCCTAGTTTCCAAAATAGGCTTTGAACCTTGTTGGAATTAAATTCGTATTAATGTACACTTGTGTTAAAGTAAATTCAGTAAAAAGAAATTAGATTAAAAAAGTCTAAGAGTAGTCGAGATGTTCTAGGAGAAAGTGATTTCTTCTTTTATGTTTTCCACTAGTTCTTCTCGCGTGTAGTGTACCCCGTTATACAGGGATCTCTTTCTCACGCCCCTCGCCAACCAAAAAAAATCACGAACCACCTAGTTTCTGGTAGGGAGAAGTTGTAGGATATAGTTTTGTTTGTTCCTAGTTTTAAAGCAACGTTATGTAATCGGCTTTTGTTTATCTTACAAAACAAGTCGGAGTAAAGTATCAATATATTATGTAGCACCGCCGACTAGAATGACCATCAGCTTGACCAAAAATGGGATCTAGAATAAGCAAATATGCAATCTCGAGCCATGATATAAATTCAATTTATTCAAAATATTAGGTCACATTTGGCTTCACTCTATTTTAAGAAACTATTTATTTTTTTACGTACGTGATAGTTTATGTAGCTTGTATTCGTAATTTGTGTACTCTATTTTAGTTACTTTTGGACGATACTATAGTAATTTGTAATTTAGACATTGATTTTTTTAGTGATATGCTAAGATGTTGTACTTATTTTCCATGATTCTTTAGAGAGGATGTGTAGTTTTATGTTTACTCGAAGAAAGCACCTTCCTAACCATGATTTTTTTTTCTTTGTTTGCTATCTTCACGTGGTCCAGTATGTTGTTGGCATATGTGATCTACTAATTCTTTTAACTTAGTACTAAACAAGCAAATGGACAAAATTTACAATAAATTTATTTACATAATTAAATTAAAGTGATAATCAATTAGAATTAGAAGTATACGACAAAATATGCTAAGCAATCATTGTTAGGACAAAGTACCATTAAATATGGGAGTTAATAGGTGCACACCCTTGATGTATACTCTTGCAAATTAATCCAAGCTCTTTATGTTTGATAAGAATAATTTGGTTTTAATCCCAATGAAAGGGTGTGCACTAATAAATGGAGGTGTGCACACGTACGTATAAACTTCTCCAAATATTCACAAATACATAAAACCGTATTTAAACATTTTCTTGTAAGTATTGAGACGTATGGAAATACAAAGTTGATGTCATAATTTAGGATACTAGATTCAATGTGGAAGGGGTTAAAAAAATTTGGTTTGCTGATAGGTTTCTTCTTCTTGTGCAGTGTCTGAGAATGAGACGCCGTCTCATGGATCAAAAAGGAGAAAAATTGTAAGACCCTCCTCCTCCATCTGCACTTGGCAAAGGGACATTTCCAATGACCGCTAGCAAGAAACATCTTTCTTCCCCCACGTTGGAGTCGACAACCCAACAGTATTTCTCTGCTTTAGCCAACAAACATCTGCTGAACCTCCATGACGATTCTGATATGTCAGATGCTGACACAGTGAAGTCCTGAAAAGCTGCTGTGGAGGTAACCAAGGCTGTCAGTTCATATGTAGATCTAAGGCGTTCCAAATAATCAGGCATCGTGGAATCATCCGAGATGGTGGCTATGAATATAGTTCGGGTTAGTCAGTACTTTCAGGGAACTGAAAAAAGTAAAGTTATGTCCCTTTCAGTTGTGGAACACCCAATTTTATGTTGTTTTGCAGGTTGTTTTGCAGGCGTTAGCTTGGGCTCGGAGTCTCCAGGAAATGTGTGTACAGGATGCTGCCCAAATATCGAAGTTGACTCAAGAACTGGAGGAAGCACAAAGCGAGGTTAACTTGGAAAAGATAAATCAGGAGATGGCCGAGAGATTAGTTGAACAATCCAAACAAGAGTACATTGCAGATTTGAAACAAGAGACAGATAGGTTTAACCATGCTCTTTCAAATGCAGAGGTTGATGGCTTCAATAAGTGTGTGAAGAAGGCCAAAGAGAAGGGCTTGAGATATAAGAAGCTTTTGCTGGATCCTACCAATGACCCCCTTAAACAATCAGCAAGAGAATTCACTAGTACCACTGAAAAGCTTAATAATTTGGATGATGTTCCTGAATCTACTGCCACTGTCCCAACTTGTAATGCCATATCTCCTGCTTAATTTTTCAGTTGTTTTTTAACCTCTAGGCATCTTTTCACATGCCATTCTTGTCCTGCCTACTTTATTTTGGTTTTTTCCAGTGTATGCCACAAATTATATATATTACTAATACATGAAGGTTTACTAGCGGTATATGCAACAAAATTTGTATTACGAGATGCATTAAATAATTATATATATTTCTAATATATTTATATTTTATATATGTTTTTGTTAAGTTTGTGAAGTTGTTATCTAAGGATGTCAATTACTGTAGTGTTTTGTAAAAAAGGAAAGTCAAAATTGATGTGAAAGACAGAAAATATTAAAAATAATATTTTTAATTACGTGGAAAAGTGGACACCTCTTCAAGGGTGCTAACCATTGGTAATGCCCTTGATAAAGTTTTTAATAATAATATAAAACTCACGAATTAATATATTTCATCTGTCATCTACATTATTAAATGAGCAAACACAAGCAGAATACTGGAACCAGTTACTCAGACTCTAAAAATAACAGTGTAATACGATACTGAAGTGCCTCACTCCCGCTTCATAGAGAAGGCTTTTACATCTCTAGTTCCAGTGTTGCTAGAAACTTTACTTGAGGATGAGGACCAGGACCTCTTGTAATGCCCTTTGTCGAATCCAACATATTGAAATCTGATTGGCGGTCTCCTGAAGCGGCTACATATGCCTTTGGCTCAATCCTGGAAGGCCCAAGCAATGATAAACCCCCAAGCATTGAGGAGTTTATGATAATTCTCTCTGTGGTATACTTCAAGTAATTATCCAGAAGCTCGGTGGCGTTCAGGAGAAAAAACCTGTAATAGTGCAGGCTGCTGACCAGATTATGATGTTGTTCATTATAGTGTTTGGTTGTCGTAGCTCTATAGTACACAATGGTTTTTGACATTTAGGGTTTATGCATTTCGGGTTGGGGATGAAATAACCAGGCTATGTTTATTCAAATATGTCAAATTACATTATGGTTATTCAAATTTGCAGTTTGGTCTTTACGGATTTAACAGCCATTTAAGGGCTTCACACAAGTTGCGTACTTCTATAAACACCGAGTACACAATTTGCATTGTTTAAGCTATAGGTACACACTTTGCATTTTACTCTTCTTTTATTTGGTAAACCTGCACATAATTCTGATTTCATTTCAAAATTTCAATTTTTGCAGAAACTCTCAGCTACAAAGGATGCTAACAATTTTGTAAAGATAACTGTTTCATCTTCATTTCAAGAAGAGTTCTTTACAGGATGCTCATCCGTTAGCTCTACATTCATTTGGTCTTTTTCTTCAACTTCAACAAGAACTAAATAATTATATACTCGGAGCACCTTGTTGCTAGCTTCCTCCCATATATAATTCCAATTATTAGCCTACTTCCAAATCCAATTGACACAATAATCACAGTCAAGAATGAATCAGAATCATCGTTTTTTTCAGAGCTTAATGGTGGTGAAGGTGTTGGCTGTTCTCCACACTTTTTGGATAGAGGTGATCCACATAATGCCATGTTTCCTTTGTACGAGTCGTTCTGAAATAAATTAAACTGTTTTCCTTGTGGTATGGGTCCAGTAAGATGGTTAAAAGACACGTCAAATATTGCAAGGAATCCTAGACCTGCTAACTGTTGAGGGATTTTACCTGTGAGATTGTTTTGGGAAATGTCAAATGACTCTAGAGCAGTGAGGTTTCCTATGACTGTTGGGATAGAACCACTGAGAATATTGTTTGAAAGATTGAGGGAGTGAAGATTCTTAAAGCTTTCTATGGAGTTTGGAATTTTTCCAGTGAATTTGTTGCTGGAGAGATCAACAAATGTAATCAGGCTAGAGACCTTCTCATACGATAACGTGGTACCTTTGTTTGTGATTGTAATATCGTAGTCTTGAGAGAGTATCCAACCCCCAATTGATGGCAGGATTATGGTATTCATATATTCCAGCTTGTCTACCTTAAATTTCATGGCATCACAATTCTTGAAGTGTTCAAGTGGCAAATCTCCTGCAAAAGAATTGTTATAGAGGTCGATGATTCGCAACTTTGGAAACTCTGAATTGGTGGTATAACTCTCTATTGTACCATGGAACAAATGGATCGCAATATTAGGACCTGCAGTTCTGGAAGAGTTCCAAGCCACAATGGAAATGAATCATTTATTTGATTGTCTCCCAGATTAAGAACTTCAAGCACGGTGCAGTTTGCTAATGATCTTGGTAGTTTTCCCTGGAATTGATTTTCTCTTAAATCCACCTTCTTCAGTCTTTAACTCATTTCAGGTATGCTCCCTTTAAAATTGTTCCTTTTTAGATCCAGTATCATCAAGTCATTGCTAAAGTTTCCTAGACATGAAGGAATCTTGCCAACCAAATTGTTGTCACTCAGTTCTAACACAATGAGAGATTTCACATTGCAGATCAAATGCGAGATTTCCCCTGTCATTCTATTTCCTGATGCAAAATAAGCTAGAGTTGATGCCGGGGAAACTGTGAGTGAACCTTCCATCATGTTATTCCAAAGGGCCAATAAACGTAAACGAGTCCATGGCAGAACAACTGGATTATGCTCAAATCCTGTTAGTTGGTTCCCTCCAAGCCATACTGAATCCATACTTTCTTTACTTTTGTTCCAAATCCATTCTGGTATGAGGCCTTCAATTCGATTATCATCAAGGAACAGATCCTCTAGCTCATCTTGAAACTGAAGGAAATGTGGCAACTTCGTCATTTTGCATCCACTTAATGCCAAGTACTTGAATTGTGGATGAGTAATATTGGTTTTGTTATTTTCTACTACAGAAAAATAGTTCTGCCAAAGTTTGAGAGCAGTTAGTTTTTTTAAGCTAAGAAATATATCTAATTCCACAATTCCACTGAGATTAGCATGAAAAAGATTAAGAAATTCAAGATTTTCAATCTGTGACAATGATGTTGGAACTGATCCCTTCCACGGATTGTAAGAAAGGTCAAGATGTGTTAAACGAGTTAGGTTCATAAACCAAGATGGCACGATCCCTGAAAACCTATTATGATTAAGATCTAAATAAGTTAGACAGGTAAGATTTGAAAAGGATGCTGGTATATTGTTAGTGCAATTATTGGGAGCAAGTGACAGATAAGAGAGTTGTGACATTCTTGCAAGTGATGGAACCTTGCCTGAAAAATAATTTCTGCTCAAGTCCAATGTAGTAAGTGTGGTCATGTTACTAATTGTGGCCGGAATAGAACCTGAAAAAAGGCAGTTGGTGAAATTTAGAATCCTTAAAGATTTGAGTTCTCTTATGGAGTCTGGTAGCTTGCCGGAGACATCTGTGTAGTCAAGCCTTAATTCCTCAAGCTTTAGACTAGAATCAATATTTTCAGGCAAATGACCGCTGAGTGGCTGCATAGAAGGATTTGATTTTGTGCTAACTACTGATCTAGAATGAAAAATGAATAGGGCGAGTTTTCTTCAAAGGAGAGGAGAATGATGAGGATCAAGGAATGAATATATTAATTTGGATTTGGTTATGTGTGCTCGTGGTGATGTTCAATTGGAGAGGACGCAAACATGGGTTATGCAGCTTACTTGGACAACAAGGAATAAATGAGTGATGCATGAAGTTGGACAAGTAGCTGATTATTATATAATTATTAATTCGAATTTTGATTGCAAGTTTTTACCTTTCACTTGAAAGATTTTTCTTGTTTTAAGCACATAGGAATTTATTTTCCTATTTGGATTTGGTTTTTGTCTTTTTTCTATTCGGATTTGGTTTTTAAATTTGTTTCCTGGAAGGATTCAGATATTGGCTAATTCAAGCTTATATTGAATTTCTCTCGGAATCCTATTGTGTTTGGGTTATTGTCTAAGCCTATAAATACCCTTCTAATGTAATCTTTTAAGAGAGACAATGGATGATATAAAACTTGTGTTTTGAGATAAACTATGAGTAGTTTTTCTTTTCTCTAAACTTCAATTACAGGATTGTTTTGAAGATTAGATTCGAATTACTTAGTTTCTGGATTGATCTAAGCAATTTGAGATTCAAAGTTCACGTTTCTGGATTGATCGTGTTTTTTGAAATATCCTCTTCTTGTCTTATCCCTTTTTTTTTCTTCTTTTCTTTCTTTGTGGAGAGATCCACATCAATTTGGTATCAAGAGCCAAGGTTTTTTCTCCAATTTCTTAATTGTTGGGAGATTTAGGTTCAAAAAAAAAATACTATGTTTACGAGTTACTGTTCACGGGCACTGTTCATCGGCACTGTTCACGGGTACTATTCATCAAGTTTTTTTTAACAGATTTTTCTTATGGCTACGGATGAATTGCTCAGAAAATTACTTGGAAAATTGGATGAGATTGATAAACGTACTCAAAAGCTTGCTAATTCAACGGAATCGAGGTTTGATGAATTTTATAAAATTTTAGTTAAGGTGAAAGATAGTGATGAAGTCTATGATCGTGGTATAGAGCTTGGTTATTTTACAGGTTTGGGTAGCATAGATGATTTTATTGAATAGGTTACACAAGTCGACAAGATTTCTGCTTATACAGGTTGGACTGAGATGAGAATATTCAAGATTGCAGCGCTTAAACTTATAAAGAAAGCAGACTTGTGGTTTGATAATCTAAACACAAAAAGAGTTAGATCTGGAAAAGAAAAGATTATGACTTGGACATCTCTGAAGAAGAAACTTCGTGCAAAATATATTCCTTTACATTATAAATTCGAATGTATAATGAAGATGACATCCCTCTCTCAAGGTACTATGAGTGTTTCCGAGTATACTTCTGAATTTTATAGATTGCGCCTTATTTGTGACTTGGAAGAGACGGAAACAATTAAAATTGGAAGATTTATTCATGGATTGAATTTGCCTATTTATCGAAAGGTTTGGGTAGCATAGATGATTTTGTTGAATGGGTTACACCACGTCGACAAGATTTCTGCTTATACAGGTTGGACTGAGATGAGAATATTCAAGATTGCAGCGCTTAAACTTATATAGAAAGCAGGCTTGTGGTTTGATAATCTAAACACAAAAAGAGTTAGATCTGGAAAAGAAAAGATTATGACTTGGACATCTCTGAAGAAGAAACTTCGTGCAAAATATATTCCTTTGCATTATAAATTCGAATGTATAATGAAGATGACATCCCTCTCTCAAGGTACTATGAGTGTTTCCGAGTATACTTTTGAATTTTATAGATTGCGCCTTATTTGTGACTTGGAGGAGACGGAAACAATTAAAATTGGAAGATTTATTCATGATTGGAATATTCAAGATTGCAGCGCTTAAACTTATAAAGAAAGCAGGCTTGTGGTTTGATAATCTAAACACAAAAAAAGTTAGATCTGGAAAAGAAAAGATTATGACTTGGACATCTCAGAAGAAGAAACTTCAGAGATGACATCCCTCTCTCAAGGTACTATGAGTGTTTCCGAGTATACTTCTGAATTTTATAGATTGCGCCTTATTTGTGACTTGGAGGAGATGGAAACAATTAAAATTGGAAGATTTATTCATGATTGGAATATTCAAGATTGCAACGCTTAAACTTATATAGAAAGAAGGCTTGTGGTTTGATAATCTAAACACAAAAAGAGTTAGATCTGGAAAAGAAAAGATTATGACTTGGACATCTCTGAAGAAGAAACATCGTTCAAAATATATTCATTGGCAATATAAATTTGAATGTATAATTAAGATGACATCCCTCTCTCAAGTTACTATGAGTGTTTCCGAGTATACTTATGAATTTTATAGATTGCGCCTTATTTGTGACTTGGAGGAGACGGAAACAATTAAAATTGGAAGATTTATTCATAAATTGAATTTGCCTATTTATCGAAAGGTTAAATCAAGTCCATATATCTCGTTTAATGATCTATGCAATCTTGCTTTGGAATTTGAATCTTTTCAACAAGACGAGAAATTGAAGTCTCCCATTCACGAGTTTACTCTTTCAGAAGAAACTAAAGAAGAAGACTTTGTCAGTGTGGAGAATATCGCGGATCTTGTTGCTGATTACCATGTGTTACATGTGGCGACTACATCAAGTTTGGATGAAAAGGATGAACCAGTTACAAAAGAAGCTATGATAGAGAAGCATGAAGAAAGACAGCCACTTGATGATAAATTCTTGGTTGTTGAAGAAAATCAAATAGATACATCTCTTAAACTTGTGTGTCGTGACATGGTTGAAGAAAAAAAGGTACTCGAGGATTTGGTCCAAACTAAAGAGGTTGTATACAAGGAAAACAACATCATCATCGTGGAACACATTAATTTTTTAGGGGTAGAGAACTTGTTGAATGCACCTATCTCAATAAACTATCTTATTCTTTCTAGTTCACTTCCTAAGATACTAGTCATGGAATTGTAATTCAAAGCTTTCAAGTTCTACGAGAAATCACCTCGTTGTGTGCTTATTCTTAAATACTTTAGAACTCGAGGGCGAGTTTTCTTCAAAGGAGAGGAGAATGATGAGGATCAAGGAATGAGTATGTTAATTTGGATTTGGTTATGTGTGCTCGTGGTGATGTTCAATTGGAGAGGACGCAAACATGGGTTATGCAGCTTACTTGGACAACAAGGAATAAAGGAGCGATGCATGAAGTTGGACAAGTAGCTGATTATTATATAATTATTAATTCAAATTTTGCTTGCAAGTTTTTACCTTTCAGTTGAAAGGGTTTTTCTTGTTTTAAGCACTTAAAATTTTATTTTCCTTTTTGGATTTGGTTTTTGTCTTTTTTCTATTCGGATTTGGTTTTTAAATTTGTTTCCTGGAAGGATTCAGATATTGGCTAATTCAAGCTGATATTGAATTTCTCTCAGAATCCTATTGGGTTTGGGTTATTGTCTAAGCCTATAAATACCCTTCTAATGTAATCTTTTAAGAGAGACAATGGATGATATAAAACTTATGTTTTGAGATAAACTATGAGTAGTTTTTCTTTTCTCTAAACTTCAATTACTGGATTGTTTTGAAGATTAGATTCAAATTACTTAGTTTCTGGATTGATCTAAGCAATTTGAGATTCAAAGTTCACATTTCTGGATTGATCGTGTTCTTTTGAAATATCATTTTCTTCTCTTATCCCTTTTCTTTTTCTTCTTTATTTTCTTTGTGGAGAGATCCACATCAGTCTACATCAAAGGTATGTGAAAGCAAGGGTAAAGGGCTGGTAGCTGAAAATGAAGATCACTTGAGCCAAGATGACATGGATGATGTTGATGAACATCTAGCATTCCTGTCCAGAAGATTTTCCAAGCTCAAATTCAAAAAGAATTTTGGAGCAGCCAAGTAGAAACATGGTGGATAAATCCAAATTCAAATGTTTCAAATGTGGCTTGGCAGGTAATTTTATAAAGAGAATGGGATTATGCATGAGTTTTCTGCAGCAAGAACTCCACAATAAACTGGAGTAGTGGAAAGAAAGAACAGATCTCTTATTGAAGTTGCAAGGACAATGCTTGAAGAATCAAAGTTACCAACATATTTTTGGGCTGAAGCTGTGAATACTGCCTGCTACACTTAGAATATCTCTTTGGTTAATCAAGCAAAGTGCATGACACCCTATTAATTGTTCAATAATGCGAAGCCAACTCTAAATTTCCTTCATGTGTTTGGCTGCAAATGTTATATCTTAAGGAATCAAACTGACCAACATGGGAAGTTTGATGCTAAAGAAGATGAAGGAATTTTTGTTGGATATGCTGTGGGAAAGGCCTATCGAGTCTACAATATAAGAACCAACATTGTTATGGAATCAGTACATGTTTTATTTGATGACAAAAAGATTGAAGGACTGCAAGATGGAGATTTCCATGAAAGCCTCAAGTTTGATAATGTGGAGATGGTTAGTGATGACAGTGATGATGAAAGTGATCAAGAAACAGTGAGTAAGGATAATACAGAAAAATCTACAACTAATGAAGCACATAATTTAACATCTGTTGAGTTACAAAATGCTTCATCTGTCGAGAGACAATCTGCCTTATCCGTCGGGAGACAATCAGCTTCATCTGTCGAGACACAAAGTGCATCACCGTCGGAACATTAAGAGAAGCTGAAAGTCAGAATAGATCACCTACAAAAAGTTCTCCTTTCTCAAATCAAAGATTCACAAACTTAGGGGGAGTTTCTCATAATCAAAACTCAGTCACACATCAAGACAACAATGAGGCCTCTTCATCTAGTGCTAATCTACCTCAACAAAAAAAATGGACTAAAGATCACCCTTTTGAGCTCATCATTGGTGATGCATCTTCTAGAGTTCAAACAAGGAGAGCAACTCAAGAAGAATGTCTATATAGCAGCTTCCTATCTAAGGAAGAACCAAAGAAGGTAGAAGAAGCTTTGTTGGATCCTGATTGGAGTTTAGCTATGGAGGAGGAGCTAAACCAATTTGAAAGAAATAAGGTATGTAAGTTGGTACCCAAACCTAAAGGAAAGAATCCAATTGACACCAAGTGGGTATTCAGAAACAAGATGGATGAAAATGGCATAGTGATCAGGAACAAAGCTAGATTGGTTGCTAAGGGCTACTGTCAACAAAAAGGAATAGATTTTGATGAAACCTTTGCTCCTGTTGCAAGACTTGAAGCCATCAGAATTTTCTTAGCCAATGCAGCTAATGCCAATTTCAAGATCTATCAGAAGGATGTCAAAAATGCCTTTCTAAATAGAAATTTGTAGGAGGAAGTCTATGTCAGTCAACCTCCTGGTTTTGAAGATCCAAATTTTTCAGAATATGTCTACTATCTCTTGAAAGCACTTCATGGACTGAAGCAAGCACCTAGAGCCTGGTATGACACTTTATCAAAGTTTCTTTTGGAAAATCACTTCACAAGAGGTACTGTTGATAAAACTTTATTCTTTAGAAATGTTAATGGCTCTAGTATACTTGTTCAAATCTATGTAGATGATATTATATTTGGCTCTACAGATGAAAAACTTTGCAAAAAGTTTGCCAAATTGATGCAAAGTAAGTATAAAATGAGCATGATGGGAGAACTAACTTACTTTCTTGGTTTACAAGTTAAGCAAGTTAGTGATGGAATATTCATTAGTCAAACTAAATATATTCATGATCTTTTAAAGAAGTTTGATATAATGGATTGCACATCTGCAAAAACTCCCATGGCAACTGCAACTAAGCTAGAATTAAACACTACTGAAAAGTCTGTGGATATTTCAAGCTATAGGGGCATGGTTGGCTCACTTCTGTACGTAACAACTAGTAGGCCAGATATAATGTTTGCTACTTGTCTTCGTGCTAGATTTCAGGCTGATCCTAGAGAATCTCACTTAGTAGCTATTAAGATAATTTTCAGATATCTCAAGGGAACACTAAAACATGGCATTTGGTACCCTAGAGATTCTGGTTTTGATCTAACTGGTTATTCAGATGCAGATTATGCAGGTTGTAAAATAGATAGAAAAAGTACAACAGGAACCTGTCAATTTCTAGGGAACAAGCTTGTGTCCTGGTTCAGTAAAAAGCAAAATTCAGTTTCTACTTCTACAGCTGAAGCTGAATATATTGCTGCTGGCAGTTGCTGTGCACAGATGTTATGGATGAAAAACTAATTGTTGGACTATGGCCTACAAGTGGATAGAATTCCCATTTTTTGTGATAACACAAGTGTAATTTCCATCACTGAATATCCTGTACAACATTCAAGAACAAAGCACATAGACATCAAGTACCACTTCATTAGGGAACATGTGATGAATGGTACTGTGGAACATCATTTTATTCCAAGTGAAAAGTAGCTTGCAGATATCTTTACCAAGTCACTTGATGAATCCACCTTTTCAAGGTTGGTGAGTGAGTTAGGTATGCTTAATTATTCTTGAATTATTTCAGATATTTTTGCAAGTTAAAATGCAGCCAGAAACTTCATTGATTTTTCTGATTTGGATGAAATTTTGACTAAGTCAAAATTTACATCCCGATGGATGCTCATTATCCATCGAGTTTGATCATTCGTCGGAATATCATTTGTTAATAAAAATCAATTACTTTTCTGGATTATTTTATAACCCGACGGATAATTGATTTATCCTCATCCGTCGAATTGTCTCAATCTTAGCTGTTAAAACTCTTAACGTTATCCATTGGGTATACTTACAGTTTGTAAGTATAACACGACGGATAAGTGATAGAAATTTTACAGTTTATTTAATTTTTAAACGGCTATTTTGGGATATTTTGATTAGTTACTTTACTTCATTTTATTATTTTTGACAATTTATTTCTGAGATAGTATAAAAGCATAATTCATTTTTATTCTACTCTTTTATCATTCTCAAATCAATTGCTCTAACTTCCTTTCTTCTCCAAAGCAAATATTCTCTCTGCAAATTTCTCATTCTCTAACAATGGCACCAGTAGTCAAAATCATGTCTCAATATGGATATATATATGAAAAGAACAACTTTGTAGCTCTTTTAAATAAGGAGATTCCACAGTCTGGATACTTTCACAAGATGATGGACTTTGTGAAGAGCTGTAAACTCAGCTATGCTATACTGGAATCACCCATAATCTACTGTGAAGTTGTGGAGGAGATATGGACAACTGTCGTGTACAACTCATCTGACAAAACCATAACTTTTACACTTAAAGGTAAGCGGTTTTGCATCAATAGTGACATTATCAAAGCATGCTTTAGAATTCCAGATAACACTGCTATTGTTCCACACACAGATACTGATATAGTTAACATGCTAAATTCTATGGGCTATGCACTTTCTACTTCTAAGTTAAGTGAAATTAGGAGGCTAGGTCTTAGAAAGGAATAAAGCTATCTGTGTGATGTGGTAACTAAAGTATTTTCTGGTAAAATCAGCAACCTTGATTCTGTTAACATCTCCATGCTTAACATGCTTTATATGCTAGTTACTGATAAGTACTTTAATCTCAGTGACTTGATCATATCTGAGTTAGGTTATAAGTTAGGAGAACTTAATAAGAGAGGTAAAAGTATATATTATGCTAGATTCTTTATGATGCTTTCTAACCATCTTATTGAGAATATTGTTGTTGAGAACCCAACCAATAAGCTAAATTGTTGGGTTCAAGAAAGGAGAGTCATCGCTGATCTCAACAGGGCAAGTCACCATAAATAGGTGATCCTCTACTACTTTCCAATCATGGGGGACCTCAGGTAAGTGAGGTAAGCACCAGTGTCTCCACTCTTCCAACCTCACACATTTCTTTTCCTTCAAGTGTAGCTATAGCATCTGTGTCATTGACCCAACAGATGCCTACCCAAGCTACCAAAACAACAATTTCAAAATCCAAAGCTAAGAAAGCCCCATCTAGTTTCTCTCAAAAGAAACCAGTTACAAAATCTACTAAACACAAAGAGGGGAGTGTGAGGGTGAGTGAGTAAGGTGAAGGACATGGTGAAAATCAAATAAACTCTAAGAATAAGGCTGGTGAGATGAGTGTACCTAAGCCTAGCCACACCACAGTTTCCCAACAAACTGTGGTTGTTAATAAGAAAATAAGCTCACTTCTAGTTTCATCCTCCCAAAAGGATGTTACTATTGAAACAAGCTCCAAAATCAGACTCTTTTGGAAATGAAAGAAATGTTGGATTTATCTGAAGCTGATGGACTTGAATTCAACAGGCAACTCTAAAATCAGATAGAAGAGAACAACAAGAGGCTTGGGAAGAAATCTAGACAATCAAGGAAATAGATTTATCTGCTCAGATAAGAGGAGCACCTTGATAATGATTGTGGGCAACTTTTTGTACACTTTGTTTTGTTCAATTTTCAGTGAATTTTGTAGCACTTATCAGTTTTATCTACTACTTTTCAATCTGTAATTTTAGGGTGTTTTGTTATCATCAAGTTTCTCTTAGTTTATGGCTACAATTCCAGTAGACATAAATTGGGGGAGATTGTTAGGAATATTTTGTGAACTTGATGATAAATTATATAAAACTCCTTAGTAGATTTACTAAATGAATTTTGTAGCACTTGACGGATAATTAAATATAGTCCCCACGGATGATTTAATATAGTCCCGACGGATGACAATTTGATATCTATCGGGTGAGTAGCTTATGTAACAAATAAGTATTGTAGCACGTTTCTACAATCAACTTTGTGTAGATTCTGTAGGAATATATAAGTCATGTTGACTACTAGGGGATATGCAGAATAGGTTGATTAATTGTAAATATGAGATGTCTTGTAATTCTGTATAAGTGAAATGGAGTCAAGTGACAAATAGCTACCCGACGGATGATCAACAAAGCTTCCCAGAGGATGACAAACATGTACCTGACGGATGATCAAATTCAAATATCTGTTGACAGTGACAACACAGTCATATGCATTGGGTGTTTGCAAAATGAATGTGGCAGCCTGTTAAGCAGGAATTTGAGAACAAAGAAGCATTACCATTTCCATGCAATTGTGAAGATATTCAAAGATGCTGGAATAGAGTAGTGAAGTACCATGAAGTTAGACTAGATATGTTTTATTTTATTATCTTGTATTATTATTATGTAAACTTGGTGATATATAAACCAAGTGTAGCAAGTAGAACAACGATCGAACTAAGCAGATACATTTTCAGAGAGACATATCAAGCTATATCATGTAAGCATTTCTCTGTAGTTTAGTTGTTTAAACTTATAAGCAGTTGTGAGCTATTCAAGCTTTACAGGGTTCTCATTTGATATATATATATATATATATATATATATATATATATATATATCTGGTGGATCCTTTCAAATCCACCAGAAAGTTTTAAAAGCTTGTGTTTTTATTACTTTGTATTTTAATTTATATAATTCTTTCATTCCGCACTCAGCAAATCAAACATTTATATATATTCAGTTAGAATAGTTTTTTAAATCATGAAAAAGTAGCCAGAATTACATTCAACCCCCCTTCTGTAATTCTTGTTGTATTGTTAGGGAATAACAACAACGTATCTGAAGATGCTATAAAGCTAAGGCTGTTCCCATTCTCTCTAAGGGATAAAGCTAAGAGTTGGTAACATTCTCTACCACCAGGCTCTATCACTAAATGGGAAGATCTAGCTCAAAAGTTTCTTACTAAGTTCTTTCCTATGGAGAAGACTGTTGCAATCAGAAATGCTCTTACTCAATTTGTGCAGCAGTCTGGAGAGTCTTTGTGTGAGGCTTGGGAGCGATACAACGAGATGCTTAGGAAGCGTCCTCACCATGGGATGCCTGATTGGATGATCACTAACTGTTTCTATAATGGTTTAGGTGCTATTTCTAGACCCATGCTTGATATAGCATCAGGAGGAGCCTTGTGGGCTAAAAGCTACGATGAAGCTTATGAATTGATTGAACTGATGGCTGCTAATGAATACCAGAATCCTTCTCAGAGACTAACTCAAGGCAAGGTAGCAGGAATTCTGGAGGTAGATGGAGCTACTGCTATAGTTGCTCAGCTTAAGGCTTTGACGATGAAGGTGGAATCTTTGGTTAATTATAGAGTTAATCAGATCACTAGTGTCTGTGAGCTTTGTGTTGGTGCCCATGAGATGGAGCAGTGTGCTATTTCTAGTGAATCAGCTCAGTTCGTGAGCAACTTTCAGAGGTCCCAGCAACCAGTTCTAACCACCTATCATCCCAATAACCGTAACCATCTTAACTTCGGCTGAAGCAATACTCAGAATGCGGTTCAGCAGCCTTATCAGCAGTATGCATCGAAGCAATACAACCCTACTGGTTTTCAACAACCGTAATATGCACCAAAACGACAACTCCAGCTTTAACAGTCTAATGAAAAATCTAAATTGGAGGAATTGAGGCTCATCTGCAAGAGCAAAGCGGTGTCTATCAAGACCTTGGAGAATCAAATTGGGTAGATTGCCAATGTCTTGCTGAATTGTCAACCTGGCTCACTACCTAGTGACACAGAAGTTTCAGGCAAGAAGGAAGCTAAAGAGCAGGTTAAGGTAATCATATTAAGGTCTGGGAAGGTTACAAATCTCGAAAAAATCTCAAGTTTTGGAAGATGAAGTTGTGGATGAGGAAGAAGTGCAGAAGGAAGAAAAAGTGGAACCAAGGAAGACTACTGTGGAACAAACTCCTCCTGAGGGTAATACAGGGGAGAAACAGATCTATCCTCCACCTCATTTTCCTAAAAGACTGCAGAAGAAAAAGCTAGATAAGCAGTTTGAGAATATTCTGGAGGTGTTCAAGAAACTTCATATCAATATACCTTTCGCTGAAACTCTTGAACAGATGCCTAGTTATGTGAAGTTTATGAAAGTTATGCTCTCTCGGAAGTTGAAGCATGATGACTTAGAGAATGTCGCTCTCACGGAGGAGTGCAGTGTTTTGTTGTAACAGAAGTTGCCTCTGAAGCTTAAAGATCGTGGAAGCTTCACTATTCCTTGCACTATCGGGAACTTGTCGTTCGATAAGTGTTTATGTGATTTGGGAGCTAGCATCAATCTGATGTCTTTGTGTGTCTTCAAGAAGTTAGATTTACCTTATCCAAAGCCTACATATATGTCCTTATATTTGGCCAATCGTTCTATTACGTATCCACGAGGCATTGTGGAGGATGTCTTGGTCAAGGTGGACAAACTCATCTTTCCTGCAGACTTTGTAATTCTTGATTTTGAGGAGGATAAGAAGATTCCCATAATCTTGGGAAGACCATTCTTGGCTACTGACTGAACCTTGATAGATGTGTATAAGGGTGAGCTTACCATACGAGTACTGGATCACGATGTGATTTTTAATGTGTTCAATGCCATGAAATTCCCAACTGAAAATGAGGAGTGCTTTAAAGTGGAGTTGGTCGATTCTGTAGTTACTTCATAACTTGATCAAATGCTAAGGTCTGATGCCTTAGAGAAGGCCTTGTTGGGGACTTCAGATAGTGAAGATGATGAAGGTGATGAGCAGTTGCAATATTTGAATGTTTCTCCTTGGAAGAGAAGGCTGGATATGCCTTTTAAATCTCTTGGAATGTCAAAACTGAAAAATGTTGAGGAGCGACTCAAGCCTTATATTGAGGAAGATCCTACACTTGAGCTTAAACCATTGCCTGAACACTTGAGGTATGCTTTTTTAGGTGATTCATCTACTTTGCATGTTATTATTGCATCTGACCTTTCAGGTAGTGATGAGGAAAAGCTCTTAAGAATTATGAGAGAGTTTAAATCGGCAATTGGATGGACTATAGCAGATATCAAAGGAATCATCCCTTCTTATTGTATGCATAAAATTCTGCCAGAGGAAGGAAGTAAGCCAACGGTTGAGCAACAGAGAAGGCTTAATCCGATAATGAAAGAAGTTGTGAAGAAGGAAATTCTCAAGTGGCTAGATGCAGGGATCATTTATCCCATTTCTTACAGTTCTTGGGTGAGTCCAGTTTAGTGTGTGCCGAAGAAAGGAGACATCACATTTGTTGCTAATGAGAAGAATGAGCTCATTCCTACTCGAACAGTCAGGGGTGGAGAGTTTGTATGGATTATAGGAAGCTGAATAAAGCCACAAGGAAGGATCACTTCCTTCTTCCGTTCATTGATCAGATGTTTGACCGATTGGTTGGGCATGAGTACTACTATCACTTTATGGTGCGACAGGGCATTATTCTTGGGCATAAGGTCTCTAGTAAAGGTCTTGAGGTGGATAAGGCCAAGGTGGGGGTCATTTTAAACCTTCCTCCACTAATTTCTGTTAAGGGAGTCCGCAGCTTTCTTGGTCATGCGGGTTTCTATAGGCGTTTCATCAAGGACGTCTCCAAAATTTCTAAAGCCTTGTACAATCTTTTAGAGAAAGATGTTTCGTTCAAGTTTGATAAGGAGTTCCTAGCTGCTTTTAAGTTTTTGAAGAAGAGTTTAATAACGGCACATGTCATAACTACACCTGATTGGAATGAACCTTTTGAGATGATGTGTGATGCAAGTGACTATGCAGTTGGAACAGTTCTTGGGAAGAGAAAGAACAACATATTTCATGTGGTCTACTATGCTAGTAAGACCCTCAATGGTGCTCAACTGAACTATACTATCACTGAGAAAGAGCTATTGGCTATTGTCTATGGTTTTGAGAAGTTTCGATCTTATTTGCTTGGGACGAAGGTGACAGTTTTCACTGATCATGCTACGATTCGATATCTCGTTTCGAAGAAGGACTCGAAGCCTAGATTGATTCGATGGGTTCTTTTACTTCAGGAATTTGAGTTAGAGATCAAGGACAGGAAAGGTACTGAAAATCAAGTCGCTGATCATCCCTCTTGGTTGGAAGATCTAAGTGCAACTTTACAGGATAAGACATTGATAAATGAGTCTTTTCTCGATGAGCAGTTGTTTGGGGTGCAAGAAGAAGAACCGTGGTTCGCAGACATTGTGAAATACCTTGTGAGCAACATTATGCCTCCAAACTTGTCTTCTGCTCAAAGAAAGAAGTTTCTTCATGAAGTGAAGTGGTACATATGGGATGAGCCATTCTTGTTTAGGCAAGGAGCTGACCAAATCATCAGGAGATGTATTCCATACAGCAAAACGGCGGGGGGGGGGAGGGTTCTTACGAGACTATCATTCGACTATTTATGGAGGCCACTATGGTGGAGAGAAAACAGCAACTCGTATCCTTCAAGAGGGATTCTTCTGGCCTACATTGTTTAATGATGTGCATCAGTTTATTTTGAAGTGTGATCGATGCCAACAGGTTGGTAATATGTCCAAAAGGGATGAGATGCCTCTTAATGTGCTTCTCGAGGTTGAAGTCTTCGATGTTTGGGGAATTGACTTCATTGGGCCGTTTGTCTTATCTTACAATAATCAGTATATCTTGTTGGCGGTTGATTATATTTCGAAATGGGTGGAAGTCAAGGCTTTGCCGATAAATGATGCGAAGGTAGTGCTAAATTTTCTTCATAAGCAGATATTCACAAGGTTTGGGACTCCAAGAGTCATAATCAGTGATGAGGGATCGCATTTCTGCAATTGCAAGTTCACTGCTATGATGCAGAAATATAATGTGAATCATCGCATTGCTACAACCTACCATCCTCAGACTAATGGTCAAGCTGAGGTATCTAATAGAGAGATCAAGCGTATTCTAGAGAAAGTTGTGTGTCCATCAAGGAAGGATTGGTCTTTGAAGCTTGATCAAGCCGTGTGGGCATATAGAACAACATATAAGACTCCGCTAGGTTTGTCGCCATTTTAGTTAGTTTATGGCAAGGGGTGTCATTTTCCTGTGGAGCTCGAGCATAAGACGTATTGGGCTTTGAAGGAGTTGAACCTTGATTTGGATGCAGCTGGTAAGAAAAGAATGCTTCAATTGAATGAACTCGATGAGTTTCGACTTTAGGCGTATGATAATAACAAAATGTATAAGGAGAAAGTCAAGAGGTGGCACGATAGGGGTCTAGTGCTCAAATCATTTATGTCGGGGCAACAAGTTCTCTTGTTCAACTCTCATCTTCGTCATTTCCCTGGAAAGTTGAAGTCGAGATGGTCCGGGTCTTTCATAATCAAAACTGTGTTTCCACATTGAGCTGTGGAGATTTTTGAGAATGGTCCAGGCCAAGCGTTCAAAGTGAATGGACAAAGGTTGAAGCATTACTATGGAGATACGGCAAACCGTGAGGTGGTTAGTGCCGTTTTGTTATCCACTTGATCTCAAGATTCTACGTCAAGCTAACGACGTAAAGTAAGCGCTTCTTGGGAGGCAACCCAAGTTTGTTGTACATTAGTAGATAGAGGAAGAAGAAAACAAGGAGAAAAACACAAAAACAATCAGAAAAACAAAACAAAATTCAGTGCCAACTGCAGTAGCACGGCGCGCCCGCACTGTGAAGCGGGGCGACAACGCTAATTTTCTAGAAGCTGTGCGCACCCGCGCTACCTGGCAGGGCAGCCGCGCTGGATTAGCAGAAGTACGGCGCACCTGCGCTAAGGTAGCGCGCGGCCGCGCTGGATCCCTGGTTCTAAAAAAAGCAGAAAAACGGGAATTTGAAGTCAAAATCAATTCCTACCCAAATTTTACTCAACCATATTCCATATTTCCCTCTCAAAATCAATTTACATCACCCCATTACTCCCATTATTCCCATAATCAATTCCCACTTCTTTTCCATAACTAATTCTCTCCAAATTCCTATATATACACATACTTATACACAAACCCCTCTATCACTTCGCAAATTCTCACACACAAATCTCTCTTACAAACTTATATTATCTCAAGCTTATTCAATCCTAATGGCACCCAAAAGACAACGAACCTAAGTTAGCAGCAGCACCACTGATTCTTCGTGTGTGGATGGTGTGAGGCCTAAGTTTTCAACTCCCGAGGCTGAGACGGAGTATACGAGGCTGCTTTCGAAGCCTATAGCCAAAGAGCGTGGTTTTCTGCCATCATGGAAAGATGGTAAGTTATTGGAGATGATCTTGGAGATGGGTTAGGTTGCTTTTTGCGAGGAACCCACTGCTGTGCCCATGAGTGTGGTTCGCGAGTTCTATGTGAATGCAAAGGCGGAGAAGAACGGTTTCACAGTGATGAGGGGGTTGAAGGTGGAGTATAGTGCTGAGGCGATTTGGCGGGTGATTGAGCAGGCCGAGAGGAGGCTAGAGCCGGAGAATTTGAATGAGAAGACGGGGGATGATTTTAACTTGGATCTGATTGTTGCTACCTTGTGTGTGCCTAAGACTCGTTGGAAGTTCAAGAGGGGCACAAACGAGTATGCCACTTTCCCTGCCTCGTGCATGAACAGATTTTTGCGTGCATGGAATTATTTTATTTATGCCAAAATCATGCCATCTTCTCACATGCATGATGTTACGGTGGAGCGTGCACAGTTGTTGTGGGGGATTCTTCAAGGAGATTATGTGGATCTCGGGATGGTTATTCATCAGGGTATTCTGAGATTCTTGTGAGGGCGTACTACGGGTTCTATACCCTATGCGTCCATTATGACGAAGCTATGTGTGGCGGTTGGCATTCATTAGCACGCACACGAGCAGCTGTAGCTTCCGAGTGCCCCGATTGATAGTTCGATGTTGTTGAGTATGCATGAGTGGTATGTTGGAAAGCCAGATCCTAAGGGGCTTGGTTATTCTTATGACCATCTGCCAGGTGAAAGGCCAGTTCCTCAGGCATATGCTGGTGGCACGACTCAGGCGAGTAGAGCAGCTTGGAGAGCTGAGTTGGGAGAGACCGGTCCTTCGGGTTCGCAGCAGCCGCAGCAGCAGGAGGAAGCACAGGGCAGTGTTGGTATGAGTTCAGCGCAGTATAGGCGCTTGATGAGGAGGATGGATGCGATGCATGATATTCATAGACGGTTTGTACAGGATCTCACCCAGGCATTGGGGACTGCATTCATAGTCACAGGAGTTGATATCCAGTGGCCAATATTCGGTGAGGACGCTGCGTACCTGCCTCCAGACACTCCTGACACACCACCCCATGAGAGTGATGATCCTAATTCGGAGTCGGTATGCCTGATTTCTTACTATTACCTTCACCGAGGACAGTGAATATGTTAAGTTCTTTCGAGTTGATTTGCTTGCTAGAGGAAATTGTAATTTCACTAAGTCTTATAGGTTGCTTGAATGCTAGATCATGATCATGTTTTATTTGTTTGTTGGGGTTTAATCACTTGTTTATATTTAGAATTCAAGATATTCTCTTAACCATAAAATAACATGGATATTTTAAAAAAAATTGAAGAAAAAAATTGGATTTCATTGCTAGTTGTTATGGCTAGGTGTCAAATGGCTAGTAGTCGGCTCATATTTATATGAGTAGTCTAGGGTTGAACGAGATGGAGCGATACGCACGCGTTCAGAAAGAGAAAAAAAAGGAAAAAAAAGAAAAAAAATGTGTGTATGCATAATTGATCACGAGTGGGCTCTTTAGTACTCGAGTTATTAATTTCTTAGGGGACTTTGTGCCTAGTGACCTAAGGCTTTTATAGTCTGGGATCTGTTAACCTATCGCTCGCTACATGGGTACTATAATATAAGTCTTTTGTGGACCTCACTCATTGCATGGTCAAACAAGCATATGTGTGTTATTTATGTGTTAGCAATAAAAGCATGAATCTATATAATAACTCTGATATAAGAATTGAAGTGTTATAAGTCATTTTGAGTTTAGCTTTTATTCTATTTATAACCTTGTGATTGCCTTAATGATTATTAGTCATTAAACTTGTGGAATAACTGTATTTGTTGAGATGTTGCTTGTTTGTTGGTTAAGTTATTCTCTTGGGATCATTGCATTCATATAGTTTGCATTCATGCATTTTTATTTCTTGTTCTTTGAGTCTATTTATGCTTGAGGACAAGCATCGGTTCAAGTTTGGTGGTGTGTTAAGTGGCATTTATGTCCACTTAGAATGCTCCATAAAGGCTTGAATTGATGTTTTGTACTCGAACTATTTGTGTATTTGATGTGTTTTTGTAGTGTTTTTGCATTTCAGGCATAAATAAAAAGAATCAGGAGATTTAGCAATGTTTTGGTGCTAAATTGGTGTTAGGATGGTGATCAGGAAGATTGCTCGAGGATTGCCAACTCAAACCATCCAAGAAAACAAAAAAAAAGGTTTTTCCAGAGAGTCAGCGCGCCCGCGCTATAGTAGCACGCGCCCGCGCTGGTGAAGCGCATGGCCGCGCCGGGCCGACACGCGGCAGCGCCTGGTCGATTTCAAGGAATCTTGTTTCTACTACAATTTTGATCTGTTGGACTTCTAATCTGCATGGGCTGCTATATAATGTTAATTTATGATCGTTTCTCAATAAGGAGACGTACCAGAGCTTAAGGATAAGGCGTAAGAAGAATGTATAGCATAATTCAACCAAGGCGAAGAGGATCTAGTTTATTCTTGAGATTCTTTATTTTAAGTTGTAATCTTGGATGCTAGTTTTCTTATTTGCTGAACCTATACTCTTGTTACGTACTTGTTTTATTATTTATTCAGTATAAAGAATACGTTTATTAGACCATGCTTTCATCTGAACCCACGTTGATGATGAGTCCGATTATGGGATAATCGTTATCGTGGGGTTCTAACGGATTTACTTATGGATTTCTTTAGTAAATTTGTTTCGATACCTTATTGTGTGGTGATTGTATGATAATCTAGTATTGGTTGTGCTTATTTTTCTTATGAGCGTCGCGAACTTATAGGATAGTGTGTTAATCTCTAATGAAGCGAAAGTAAATTTAGGGGTTTAGAACTTGTCATGCTAGCATAGGTTCATGTATTGTTATGCATGATTTGTAGGTAATTTTAACCATCTTACTTTCCCTATGTAATCATGATAGATAACTTGTCCATTAAACCGTTATGTTGTCAAATACTATAGACATATAGGGTCTCAATATAATTGGTGTTTATTCAGCTTCTATCTCTTTTTTGGATGTCTGGTAGTAGGGTATTCGTACAACGAAAGTTGGCGTCTACTAGTTTCATGTTGTCTGATTAGTATCATCACCAGTGCATGCTAAGGTAAAGAACGAAAAGGCTATTGATTGAAGTAGTAATGAAGTTAGAATCCCATGTTTGTGTAATATAGTAATCAATCTCTTTTAATCTCTTAGTTTACGTTCTTAGTATAATCTGTAGTTAATCGTAGTTATAAACACTCTCAAATTGTGATCATCTTAGCATTGAATAATAACATTGTTGCATAAGTACATTGATTAAAATTAACATAAACCAGTCTTTGTGGGAGCGAACTAGAATAAATTCTAAATTACTTACGATCGCGTATACTTGCGTGAATATTAGCGCGTGTTTTCGTCCTAACATGTTGTACCACATACGACCAGATTGTTTCAGTCCATATATTGATCGTTTAATTTAACTGAGTATAAATGACGAGTCTTAGTCTCATCCAATTTTAATCCTTCAGGGATTTTCTGTAACATCCGGGAAATAACGTGTAATTATTTTATCAATTAATAATTTTTAAGTGATTATTATGTGATTTTTGGTAAATTATCTGATGATTGGTGTTGATATGTGAATGTATATATGTGATAAAGTATAAGTATGTTAATTTTATTATGTCCAGAATAAAATATAGATAATTATGGTATTTTTCTGGTAATTTTTGGAGTGTTACATGACATTATATTGATTTATAAATTTATTAATTATTTTATAAAATAATTACAAAATTATTTTATAAAGCCGGGAATCATCCAACCTCAACCGAC
Organism: Apium graveolens; assembly: GCF_009905375.1. Lineage (NCBI taxonomy): Eukaryota > Viridiplantae > Streptophyta > Magnoliopsida > Apiales > Apiaceae > Apium > Apium graveolens. The sequence goes on from NC_133653.1 coordinate 261,480,416, forward strand.
TTTACGTTTTTACAACCCGAAACTCTTCCGAAAACTCCTTCCTAACCTAATCTGGTAATCTGGACATTTTCCGTGTTTTAAATTTTTCGATCTGGATTACGGTTTGACCCGTACGTGTCCCGACGCAAAATTTTCGATACGATAATCATTTCGATAAAGCAACAAAACCAGTATTCTCAAAAGACGGGATAATATTACATTATATTCGTATAAAGTGTTTTATAAGAAGCCCGTTTTGGATAATTATCCAATACGGGTATCAAATCAGATCATTTTTACAGTTACTTAGCGGCTAAGTAACTAATTTATCGATCCAATATGATCCGAAACGAACCAATATTCCATAAATATAAATAGCCTTTTTCTTATTTCGTTTTATTCGTATAATCATAATCAATCAGTAAAAATATAAAAAATACAGAGAAAACCGTAATTATTCGTTACGTTCTTTAAAATTAAACTCTCGATCGAAGGCGTTATCAACTCCGATTCGGGCATGCCATATATCAAATCGAAGCTCTCGAAAAGTACTTCCCGAATCAATCAACCATTTTAGTGCAGAAATCAAGGTGTTTTTCTTATTTATTTATTTTAATTCGAATTATTTGATAATTAAAATATGAATTTATTTTCTTGATGTTGTTGGTATGATTTGATGGCTTAATCTTGTAGATAATTTCTTTTTGGTCATTTTGGTATATTATATGACTAATTTGGAGTTCAATAACATGTTCAAATTGATGTTTGATTTTCAGATTTTAAAATTTAGGATTTATAGCTTTGAATGTTCTTAATTGAAATTTGGGAGTTTTTGATTTGAGGGTTATTAGTTAAAATTGATTATTCCAGTTTGTAGATCGTGAAAAGATGAATTTATTGATGTATATTTGATGAACAAACGATACCAGCAAGGCCTTGGTCGGAAAATCGACCGTGGCGGCGGCGGAAAATTCAGCAGCTGATTCAATGATTGTTTGGTTGTTCTGTGTCGGCAGAGGAGTTCCTGGGAATAAAAGCTTTAATTGCTTTTAAATTGGGGTTGATCTGGGTTGTTTTACAGTTCACCGGAAAGCTTGGGACCGCCGGCAATGGCGATCGCCGGCGGAAAGGTGGGGAAGACAGCAAAATTGCTGTTTGATCCCCCTGACTTGTTCGGTTTTGCAAAACGGTCCCTGGCTATTCCAGAAAATCCCAAAAGTATATTCATGTTTTAGTTATTTACAAAAATGATATTTTCTTTTTACATTTATTTTCATAAAATGTTTTTATTTATTTAAAATTGCAAAAATCAATATTTTTAATTCTGAAAACTATTTTTAATTTTAAAATAAATCTTAATTATTTAATTAATTAATTTTAGTTGATAATTAATTATTTCATTATTCAATTAATTTAAATATTAATTAATTAATTAATTTAATTAGTTATTAATTAATTTTAATTGATTATTTAATTAGATTTAATTATTTATTTTGATTTAAAAATTCTGAAAAATAGTTTCGAGTTCTAAAATATTATTTAAAATTATTTTCAGAGCTAGATAAATATTATAAAATTATTTTAATGTCGGGTTCGGGTGTTCGAATCCTATTATTTAATTATAAAATGATTGGGAGACTCATTTAATTCCGAAAAATGTTCAAAAATTCGTACTAAATAGACCGTTCGCCCGTTTAATACAAAATGAATGCCTCTAGACTAAGAAAAATATTTTGCTTTTATTAAAAATATTTTTGAGACCTAAATGTTTTTGTATCAAAAGGGCATTTGTCTTATGAATCATTTTGAGTCGATTTTTGATCGATAAAATACTCTTTTTGACCCGATTTCGATTCTATACGTATCGAGATCTATCTTTTGATGATTCAACTTATGTGCTACATGAATTATGTGACTATATGAATTATGTGATACATGCCTTATGTGTATGTGTTATATAAATTATGCGTCCACGTGTCTTTTAAACGTTATCTGATTGAGATGTGATTCTTATCTATTATTATCGGGCGGGTAGATGACAAAGATAAACGTATAGGCTAGAAAATGATATATTGTCAGTTAATTGAATGGTATATGTTATGATAGATACCCATAATGCGAGATATTCAAAGCCAGACAGAGATGGTAAAAGTAAAGCCTGATTACGTGTAACGCCTCCAAATCCGGGGTCAGAGGATTTGGTTGTCACTATGAAACCTCAATCCAAATCAACCTGTTTAATCGATAAATAAATGTCAGCGGAAGATAATTATCATAAATGACCCCTAACTACTCCAAGATCTTTTAAGGTTACAGTTCTAGAAACAAGAATTCCAAATTCCACAAATAAATTTTTCACTTTCTTTTAAAACTCTTTTAATAATTCTCAACCTTAAAACTTAACCCGCTAGTATAACTTCGAAAAGAAGTATACTAGGCCCAAATACAATACACAATTATAATATAATATAATATAAACAACTTTACATAATAAAACTTACACTAGTCCGCAAACCCTGGACCAACCACCTTCGAAAATCTTCCCCTTGCTTCCTCGAATTACGCGGCTAAACAGCAAGCTAATCCTCACTGGAGGTTAAATTTAAAAACAGGCAAGTATGAGCGAAAGAAATGCTCAGCAAGATCATTATGACATATATAGGGTCTTTTTGATATAAAACCGACATCTGCATTAGAGCAGAACATTTAAAATCATAATTATTGAATCATAAAATTTTAGTTGAGGAATCCTAGATTTAATTCCTTAATTGTATTCAAAACCAATTTGATATTTTTGAGCGTGATGCTTCAGCAATACTTTGAATCTTGACGAGAATAAAACTCGTAAAACAGTGTTTACAGAAATATCGTAAACCACAATAACATGAAACAATGATTATGGATTGAATCATAAACTTTACTCAAAACCGAACTCTGGAAATTAATACTTATTTTGTTATCATATCAAATTAGATATCACTACGAACTTTGATGCTCACAATATCCCATACTGAAGTCAACACCAATCATCTGTACTAATACCACATTTGATATTTAACAACAAACTAAGTATCAGCATAAATCAAAATCTGAATCTAAACCGCACTTTACCATTATTGCAAAACAGAAACAGTTGATAAATTATTCCTCATACGATTATCAAAAGCAATATAATAATATCGATTGGAACCAAATTATGCACTATGTTGTTCCTGATGATCAGTCATGAAACAACACCGGTATCCCGCAGCCATACCGTTAATATAGGTACTACCCGTATCCCGAAGACATACGGTACCTATAGGGCGCCAGAAAAGGCATAACAAGCCTTTTAAGATATTACACTTTTGTATTACACTTCTGTATAATAGCTCACGCTGGACCGGTGCTTCGGCCTCTTACGCAATCAGTAACCATTCAATCTCAAAACCTTTTATTGAAAATGGGTCATAATACTCGACACCCGAAATAATTTTATTCCCCCATTCACTTGGGCATGAATACTTGCAACAAAATCATTTTTCTCAAAACCCAAAACATTTGTAAATCGATTATGAACATAGAATAGCACAGGGTACTTGCATAAACAGAATTATTTAATTCAGCGATATGTAAAACATTTATCTATCTTGAATTGAATAGGGAAAGCAATACTTGCATCAAAAGATTTAAAATAAATATCACTTGAACAATAAGTGATGATAGGGATACTTGCCTTTGGGTTTTTAGCAGTTAGCACACTCGCAATAACGCATCAATTCTGACATTCTGTCTCAAAACATCATCGTCTTCCCTTCTAACACTTTACTGATATGCTGCTCCTGCGATTACTAGAAGTCAGCTACCCAATACTATTCCATCTCATTCTTTATCCAACGTCTTGTCCCGATCAACTCGAGAGATCCGCATCTATAATTAAAATATAGAACTTTAATCGTCTAAACGATAATCACTCAATGAACTGCGCGTCAAAATCCTATCGTCTACCCATACGATAGCCCACACATAATTATATCAGCCAAACACAGGAATTTTGACCCACATATGCACATAATTCACATAGCACATAAGCACATAACTCATATATCACATAATTCATATCACATAAGACTCAGTTCATCAGAAGGGTCGACTCGATATGTTTAAAACTGAAATCGGATCAAAATATGATTTATCGATCAAAAATTGACTCACAATGATTCGTAAAACAAGCGACCTTTTGAAATAAAAGGATCTGGGTCTTGAAAGTATTTTTATTGAAAGCGGAATATTTTTCTGAGTCTGTACGCGTTCGTTTCGTATTAAACAGACGAACGGTTGATTTATTATTAATTTTTGAATATTTTTCGGAATTAAAACGGTCTCTGAATTAATAATTAAATAATAGGGTTCGAATAATCGAATATGACTTTAAAATAATTTTAAAATAATTATCGAGCTTTAAGAATAATTTAAAATAATATTTTAAAGCTCAAAACTATTTTTCGGAATTTTTAAATCAATTTTAAATAATTAAATCCAATTAAATAATCAATTAAAATTAATTAATAACTAATTAAATTAATTAATCAATTAATATTTAAATTAATTGACTAATTAAATAATTAATTATCAACTAGAATTAATTAATTAAATAATTAAGATTTATTTTTGAATTAAAAATAATTTTCAGAAATAAATAATGAATAAAAAATTAAAATTTTAAAATTAATAATAGATTTTCATTTATTTTTAAATTTCTAAATCCAGAAACAGAATTCAGGAAAGGGAATTGGGGAAAAATGGATCGAAGCCGGGTTATTTCCCAGGTCAGAAGTCAGGTCGTGGACCTGCTAAGAACAGGCGAAGAAATCGCCGGAAACCATGGCGGAATCCGGTGACTTCCCGGCCGATTCCGGCGGTCACGAATCCTGCCACCAACATAATCATCTCGTCAAAATTCTTATACCAGAACAATCCTTATGATTTCAGCAACTCGATTAAGCCAACAACGACGACAATCGAACAGGGACGCACCGTTTCTGGCCAAACACCGAAGCTCGCCGGCGATTAATCTGGCCAACCACCGATTTTACATAAAACTCTACTAAAATTAATGTGCTATATATGAAATTAAAGCTGAAATTCATACGAATGTAACCCAATCAATTATATTAACCAACAATTCAAGAACAGTTCAGAAAATCAAATTGAAAAATACATAAACCTATGAACTCGGTTTCACAACTCTAGGGGTTATAATCATCGAATAGATATACCATTTGATTGCAAATTCGATAATAAAGCTTATTTACTCATCCAAAGCATCAGACGATTCAAGAACAAGAAACCCCCAATTCGGGTCAAGAACCCTAGAATCGAATTATGAAAATTACTAATCGTTTGAATGATTTGATGGCTTAAACAGAAAGAGCATGAAAATATGAACATATTGGTTACATATACCTTGAATTCTGAAGTCTGCATCAACCTCAAATTTAGGTTTGATTCTCAGAACTTTTCAAGAACACCAAGAACACATATTCAAATAATTTTCAGAAAATCAAACCTTAATTTCTATATGATATTGAACTCTATCTTTGAAGTATAATATACCAAATCGACCAGAAAAACATGCTCTACAACATGGAAGCATCAAATCACATCAACAATATCAAGAACAAATTTTCATAATTTAATTATCAAATAATTCGAATATAAATAATTAAATAAGAAAATTACCATGATTTCTGGAAAGAAACTGATGATTGATTCAGAAAGAAGATTTCGAGAGCTTCGGTTTGATATGTTGCACGCCCGAATCGGAGTTCGATAACGCCTTCGTTCGTGTGTTTGATTCTTAGGAACGTATCGGTTTTCTCGGGTTTTTCTCTGTATTTACGGTGTTTTAACTGGTTGCAAATGAATAAACGGAATAAACGAAATAAGAAATAGGCTATTTATATTTATGGAATATTGGATCGTTCTGGATCGTTTTGGATCGTTAAATTAGTTACTTAGCCACTAAGTAACTATATAAACGATACAATTAAATACCAGAACTGGATAATTATCAAAACCGAGCTTTTTATAAAACACTATATGCGAGAATAATATAAAAATATCCCGTCTCTCGAGAATACGGGTTTTTGTCGATTACCGAAATGATTATCGTATCGAAAATATTGCGCCGGGCCACGCACGGGTCAAACCGTAATCCGGATTGAAAAAGTCAAAATACGGAAAATGTCCGGAATTACCAGATTAGGTTAGGAAGGAGTTTTCAGAAGAGTTTCGGGTTGTAAAAACGCAAAAACGGTTGAAGTCGGACGATTCCCGGCTTTATAAAATAATTTTGGTAATTATTCAAAAAATAATTAATAATTCATAAATCAATATAAAATCATCTAACAGTTCAAAAATTACTAGAAAAATATCACAATTATCTATATTTTATTCTGAGCACATAAAAATTAAAATCCTCAAATAATATCACATCTAAACACCCAAACCCCAATTCCACTTATCAAATAATTCACTAAAATTCATATAAAATTCACATAAATAATTCCAAATAATTATAAAAATAATATTTGAAAATATGGGATATTACAATCTACCCCCCTTATAAGGATTCCGTCCTCGGAATCAGCAGAAGAGAACACTAAGGGGTCTTCTAGCCAACTTTTCATTTCCAAATAACCTCAATTTTCCATAATCTCAAATAAATCTTGTATTCCTTGTATAGTAAAACTTTTACAGGAGCTTCACTGTGTACCATTGATCCATCCACATCTTTCGACCAATTCCTCAATAGAATTTCCTTTACTACTTGCGAGAAAAGAACAGAGAGAAAGATGGAGAGAAAGAAAAGAAAGAGAGATATAGAGAGACAAATAAAGAAACAGATTGACTTCGTTGTACGCCATTGATAGTTTAATCGCATTACACTCCGTTGTCGTCCTTTGTAATTTCATCACATCGCCTTACTTTGACCTGACCAAGATACTTAACTTAACTTGATTGGCATACCTTCGAATGTCTGAGATGATAAAATCATGGAATTTCAAAAAGAAAAGTATTTGATACCATAACGAGACCAAAATCTGAATTTGAGAAAAAGTATTATTGAAATAAAAGAATAACTGAGAGATCAATATGATCAAAGGAACTTGGTATTGCGTGCCCAAATTAAGACACTACTAAAGGTGGTTAACCTTCATGTATTCACAATACACACAAGTGATGGCGTCCCTTCCAACTCCTATCACATAGACAGGTATACCTTGTGTCCCCTATAGTTAGGGTTGTTCATCTCAGTCAGAATTAAAGAATATCAAAGGAATTCAAAATCAATTGAATAAAACTGAAAAGATTTCAAAGTTGATATTTCTGAAGGAAATGAAATCCAGATAATAAAAATTCTGGCACAAAATGAATAAACGGGTGTTAGGAAATATATCCTCTAACAGATACCTCTTTTAAGAGAGGTAAAAAGAAATTATAGAAAGAGAAGGTATTGCCAAAGTCTTAATACTTATTTCTATTTGAACTCTTATGTTGACTCGTCAACCGATTATAGATACTTCTTCATGTTCTGAGGATATCAAGAATCTTCGTCGTCGTCAAATCGTAGCAGCCTCGGTAGATTCCAGAATATAATTTTGCAGCTTCCCGGAGTTCCATCCAGCTCAGCACAATCATCTCAAACGAATGCGCCCATCTTAACTTACTCGTTGGTACTATATCCAATAGTCCAACAGGAACTCGATATGAGCTCAAACGCCCTCACATAGCTATACACACTCCTACACACTCTCGTTTCTAGTTTACTATAACCTCAGCTCTGATACCAACCTGTAACAACCCCAAATCCGGGGTCAGAGGATTTGATCGTCACTATGAAACCTCAATCCAAATCAACATGTTTAATCGATAAATAAATGCCAGCGGAAGATAATTATCATAAATGACCCCTAACTACTCCAAGATCTTTTAAGGTTACAGTTCTAGAAACAAGAATTCCAAATTCCACAAATAAATTTTTCACTTTCTTTTAAAACTCTTTTAATAATTCTCAACCTTAAAACTTAACCCGCTAGTATAACTTCGAAAAGAAGTATACTAGGCCCAAATACAATACACAATTATAATATAATATAATATAAACAACTTTACATAATAAAACTTACACTAGTCCGCAAACCCTGGACCAACCACCTTCGAAAAGCTTCCTCTTGCTTCCTCGAATTACGCGGCTAAACAACAAGCTAATCCTCACTGGAGGTTAAATTTAAAAACAAATAGTATGAGCGAAAGAAATGCTCAGCAAGATCATTATGACATATATAGGGTCTTTTTGATATAAAACCGACATCTGCATTAGAGCAGAACATTTAAAATCATAATTATTGAATCATAAAATTTTAGTTGAGGAATCCTAGATTTAATTCCTTAATTGTATTCAAAACCAATTGATATTTTTGAGCGAGATGCTTCAGCAATACTTTGAATCTTGACGAGAATAAAACTCGTAAAACAGTGTTTACGGAAATATCGTAAACCACAATAACATGAAACAATGATTATGGATTGAATCATAAACTTTACTCAAAACCGAACTCTGGAAATTAATACTTATTTTGTTATCATATCAAATTAGATATCACTACGAACTTTGATGCTCACAATATCCCATACTGAAGTCAACACCAATCATCTATACTAATACCACATTTAATATTTAACAACAAACTAAGTATCAGCATAAATCAAAATCTGAATCAAAACCGCACTTTACCATTATTGCAAAACAGAAACAGTTGATAAATTATTCCTCATACGATTATCAAAAGCAATATAATAATATCGATTGGAACCAAATTATGCACTATGTTGTTCCTGATGATTAGTCATGAAACAACACCGGTATCCCGCAGCCATACCGTTAATATATCTACTACCCGTATCCCGAAGACATACGGTACCTATAGGGCGCCAGAAAAGGCATAACAAGCCTTTTAAGATATTACACTTCCGTATTACACTTCTGTATAATAGCTCACGCTGGACCGGTGCTTCGGCTTCTTACGCAATCAGTAACCATTCAATCTCAAAACCTTTTATTGAAAAGGGGTCATAATACTCGACACCCGAAATAATTTTATTCCCCCATTCACTTGGGCATGAATACTTGCAACAAAATCATTTTTCTCAAAACCCAAAACATTTGTAAATCGATTCTGAACATAGAATAGCAGAGGGTACTTGCATAAACAAAATTATTTAATTCAGCGATATGTAAAACATTTATCTATCTTGAACTGAATAGGGAAAGCAATACTTGCATCAAAAGTTTTAAAATAAATATCACTTGAACAATAAGTGATGATAGGGATACTTGCCTTTGGGTTTTTAGCAGTTAGCACACTCGCAATAACGCATCAATTCTGACATTCTGTCTCAAAACATCATCGTCTTCCCTTCTAACACTTTACTGATATGCTGCTCCTGCGATTACTAGAAGTCAGCTACCCAATACTATTCCATCTCATTCTTTATCCAACGTCTTGTCCCGATCAACTCGAGAGATCCGCATCTATAATTAAAATATAGAACTTTAATCGTCTAAATGATAATCACTCAACGAACTGCGCGTCAAAATCCTATCGTCTACCCATACGATAGCCCACACATAATTATATCAGCCAAACACAGGAATTTTGACCCACATATGCACATAATTCACATAGCACATAAGCACATAACTCATATATCACATAATTCATATCACATAAGACTCAGTTCATCAGAAGGGTCGACTCGATATGTTTAAAACTGAAATCGGATCAAAATATGATTTATCGATCAAAAATTGACTCACAATGATTCGTAAAACAAGCGACCTTTTGAAATAAAAGGATCTGGGTCTTGAAAGTATTTTTATTGAAAGCGGAATATTTTTCTGAGTCTGTACGCGTTCGTTTCGTATTAAACAGACGAACGGTTGATTTATTATTAATTTTTGAATATTTTTCGGAATTAAAACGGTCTCCGAATTAATAATTAAATAATAGGGTTCGAATAATCGAATATGACTTTAAAATAATTTTAAAATAATTATCGAGCTTTAAGAATAATTTAAAATAATGTTTTAAAGCTCAAAACTATTTTTTGGAATTTTTAAATCAATTTTAAATAATTAAATCCAATTAAATAATCAATTAAAATTAATTAATAACTGATTAAATTAATTAATCAATTAATATTTAAATTAATTGACTAATTAAATAATTAATTATCAACTAGAATTAATTAATTAAATAATTAAGATTTATTTTTGAATTAAAAATAATTTTCAGAAATAAATAATGAATAAAAAATTAAAATTTTAAAATTAATAATAGATTTTCATTTATTTTTAAATTTCTAAATCCAGAAACAGAATTCAGGAAAGGGAATTGGGGAAAAATGGATCAAAGCCGGGTTATTTCCCGGGTCAGAAGTCGGGTCGTGGACCTGCTAAGAACAGGCGAAGAAATCGCCGGAAACCATGGCGGAATCCGGTGACTTCCCGGCCGATTCCGGCGGTCACGAATCCTGCCACCAACATAATCCTCTCGTCACAATTCTTATACCAGAACAATCCTTATGATTTCAGCAACTCGATTAAGCCAACACCGACGACAATCGAACAGGGACGCACCGTTTCCGGCCAAACACCGAAGCTCGCCGGCGATTAATCCGGCCAACCACCGATTTTACATAAAACTCTACTAAAATTAATGTGCTATATATGAAATTAAAGCTGAAATGCATACGAATGTAACCCAATCAATTATATCAACCAACAATTCAAGAACAGTTCAGAAAATCAAATTGAAAAATACATAAACCTATGAACTCGGTTTCACTACTCTAGGGGTTATAATCATCGAATAGATATACCATTTGATTGCAAATTCGATAATAAAGCTTATTTACTCATCCAAAGCATCAGACGATTCAAGAACAAGAAACCCCCAATTCGGGTCAAGAACCCTAGAATCGAATTTTGAAAATTACTAATCGTTTGAATGATTTCATGGCTTAAACAGAAAGAGCATGAAAATCTGAACATATTGGTTACTTATACCTTGAATTCTGAAGTTTGCATCACCCTCAAATTTAGGTTTGATTCTCAGAACTTTTCAAGAACACCAAGAACACATATTCAAATAATTTTCAGAAAATCAAACCTTAATTTCTATATGATATTGAACTCTATTTTTGAAGTATAATATACCAAATCGACCAGAAAAACATGCTCTACAACATGGAAGCATCAAATCACATCAACAACATCAAGAACAAATTTTCATAATTTAATTATCAAATAATTCGAATATAAATAATTAAATAAGAAAATTACCATGATTTCTGGAAAGAAACTGATGATTGATTCAGAAAGAAGATTTCGAGAGCTTCGTTTTGATATGCTGCACGCCCGAATCGGAGTTCGATAACACCTTCGTTCGTGTGTTAGATTCTCAGGAACGTATCGGTTTTCTCGGGTTTTTCTCTGTATTTACGGTGTTTTAACTGGTTGCAAATGAATAAACGGAATAAACGAAATAAGAAATAGGCTATTTATATTTATGGAATATTAGATCGTTCTGGATCGTTTTGGATCGTTAAATTAGTTACTTAGCCACTAAGTAACTATATAAACGATATAATTAAATACCAGAACTGGATAATTATCAAAACCGAGCTTTTTATAAAACACTATATACGAGAATAATATAAAAATATCTCGTCTCTCGAGAATACGGGATTTTGTCGATTACCGAAATGATTATCGTATCGAAAATATTGCGCCGGGCCACGCACGGGTCAAACCGTAATCCGGATTGAAAAAGTCAAAACACGGAAAATGTTCGGAATTACCAGATTAGGTTAGGAAGGAGTTTTCAGAAGAGTTTCGGGTTGTAAGAACGCAAAAACGGTTGAAGTCGGACGATTCCCGGCTTTATAAAATAATTTTGGTAATTATTCAGAAAATAATTAATAATTTATAAATCAATATAAAATCATCTAATAGTTCAAAAATTACTAGAAAAATATCACAATTATCTATATTTTATTCTGAGCACATAAAAATTAAAATCCTCAAATAATATCACATCTAAACACCCAAACCCCAATTCCACTTATCAGATAATTCACTAAAATTCATATAAAATTCACATAAATAATTCCAAATAATTATAAAAATAATATTTGAAAATATGGGATATTACATTACGTGTAGTCATGAAACGAGTGAATTCAGAATAGAGATAAACCGAAAAATGGTGAAGGACAAGAAAGGTCAAGTAGCGTATCAATGGAATGCAGACACATCAGGACTGAGTGATATGGTAGATAGTTAAATATCAGAGGGTTATCAATTGAGGCAAGTATTCCTAATCTTTCTTCTGAAATACTGCAAATATTTCTTCGTTCCTATTCTAAGTTCAGAATAGTTATATGTTTTTATATTTCGCTGTAATTACTCTTATTTATGCAAGTGCCTTTTGATCTTGTTCCTTGATTATCGATTGATCTCTTGAGCAAATACCCATTCTTTCGGGTTATTTGCGAACCCTGAATTGAGATGTTTTGAAATCAAAAATGATTTGACATCAAAATACTCCACGGACTGGATGGTTACGATGAGGGCCACAAATGAGCTGGACCCTAAGGGCCAGAGATGGCTGGTCCCTTGATTATTAGGCCTAGTTGCCTGGGTGCCCCATATGTTGGTTGGGTCTATGCAGTTGGGTATAGATCCGCACTATATCCTGACTGATCAGCAGGTTATAATGCATATGTCGGTTTCTAGTGTCCAGTCTAATTTATTGTTGATCTCCATTAACGACATTCCTTCTTGAATAGTTCATAATTACAAAATCAAACAAAGATTTGATTCAAAGGGATGAAACATTGAAACGTTCGCTGTTCTTTTACAGAAAAATGTGATTTATGATTAAAGGCCAATGAGGGCAGACGTTTTGTTCGCTCAACTGTTTTAAATATATAAAGATGTTTTGAAATCATTCAACAATCGTTTCCAGGAGTTTCTTTGATCTGATACCTGGAAACCATTTATGATACTTGCTGGGCATTTTCGGCTCACTCTTGCTTTGTGAATTTTTATTTCTTTCAGCATCAAATGAGGAAAAGAATGAATAACTTTTAATAGACTGCAAAAGTGGAGAGATTCCAGCTGAAGGAATTTGGAGCTGTCAGAGTGAATAATACAAGGAAGTTAGTAAAGAGGTAATAAACTGGTATTTAGTTATTATAATTTTAGAAGGTTAGATTCTTGTTTCATACCATAACCTGTAAGTGATCCGGAATATTGAGGGATTATCTGTATATTTGGTTTGATATACAGGATTGTATTGTTTAAAGTAGTTTAGTGACATCCAATCCTGACCCCGGATTTTGGGTTGTCACAGTTGGTATCAAAGCTACAGGTTATTGGTCCCTGAAATAAGAATAGGTGAAAGTAAGATATGATTGACAGGTCATATAAGATAAGAAAGATCCTAGGGTATACTCATTTTGAGTTCGAGTTAAGTGTAAATTAGGATTAGTAGATCTGATATGGGTTAGTAAGATAGGATATTGTTAAGAAAAGTGAAATGAGAATATATTGACACTATAAATATATCGAGTTCCCAGATCCTATGGTTGCACGTCAACAGCTCGATGGAGAATGGGTAAATTACCCTATTTTTATATAGTTTTAAAGGAAAACGCGATTGAATTCTGTGAGAATTTTGTATAAGGGAAGATAGGAAAGTTCTAGTATGAGCCAACTTAGAATTGCGTAGTAGGATAAGCTCCAGGCTGGAGGCAACGTGTTGATTAAAGCTAACGAAGGGCCAACGTCGTAAGTCTAAAGGCACCACGGTGGCGAGAAGCTTCTTATCGCTTTTTGGGCGCCGCGCAAGGATCAACATATCGACCTTATTAGTTATATACAAGGTTAACAAGAAGATACGACCTTATGTATGAACAGAACGTCGAATTACGTCAATTGGTGGTAACTACGACATTAAGGACGACGCTGAAAATATCAAAGATAGTACTAGATGTCAGCATTGGAGTTAGAGTTATGAATGAAATGGTACGTAACGGTAAATGAAATTTCGTCGACTAATAAATGCGAATAGAACCCAAGAAAAAATAGAATATATATACTGATGTAGAAGGACTCTTATGTTGACGTTTCTCTAATTAGATATCACATTAGAGGATTATAAGAATAACGAGTAACTTATATAGTAATGATGACCAAATGTCTGATTTTCAAAATTTTAAAACAAGTTTTTGAAAAAGATTTTTCCTAACAGAATTTTTAAAAGATCTTTACACGAAATGAGTTTTAAACATTTTTGGTTGTCAAATAACTACTTGAGTTCTTGTTGTTATAAGTATTAGATTACTCGGAAAAATATTTGATCGAACTCAGTATTGTTAAATCAGAGGGCCAAGTAGAGCCGCTCATACGGAGAAGTTAAAAATTTTCTCGAAAGAAGAGTGCAAACCTTGTTTAATTGTACCAATAATCAAATCAACGTGCGGAAACATTATTTATTCAATTTATGAAATGATTAAAGTTTAAAATGGGTTCGTTGACCCAAAAGAAGCCCGGGGATGATTCAAGAAAATGAAGGAATCTTCCAGATGATTAAAGAAGAATAATATCTCTATCGACGGAGTCGAGGCATTGCAGGATCAATGGTTACACCCCGCGGCATAGAAGAAATTAGAAATTATGATTATAAATTCTGTAAGAACGCGATTATGGTCGAATTACTAAAGTATCAATAATGGAAGCATGCCGCTAAAATAAAAGATTTACATGGCAGGGATGAAGCAAGAAGTTATGACAACAAATTCAACGAGAAGACAATTATGCTCAGATTGTTAAAACATTAAAGGTATTTCCAGAAGATTTTCCGAATCTATCATCTAACGTGGATCTGGAATCTGTTACTCGAACGAGCCTTGAAGGTATGCATTAGAAAAACGTAGATGGCGACCAATGGTGTCATACTTTTCTACGACTGCGTACACTCTTCTTGATTGTTGGATACGTGTGAGCTTCTCTCGGTGATAAATATATGAGACAAGGAAAGAAAAATTTATGTATCCCTTTCAAATTATTTCCTTTCTCAAAATATTTCTTTTTGCTCGAGATAAGCAGTGTTATGATGTAACGTTTTGTCGAAATGACGAAGAGTCTGGTGGGACGCCACCTAATCATGTGTTATATGCCATATAGTATAAAAGACTGACCATCTTGAGTACGAATATGGTTGTCTCATTCATATCTAAATCATCATTCATTCTTTCCCTTTTTGATTGTGATTTATTGATTTATGGACCTTTCCGATTGTTTCTTTGTATTCTTATTCTTTACAAAAGTTTTCCAATCAGAATCATATACACAAATTCTCTTCTTGTGTAAAGTATACTCTTTGAGCGTTCTAAAAGAAGTTAAATAACCTCGTGTAGCGGATGGAATTACTTGTTGAGTATAAAGATGATTACAAGCCAATAAATGGTGGACATATCCGTGCAAAGAAGAATTATTATGTCAATAACACGGTTGTCACGACAACATCAAATCGGAAGCGGAAATTTGTATACGTGATATGTTTCAAGTCTAAGATTATGAGCGTGAATTAGAGTAGTTAGTAAACTGTATGAGGTAAATTAACCATAGAAATAAGCAAGTGAAGTTGTGTACACCAGACGAGGCAATCGATTGACGGGACTACATAAGTAGATGAAGGAATTCTCAGCAATGACCCAGACAAGCAATTAATACGTAAAAAGGCGAAACATACTTCAATCACGGGGAGATGTTTGTCATGAAATATCAAAATCGAAAAAATTCTCGAGCACGATAAATCTCATGCGTGTTCTTCAAGGAACTGTTAAGACTCCTAACCCAAGTAAGTTAGTTAAGGTAAATTCAATACTTATAATTGGACCAGTGAAGAAGGTTCCATATGAAAAGACGTAAAGGAAGATGAAGAAATGGTGATCTAATTGCGAAATCTTTTAAGAAGTGATACTTTAGAACCAAATGAGTTTTCATAAATTACGATAGTGTGAATTGAGACCATGTGTTGATTATCATAAATTAGAAAAGTTAACTAATGAAAGAAGCGCATATTCTCAAGGGTAGAGGTTTTGTTTGATCAGATAAAAGATGTAGTATAAGTTCTTAAAAATGTCCATATATAAGTATGAGCCGTGGAAAAATAAGATTAAAAGATTTCTATAGAACAGATTTATGAATAGGTATAAGTGATATAAATTGTTAATTAAAGAGCTTAATGATGAACTAGAAGAATACTGGAATAAAGTTTTTGAGAAACAGCAGAATAATTTTTAATGGAGTTCCGAGATAGTTTGAAGGAATAAGCGAAAGGTATGGTTATATCTCTAGTAGAAAAACAAATATGCTATGTTAGTCAGTAGTATATGTATATATTAATATTGTATGTTCAGAAGTATGGTGAAATGAAAAGTTCATGATAGTGGATTGATTTGACTGATTGGTTGTTTGGTTAATTGTTTGTATCGGCTTGAGTCCGACTGGTAGCCCATAATGTAGAGGGGATGCTGCCCAAATTTTTAGAAGTACCCTACCTTTAAAGAAAAAAGTATACTTTCGTGTGTTATTAATATTCCTGTCGATACTCCAAATGATTGCGATTTCGGTTCCTTAAAGAAGTGGTTGTAGCCAAACTGACTTTATATAATTGGTCTCTGATTTCATTTAGCTAGCCATCACTTGGTTCAATTGATCAATTAAAAGAGTTAATTGGTTAATATTACCAACTTATGGTCAGTTAGATGGAAATTGATTCCAATTAGATTAAGTCAAATTCTGATGTGATTTGCCGATCCGAAGTCAAAGCAATGACAAATTTGGAGGAAGTACGGACACTAGTAAAATTTAGAAGTTTAGTGGAATCAGCGCGATGTTACGGCAAGTATGTGAGGCTTTAACTGGATAAATATGCCCTTTGCAATAGATAAGAGAATTAAAATGTTATTTGCACATACGAGTGAGAAGAACATTTTCAAGAACTAAAGGTTCGAGATAAGAGCCAAGTGAAGGAAGAAAGAGAATGAAGGAGAAATTAATAACTACATCAATATAGATGTTGTTAGACGATCAAAGAGATGTTATCATCTGCAATAAGGTTTATTCAAGGACTTGAAGGTATATCGATATAGAACGACGATGTAATAAAATTTATTTCAAAATACTAGAGAACTCGCGAATACAAGTATTTGATATAAGCTGATAATGTTAGCATGGGGACTAAAGAGGGAGATGTCCTGATTATGCAGGAAAGACGATGTATAGCGGGCATAAATCTTAATAATCTGAAACATATCTTTAATGCGAGGAAGCCAAAGATGTGACAGAAGAAAGTTGAAGTTATTTAAAATAAAAGTTGTGCGATTAGTGATTATGCGAATAAGGCTAAGGAAATCGCTGTCAATGGATTTTGATAATTCTGTTAACAAGAATTCAAATATTTATTAATAGAAAGCTTTCATTTCAGTATTATCCATAGAAGGGCTAATCTAATGATAATCAAATTAGTACAATTAGAAAGAAGGGATTACTTATATTAAAAAGAGACAATGAGTCATGAGAATGGAGAACTTGGATAGAAAGGAAAGTGGAATCAAAAGGATGATAAAGAAATTTTATAAGATTGTCCAGGATATAAGAAAGTTATGAACGTCAGGATGCCAGAACTAATGTAGGGCATAAAGTGAGACACCTATATTTGGGGATAGGAAATTCATTCGAAGACTGCGATTAAGTATGGAAATTTAAATGAAGGTATGGATTGACATGGCATAAGAATGGAAATAGGAGGACATGTAAGTAAATGTCATAGTTATTGAAGAATTAAAGCCAACATCAGGGGATGAACCTATTACCATAACCTTTTCAAGAATAAGTATAGCTCATTAAGGAATGATATGGAGAATCATTTAAAACCCAAATATGAAGCAAGCGTTATTTAAATTATTGAGGATAGGTTAACTAAACCTAGCCATCCTTTTATTAGCGAATACTTTACCGAAGGAATAAGTTTATATTGCTACAAGGAGATTGTGGTGCACTATCAGATTCAAGTGTGGTTTGGAACTGATCAATATTATTAATCTTTCTGGACATCAGTAAAGTAAAGAATTTGATGAAACATATGTAAATTGAGATAGGGAATGCATCTCAGAAATACGATTAAGTACCGAGGGCTAAAAGAAATATCTAGTGACCAGACATGAAGAGAAATGGGGGAAAATGTTAATTGAATCATTATTGATAGGTTATCCCAAATCTAGTCATTCTCTTTTATTAATGAACATCTTGTCCAATAAGGGGGTTAGTTACGCCTTGAAGAAATAGTGATACGTCATCAGATCCAGGAATTGATGGTAAATGATCAACACTATTTAACTGAAGATTTGCCAGAAATATTTGGAATACAGTGAATTATGTCGAACCAGAATAGTATATACCACTCCTAGATGAACGAACATTAAGTAAGGCATAATTATG
Organism: Apium graveolens; assembly: GCF_009905375.1. Classification (NCBI taxonomy): domain Eukaryota; kingdom Viridiplantae; phylum Streptophyta; class Magnoliopsida; order Apiales; family Apiaceae; genus Apium; species Apium graveolens. The sequence goes on from NC_133653.1 coordinate 261,499,014, forward strand.
AAAGAGGAATTTGGCTAAACATCGTTGACTCAAGGGATTCTAGTTATTCCAAGAATATGATGTAAGACATAGATGTCAAAGAAGACTTTCTGATAATATGATATAACAAAAAGAATGAATATTGTATGTGACTATATGTCAAGGGAGAACATTATAGTTAGTTTGTACGAGAACTCCTTGGAACCAAAATAAATGATAATATGGGTTAGAAAATACGGGTGATACCTCCAGGATAGTAAATTTTCTTTACTCGATCGTGATTTGAAAGAAAGTAAGGTATGATGATACGTTTGTGCATTAATCGTGTCTAGTTGAGATTTTCTCATTAATTCTTAACTCTAGTGTAAGTTCGATAACGTAGGACATCAAATACGTCATGGCCTCAGTATATCATTCACAAATGGAGAAGAAGAATAAGAGAACGATTAAAGAGCCTTGGATGCGATTGGAAGCGATTACAAACTAGGGTAATTGAATAAAGAAACATATGGGAATGAGGATCAATAATGAGTAACGATTGGAACCGTTTCTGAGCACGAATTACTAGATTTAGAAAGAAAAGAAAATTTATATATGTTATGCTGGTCCTTTTGAGACTGTAAAATAGGCAGAGTAAGTGTAAGCGAGTGGGTGTCACCGCCTCTTGTATAGCAAAATAATAGGGTGTTTATATGTGTATACTCAGAAAGAGTAAATTTGGCTCCATTATATATTAAATGGAGGCTTGAGTTGAGATATATGAGCAACTAATAGAATATAATGTTAGCAAAAGGCTATTGAGTAATGATTAATGTTGCGAGATAAAGTTTATGAAAAGTCATAAGGTTGAAAGATTCACCTGAGCAAATGAAAGTGAGATACTTGAATGTATCATTATCTAATCCTTAGTATGATTCTGAGGACATAATCCTTTTAAGGGAGGAGGATGTAACATCCGGGAAATAACGTGTAATTATTTTATCAATAAATAATTGTTAAGTGATTATTATGTGCTTTTTGGTAAATTATCTGATGATTGGTGTTGATATGTGAATATATATATATATGTGATAAAGTATAAGTATGTTAATTTTATTATGTCCAGAATAAAATATAGATAATTATGGTATTTTTCTGGTAATTTTTGGAGTGTTATATGACTTTATATTGATTTATGAATTTATTAATTATTTTATGAATAATTACAAAATTATTTTATAAAGCCGGGAATCGTCCAACCTCAATCATCTTTACGTTTTTACAACCCGAAACTCTTCCGAAAACTCCTTCCTAACCTAATCTGGTAATCAGGACATTTTCCGTATTTTAACTTTTTTGATCCGGATTATGGATTGACCCGTACGTGTCCCAGCGCAAAATTTTTGATACGAAAATCATTTCAATAAAGCAACAAAACCTGTATTCTCAAAAGACGTGATAATATTACATTATTTTCGTATAAAGTGTTTTATAAGAAGCCTGGTTTAGATAATTATCCAATACAGGTATCAAATCAGATCATTTTTGCAGTTACTTAGCGGCTAAGTAACTAATTTATCGATCCAATACGATCCAAAACGAACCAATATTCCATAAATATAAATAGCCTTTTTCTTATTTCGTTTTATTCATATAATCATAATCAATCAGTAAAAATATATAAAATACAGATAAAACCCTAATTATTTGTTACGTTCTTGAAAATCAAACTCTCGAATGAAGGCGTTATCGAACTTCGATTCGTGCGTGCCATATATCAAATCGAAGCTCTTTGAAAAGTACTTTCTGAATCAATCAACCATTTTAGTGCAGAAATCAAGATGATTTTCTTATTTATTTATTTTAATTCGAATTATCTGATAATTAAAATATGAATTTTTGTTCTTGATGTTGTTGGTATGATTTGATCGCTTAATCTTGTGGATAATTTCTTCTTGGTCATTTTGGTATATTATATGACTAATTTGGAGTTCAATAATATGTTCAAATTGATGTTTAATTTTCGGATTTTAAAAATTAGGGTTTATAGCTTTGAATGTTCTTAATTGAAATTTGGGAGTTTTTGATTTGAGGGTTATTAGTTAAAATTAATTCTTCCAGATTGTAGATCGTGAAAAGATGAATTTATTGATGTATATTTGATGAACGAACGATACAAGGAAGGCCAAGGTCGAAAAATCGACCGTGGCGACGGCGGAAAATTCAGATGAATTTTCCAACCGATTCAATGATTGTTTGGTTTTTCTGTGTCTGCAGAGGAGTTCCTGGGAATAAAAGCTTAATTGTTGTTAAGTTAGGGTTGATCTAGGTTGTTTTACAGTTCACCGGAAAGCTTGGGACCGCCGACAATGGCGATCGCCGGCGGGAGGGTGGGGAAGACAACAAAATTGCTGTTTGATCCCCCTGACTTGTTCGGTTTTGAAAAATGGTCCCTGGCTTTTCCAGAAAATCCAAAAAGTATATTCCTGTTTTAGTTATTTACAAAAATGATATTTTCTTTTTACAATTATTTTCAGAAAATGTTTTTATTTATTTTAAATTCCAAAAATCAAAATTTTTAATTCTGAAAACTATTTTTAATTTTAAAATAAATCTTAATTATTTAATTAATTAATTTTAGTTGATAATTAATTATTTAATTAGTCAATTAACTTAAATATTAATTGATTAATTAATTTAATTAGTTATTATTTAATTTTAATTGATTATTTAAATAGATTCAATTATTTATTCTGATTTAAAAATTCCGAGAAATAGTTTCGAGTTTTAAAATATTATTTAAAATTATTTTAAGAGCTAGATAAATATTTTAAAATTATTTTAAAGTCAGGTTCGGGTGTTCGAACCCTGTTATTTAATTATAAAATGATTCGGAGACTCATTTAATTCCAAAAAAATGTTCAAAAATTTGTAATAAATGGACCGTTCGCCCGTTTAATACAAAAAGAACGCCTCTAGACTCACAAAAATATTCTGCTTTCATTAAAAATATTTTTGAGACCTAAATTCTTTTGTATCAAAAGGGCATTTGTCTTATGAATCATTTGAGTCGATTATTGATCGATAAAATACTCTTTTTGACCCAATTTCGATTCTAAACATATCGAGGTCTATCTTTTGATGATTCAACTTATGTGCTACATGAATTATGTGACTATATGAATTATGTGATACATGCCTTATGTGTATGTGTTATATAAATTGTGCGTCCACGTGTCTTTTAAACGTTATCTGATTGAGATGTGATTCTTTTATGTTATTATCGGGCGGGTAGATGACAAAGATAAATGTATAGGCTAGACAATGATATATTGTCAGTTAATTGAATGGTATTTGTTATGATAGATACCCATAATGCGAGACATTCAAATCCAGACAGAGATGGTAAAAGTAAAGCCGGATTACGTGTAGTCATGAAACGAATGAATTTAGAATAGAGATAAACTTAAAAATGGTGAAGAACACGAAAGGTCAAGTATTCTATCAATGGAATGCAGACACATCAGGACTGAGTAATATGGCAGATAGTTAAAGATCAGAGGGTTATCAATTGAGGCAAGTATTCCTAACCTTTCTTCTAAAATACTGCAAATATTTCTTCGTTCCTATTCAAAGTTCAAAATAGTTATATGTTTTTATATTTCGCTGTAATTATTCTTATTTATGCAAGTGCCTTTTGATCTTGTTCCTTGATTATCGATTGATCTCTTGAGCAAATACCCATTCTTTCGGGTTATTTGCGAACCCTGAATTGGGATGTTTTGAAATAAAAAATGATTTGACATCAAAATACTCCACGGACTGGATGGTTACAATGAGGGCCAGGAATGAGCTGGACCCTAAGGGCCAGAGATGGCTGGTCCCTTGATTATTAGGCCATAGTTGCCTGGGTGCCCCATATGTTGGTTGAGACTATGCAGTTGGGTATAGATCCGCATTATATCCTGACTGATCAGCAGGTTATAGTGCATATGCTGCTTTCTAGTGTCTAGTCTAATTTATTGTTGATCGCCATTAACGGCATTCCTTCTTGAACAGTTCATAATTACAAAATCAAACAAAGATTTAATTCAAAGGGATGGAATATTGAAACTTTCGCTGTTCTTTTACAGAAAAATGTGATTTATGATTAAAGGCCAATGAGGGCCGACATTTTGTTCGCTCAACTGTTTTAAATATATAAAGATGTTTTGAAATCATTCAACAATCGTTTCTAGGAGTTTCTTCGATCTGATACCTGGAAACCATTTATGATACTTGCTGGGCATTTTTGGCTCACTCTTGCTTTGTGAATTCTTATTTATTTCAGCATCAAATGATGACAAGAGTGAATAACTTTTAATAGACAACAAAAGTGGAGAGATTTCAGCTGAAGGAATTTGGAAGTGTCAGAGTGAATAATACAAGGAAGTTAGTAAAGAGGTAATGAAATGGTATTTAGTTATTGTAATTTTAGAAGGTTAGATTCTTGTTTCATACCATAACCTGTAAGCGATCCGGAATATTGAGGGGTTATCTGTATATTTGTTTTAATATACATCATTGTATTGTTTAAAGTTGTTTAGTGACACCCAATCCTGACCCCGGATTCTGGGTTGTCACGTTTTCATATAGATATCTCTATCAAGTGATCCATATAGGTAGGCTGTCACAACGTCCATCGAACCTGTTTCTAATTTTTCCATACAAGCCATACCCATAAAAAAATGAAAAGTAACTTCTTCCATCACTGGAGAGTAAGTTTCCTGGTAATCAAATCCAGGCCTTTTTGAGAATCCCTAGGCTACGAGTCAGGCTTTATATCTTACAATTTCATTTCTCTCATTTCGTTTTTGTACAAATACCCATCTGTTCCCAACGGGGACCACACCAGCTGGTGTTTGGATTGCAGGTCGAAATACATTTCTCTTGCGTAAGGATTTCGATTCTTCCTGGATTGCAACTTTCCATTTTGGCCAATCATCTCTTTGTTGACATTCTTCCACGTTTTTTGGTTCTGGATCGGAGTTCATAATATTATCACATGCCACGGAAAAAGCATATACATCATCAACTTCAATACTCCCACGATCCAATAATTTTCCGTTATGTACATAACTCAATGAGATCTCATAACTTTCAGGTACCTTTGCTTTTACGGAAGTATGTGCCACTTCAAGGGCAATATCCTCTTCTAGAGGCAATACCACTTCTGGTTGTTTTGTCACTGCCACTTCAGGGGTTTTAACCTCTTCAGGAGATGATACCACTTCTGGGGTATTGTCTGCAACATTTGCCACTTCAGAGGCATGTCCAATCATTTTCTGTTTTCGTGGTACAACATATTTTGTACCAATTGGTCTACCGCGCTTCTAGCATGGTTTTGAATTATTAATCAATTCTTCGGGAACTGATTTATGAATAGGTATTTCAACCCTTGTTGGGGTATTAATGGCAGTTATATGTGATTTAACAATATGTCTAGAATCACTACAAGCATATGGTATTTGATTAGCAATATTTTGCATATGAATAATTTTTTGAACTTCACATTCGCATTAATTAGTTCGCAGATCTAAAGCATTTAATCCTAATGTATTCCATGTCAAGTCAGGGTTTATCTTATGCAATAATTTTTCTACCCCTAATGTCGGAAATTTTGACTCATCCAAATGACAATCAGCATAGCGAGCAGTAAAAACATCCCTAGTTAGTGGTTCAAGATATCTTATAATAGATGGTGAATCAAAAAAACATATATACCCATCCTCTTTTGCGGTCCCATCTTTAACCTCTGAGGTGGGGCAATGGGAACATCGTTGTATACGACATGCCTGTACCTTAACAAGACTAAGACAATTTGTCAACCCTAACTAAGTTGTATTGTTATCTTAGTTTGTATTTGTACTTGTAACATTTAAAGTCTGTAAAAATGCAAAGGAGCAGACTGGAGTCTTTTTCTTGAAACAGTATCAAGCCTAAGGATTCTATCTGGAAGAAGATCAAGGTGATCATGCCTCAGAAGAATTTTGAAGAAGCTTGGAGTTGAATAAATCTGTTTGGTTAAAAAAACTCTAAGTCAAGATCTCTACAAGTAACAGATTTAATGTTATAGAGAAGTCATTCTAGAACTCCAAATGACTTATCGAGAAGTCAGGAAAGCTACTAGAGAACTCAGAGAGATATCGACAAGTCAAGAAGACATGAAGGTTGGAGATATCGAAAAGTCATTTCTTCACTAGAGAACTCAGAGTTATCGACAAGTCTACATTCATTAGAGAACTCTGAGTTATCGATAAGTCAAAGTTCACTAGAGAACTCAAAGATATCGATAAGTCAAAATTCACTAGAGAACTCTAAGTTGTTGACAAGTCAAAGTGAAGACATGATGCTGAGAGATCTTGACAAGTCAAAGTTTCATTCGAGAACTCAGAGACCTCTATAAGTCAAATTCACTAGAGCATTAGAGATCTCGATAAGTCATTATACTTATCGAGATCTCAAGATCTCTATATGCCTAATTGGAGATCTCGAGTGAAATTCTCAAAGTACAAAATCACAGACCAGTTCAATATTCAAGATAAACAATCAACAAACAATCCAACCAGCTGGATTGAGAAGTCTAAAAAAAGCAGCTTGAAGAATGTGTAAGATCAATGGTGAAGATTAACTGACAGAGGAAGATCAAGATAATCACAGGATGCTAAAGATATGCTAAGCCAGAAATGGAAGAGTTACTTTTCTATAAATAGAAATGACAAGTGACAGTTTAGAAAATCTAATAGCATGTCTTATTGTACACTGTGTAAACCAGCAGTTAACTGAATTATAAAGTTAACACTGGTGCTTCAGTCAGTTGTAACAATTAGATAAAAATCTTGTAACTCTCTCAAGAAGAAGCTAAGCTCTTTATCAACAAAGAGCCTAGAAATTTTGTAGCAAAACATTCTTAATTTTATTATTAAATTAAGTGAGTTTTGAAGATTTGTGTTCTTTATTTTCTGCAAGCTTAATTTCTGCATGAACACATTTTACTATAAGATTTAATTTACTTTATTCAACCAAAAATATTCAAGAAAAGCTCAAAAATAGGAAAACACATTCACCCCCCTGCGTGTTATTCATTTCCTAACAAACATATACGGTATAACCAAAAATCCTAAAATGAGAGACATCAAGAATTTAACCAAGTGCTAGTTGATGGGGAGATTGTTTATGATAGGAGGATGGCCTAATCCTTACTAGGTTCGCAGCATGTAATATAGCATGACCCCAAATAGATGTAGGTAAGTTGGCTCTAAAAAGTAGGGGACGAGCGATAAGTTGAAGTCTTTTAATCAAAGATTCTACCAAACCATTTTGGGTATGTACATACGTTACTGGATGTTCGACTGAGATTCCTATAATCATACAATAATCATTGAATGTTGAGGATGTAAATTCAGCAGCATTATCTAAATGAATTGATTTAATAGGATAGTCAGGGAATTGGGCTCGTAACTTTATTATTTGGGCAAGTAGTTTTACAAAAGCTAAATTTCAGGTAGAAAGTAGACATGCATGAGACCATCTGGTTGATGCATCAATTAAAACCATGAAATATCTAAATGGGCCTGAAGATGGATGAATGGGACCACAAATGTCACCTTGGATCCGTTTTGAAGAACTTGGGGGATTCGGTTTGAAGTTTAACAGGAGATGGTCGAACAATTAATTTTCCTAGAGAACAAGTTGAACAAGGATGTTCATCTTGTGGTAAGATCTTATGGTGACTAAGAGGATGTCCCTTAGAATTTCCTATAATAAAATGCATCATAGAGACTCCTGGATGACCAAGTCTATCATGCCACAAAATAAGGGATTTTGGATCAACGATTTTTGGAATAGTGACATTGTAAGACTCAATGACCTTTATTTGAGTAATATACAACCCAGAAGAGACTGATGATAATTTCTCTAAGATTTTCTTATAGCCTGAGGTAGATGAAGTGATTAATAGATATTCTTTTCCACCCTCACTATTAGTTTCCACGTGAAAATCATTAAGACGAATATCCTTAAAACTTAAGAGGTTCCTAGTTACTTGCTAGAGTATAGGGCATTTGGTATATGAACCTGTGTTTCATTCGGTAGAGAAAAATTAGCCTTCCCAAAACCTTCGATTATATTAGACGTACCCGAAATTGTCCATACTTGTGAGTTGGTTTTAGTTAACTGAGAAAAATACTTCTAGTTTTGTAGAATTGTATGAGTAGTTGCACAGTCAGCAATACATAGGTCTTCCATATTTGTGTTGTGTACACATATATAAGTGAAAAAAATGACTTTATTAAGATAAACAAAGTACAAAAACTAGAACATATAACAAGAACATAAAACAAGTACATGGAAGCAGTGTCAACAAAAGCAATAACTATGTCTATGTTGCAGATGCTCCAAAAAAGCAGTGTAAAAAATGTGGCTCAACAAACCATTTGACTCACCATTGTAAAAAAGCTGTTAGTGAGCCAAAGTATGGAGCCTGCAAATATAATGAGGCACAAACAGATGATCCATATTCCTTCGGTGACAAGTTTGACTGTATTTCATGCAAGATAAAAGTTAGGACAAGTTATCATAAATTAAGAAAAGATCTCAAAGAAGTTAACTTTAGATCTGTGATTAGAGATGAAAATGTTAATCAAACTAAGAATGATGTTTCTTTTGAATGTTCAAGTTCTACTTCTGCAAATTCTGTGAAAAAGAAGAAAGTTCCCAACATTGTTTGGGTAGCTAAACAAACATGAATCTCATTGTGTGCAGGGCAAGAAGAATAAAGTCATATGGATAATTGACAGTGGATGTTCCAGACATATGACGGGTGATAAAGCCCTGTTATCAGTTTGAGGAGATGGTTGGCCCTTTGGTGACCTTTGGAGACAATAACAAACAATTCACAATGGGATATGGAAAATTGATTTTTATAAGTGTTGTCATTGAAGATTTAGCACTGGTTTTAGGTTTAGCACTGGATGCAGCATTTGAAATGATTCTTCTCAATGTCAGTCAAATCACAGAAAAAGGCTTTAAATTTATATTTGACAAAGAAGATTGCTTAATCACTAGTAAGAAAACTGGTGAAGTTGCTCTGAAAGGAGTAAAGAAGGGAAGCCTGTTTGTTGCAGATTTAAATTTAGCAAACAATGACAAAATATGTTGCTTCTACACCAAGGTATCTAGTGAGCAAAGCAAACTCTGGAACAAGAAAGTCTCTCACTTAAACTTCAAAGCAATCAACACTCTGATAAAAATGGAATTAGTGAGAGATATGCCAGCTTTGGAATTTTCTCAAAATGAAGTTTGTGAAGGTTGTCAAAAGAGCAAAATGAAGAGGTCCAGTCACAAAAGCACTCTACTACAGCTTATCCACATGGATTTGTGTTGGACCTGTAAATGTCATGTCTATATCCAGAAAAAAATGCTTTGGTGATGGTAGATGACTAATCAAGATGCACTTTGGTGGAATTTATGCATTCAAAAGTTGAAACTCCACACATAATCATTCACATAAAGAAAATTGAGGAGTAGGCTGAAGATCAAGAATGTGTCAAAAAATTGAGGAGTGAAAATGGCATAGAATTCAGGGATGCAATATTAGATGAATTTTAAAAAGATAAAGGCATTCTTCAAGAGTTTTCAGCTTCAAGAACACCTCAACAGAATCGTATGGTAGAAAAAAATAGAACTCTAGTTGAGGTTGCTAGGACAATATTGCAAGATGCCAATCTGCCGATAAGTTTTTTAGAAGAAGCAGTTAACACATCATATTATACTCAGAATAGATATCTACATAACAAAAACATTGGCAATTCACCCTACTCAATTTTTTCAAAAAGGAAGCCTACTGTCAAGCATCTTCATGTGTTTGGAAGAAAATGATTTGTGCTAAAAGAAAACTATGAATATGTTGGAAAATTTAACTTTAGAGTATTTGAAGCTATTTTTCTGGGATATTCATTGGAAAGGACTACCTACAGATTCTAAATACTAGAGCAGAAAAAAATAATGGAGAGCATATATGTGACATTTGACGATGACAAGTGTCCAGGCTTGGAATTCCTTGATGTAAATGAAGCTGAAACTTTGAAATTTGAAAATCTCAATATTGACAGTGATTCTGAAGATAAGTTGAAGTTAACACAAACAGTAGAGTGGAGGAAGAATTAAGTGAACCTGTGAATTCATCTCAAGAAAGAAGCATGCCTGAATTTGGTGGCACAAACTCAAGGGGAGAAGGAGATGATGGTTCTGCAAATCATGCCAACAGTGAAGAAAATGAAGACAATTCTAGTCAACAAAATCATACCAGAAAATGGAATAGAAGTCATACAAGATATTCTATAATTGGTGATCTCAGTTTTGAAATAAGGCCTAAAAGTGCCACTCCAATTAAATGATTGCATGCATGCTTTTGTCTGAAATTAAGTATAAGAAAACTGAGGAAGCTCTATCAGACCCTGATTGGATAATTTCCATGCAAGAGGAGATAAACCAGTTTGAAAGAAATAAATTTTGGGAATTGGTTCCTGCACCAAGAAATAGAAAAACTATTGGAACAAAATGGGTGTACATGAACAAAATGGATGAAAATGGAACTATGACAAGGAACAAAGCAAGATTGGTTGTCAAAGGCTACTCACTAGAAGAAGGAATTGATTATGATGAAACTTTTGCTCCAGTTGCAAGGCTTGAAGCAATAAAAATTTTCCTTAAATTTGCTACACATTCCAATTTTAAGGTGTATCAAATGGATGTGAAAAGTGCATTCCTTAATGGTGAATTAGAAAAAGAAGTATATGTGCAACAGCAGCCTGGATTTAAAGATCCAGAATTTCCAAATTTTGTTTACAAACTGTTGAAGGCTCTATATGGATTGAAGCAAGCACCAAGGGCATGGTGTGATACACAGAATTTCTACTTAAATATGGTTTCACTAGAGGCACTATTGACAAGACTCTATTATACAAGTAACATGGTGATGACATCATCCTAGTTCAAATCTATGTGGATGATATTATTTTTTGTTCTACTAATAAAAAGCTATGTCAAAGATTCTCAAAACTCATGCAGAATGAATATGAGATGAGCACGATGGGAGAACTAAGTTACTTTCTTGGTCTTCAAGTTAGCCAAATAAGTGATGAAGTCTTTATTAGTCAAACCAAATATGTCAAAGATATTTTGAAATTTTTTGGATTGGTGGACTGCTCACCTGCATCAACTCTTATGTCAACAGCTATCAAGTTGGATGAAGATAAGAAAGGGAAAACTGTAGACATATCAAGTTATAGAGGAGTGATTGGATCTTTGCTTTACTTAACTGCAAGTAGACCAGACATCATGTTTTCCAAATGTTTGTATGCTAGATTTCAAGAAAATCCTAAAAAATCACACTTAATGGCTGTTAAGAAAATTTTCAGATATTTGAAGGGAACACCAAACTTGGGATTGTGGTATCCTAAGAAAACTGGTTTTGAAGCTATTGAATATCCAGATGTAGATCTTGCTGGATGCAGGGTAGACAGAAAAAGTACAAGTGGAAGCTGTCAATTCCTTGGTCAAAGGCTTGTGTCTTGGTATAGTAAGAAACAACAATCTGTATCAAATTCTATAGCTGAAGCTGAATGTATAGCAGCAGGAAGTTGATGTGCATAAGTGCTTTGGATTAGAAATCAACTAATAGATTATGGTCTAGTGTTACAAAAGATTTCAATCATGTATGACCATACTAGTGCAATATCCAGTGTTGCTAGTCCAGTTAATCATTCTAGAACTAAGAACATTGAGGTAAGGTACCATTTTATTAAAGAATATGCTGTAAATGGTACTATTGAGTTTATTTTTGTTCCAAGAGAAAAATAGTTAGCTGACATTTTCACTAAACCTTTGGATGAAGAAACTTTCACTAGACTTCTAAATAAGATTGGTATGCTAAATTCTTCATCCTAAATGCAACAACTCAGATAACATGTTGTAGCAGATTAATTCCTAATAAATCAAAATTAAATTAATTTAATTAGGAATTAACTGGAATATGATCTATAAATATTTCAGATCTACCTGTATATTTATTTCTCAAAATTAAAATCTCAATTTGGAATTTTCTAATTCTAAGAGCAACTGTCTCACTGTTGGTTCATGTCATTAATATATAAAATTAATGTAAGACAGATACAAGGTAGATCAAAAGTATATAAAGAACTGAGTTCTCGATAAGTCAAAATGACTTGTCGATATGTTATTTTGTGACTTCTCAATAGAGTTATCAAAAATTCTCCCTTATAACTTCTCGATGGACATCTTGATAAGTCATTTTATGACTTATCGACAAGCTTTGTAAAGATTTCGATATACTTATCGATATGGAGTTATCTACAAGTTCAAATAGCAGACTTATCAATAACTCAGAACTGAAACTATTTAATTCAGTAAATAATTTCAGTAAAATACTTTTGATATAAAATAATTCTAATTTTATGTTAATTTATTCAATATAAATTGAAAATATTTAGTCAATAAGGACAAACTGGGTATTTGTACAGCATCTCGATAAGTCACTATCTAGTTCTCGGTAAGAGTTAAGAAATGGATATCTCGACATGAATTCTCTATAGGTCATGTGACTTCTCTACAAGCAAATATCAGCCGTTCATTCTTTACTTGTCGACAAATCACATCTCTACCCTATAAATACCCAGACATCTCGATATAACCCCTTTTTATGCTTTCGCGATCTCAATTGACCTTGTTTCTGCAAATTTTCACCATTCTCTTTCATTTCAAGTTTTTTCTTCCTCAAATCACTTACCTACTAAAATTCAAACTCTTCAATGGCTGCTAAAAACGTGAGGGCCATTATTCCCAAAGATGGAACCAACTACTGAGCTTTTGTGGATCCAACCCAAGCACCTGATAACTTCAAGTGCTTTGTCAAATTCATTTCTGATTCCTATCTTTCCAGAGGCTTAACTGTGAACCTAGTGCTCTACCTGGATGTCTTAAACAATTTCTGGAACACTGCAGTCATCAACATCATTGTTCATGAAAATTAAACAGTTTTTATGATGGTTAACTGCACAATCAGGGATTTTGTTGTGAAATTCAATATTGATAACATCAACAAGGCTTTGGGTATTTCTAACTTTATTGAAACTCCTACAACTCAAGAGTTGGTTGAATTCATGGACTTCATCAACTACAGTGAGAAGATAGAAATGGCTAGACTCGACAAGAAGAATCTGAAAAGGGAGTGGTCCTTTGTCTTTGACTCCATAATTAGGGCTTTTACATGTAGAAAGACTGTCTATGATAATATCTCAAGTGCGGTGCAAAAGCTGGTGTACTCAATGGCCTATAGCAGACACCTCAATATTGGGAGTCTAATACTGGAAGTGCTAAGAATAAGGATCACAATGCCTTTGGTGAGTAGAGGTAAGGAGATTTTCTTTTCTAAATTTATTATGTCTACTTTACACTATAAATTTAATGACATACATATGCTAGATGGAGAAATGAAATAGGCATCTGTAAACAAGTGTCAAAAATTCTATTTGGATCACTTAATACAAAGAACCAGGTTAAGGTTAGGATAAATATCACTGACTTTATGTTGGAGAAATTTATAACCTATTTTTACCCTACACCTGACATGAGGAGCACTACAACTTTTAGTTCAGCTATGGCACCTGTTCCTGCAGTAGCAAAAAATCAGGAACACCCACAGGTGTCTACCACAACTGCAACTCTTTCTTTACAAACCTTAGATGGTAGTCAACCAACTTCTTCATCCTCTCAAAAGGATGGAGTTAGGAAAAAAAAGAGGAAGCTGCAGGCCCTAGTAATTGTTAGTGAGAGTGGCGAGGAATAACAAGAAAATGAGTCACCATTGGTCAAAAAGCCAAATAATCAAAAGAAAACTGAGATGACCACTCAAGTGACCACCTCTGCATCTTCTCAAAAAGATGCAGTTGTAATACAGTGAAAAAAATAGACACTGGTAGCACCTTCTCAACAAGGTGTCACTATTGAAACAAGCATTCTCCTCAATGCACCTTGTAGTGAGTCTGCACCTCCTCTTGAGCACTCACAAGAGGGTGAAAGAAGTAAAATGGTTGGCACATAGTTTGAGGGCACATCTATTGAAATTCCCTCATCCATTCAGGAGGAGTTGCCAACATTCATGTTTGAGCTCACTAATCTCCTTTCTAAAATTTCTTCAAATTTTAATGAAGGGCTTGAATCATCTTCTCAAGCCCTGCCAAAATTAAGTGACACGGTTCAAGAAACTGTGATCACTACTCGAGCATAATCTTTAGATGGTGAGAGGCTACATGCTGAGGTAGACCTTGATGATACCATCACAAAGACAAGGGTTTCATCAGTTTTTACTGAAGACCCTGTGCAAGTTTTCAATGTACCTTTATATGCTCAACAGTCTTCACAAATTGATAGGTTTGAGAGTAGTACTCTTGAGGGGGAGCTACTCAAATCCCCTCCAATTCAGTTGGAGGTTTCTCATATAGAAACAAATCCCCTCACCACCCTAGCTGAAATTGCTTTGTCAATTGAAGCTAGGAGTTCAATTGCCAATGATCCAGCTATTGGGAAGGCAAGTACTCAAACACATTCAAGTGTCAATTTCTTGCAAGAGGAACAAGGGTTTGAGGCCATGGTACATGATAATAACCTGGTCAACTCCCCTCCAATTCCAATGAAGATTCACTTATCAAGTGGACAACAAACTATCAAAACCATAGTTTCTACAGTGAGTCAAACTGTAACACCAGTCACAGAAGTTACATCACCCACCATACCATCCATTTCCACTCAAACCTCAACAGATCCCAACCAACCATCCACTTCAACACAACCTTCGTACCTCTTAATGGCTGCAAGATGTTCAAGCTCAACCCATCACCATTAATGATATACTAGTGGACCAGCTTGCAGACCTGGAAAAATATAACCCAACAGCTCCTCACAACTGACATGTTTAATCAAGACTATCAAGAAATTTTGTTATCATACAAGGAACATGTTGAAGATCAACAGGCCAAAATTACATATGAAGCTGAGCAGGATAGGAATGTGGATGCATGGTTGTCCAAGGACTTCAGCATAAACATGGATGAGGCCTTTGCTAGATTCAGGGAAGTATATGTCACCATTTTGGGAAGTAATGCCAAGGTCCTCACTCCATAAGAGGTGTATGATGTCATCACAAAAGTTTATAAAGCACAACTGAAAGCTTTCTGTTTTATTGGAAAAGCATTGGAGAAAACTCTGGATGGTCATCAAGAAAAAGTGAAGAAGCTTGTAAGTTACAGAATTGATCAGCTGGTGCCATCTCAGATTGAGATCAAGAACAAGTTCAATAAGTTTGTTGAGAAAATAGCCACATTTAGCTTAACTGGTGTAGAGAAAAGTATCAAAAATCTCAAGCAATCATTTCTGACCATGCATGAAGTTGTTCAACTACAAATATTAAGCAACAATAACACAAAGGTCAAGTTGGAGCAGTTTCACAAGGCTAGATATGAACCTTTAGCTTTAATGATGGAGGAAATTAGAACTGCAGTGCAAAACACTTTTGGTGCTTCTCTCTCCACAAGCTCACAGACAACTCGTTCTACTTCAACAAATTTGCAAATAAAATCTCTTCAACATCAAGTCACAAAACTCCAACTTCAAATGCTTCTCTAATCAGTCAAGTCTCTCAACTTACTTCCCTTATCCAAAGTCAATAACAGGACATCAAGTCCTTAATAGACTCCCATAATGTAAGTCATATGTCATAGCCTATTTGTATATTCGAGGATTCAACTCAACTCAAATAAGAATGTAATAAGTAAATAGTGGATCGACCGTCAGAGAGATCTCGCAAAGTAATATCTGTCAAAGGATTCAGAAACAAGGTTCATCTACAGACTTGAGGAGGTAATTCACTGGAAGAAGTTCAAGAAGTTGATCATGCCTCAGTGATATAAATCAAGATCGTGGATTTAATCAAGTGACAGAGATCTCGTCAGAGTATCATTAATTACAAGGATTTAATCTGAAGAAAATCAGAGTATCAAAGTCAACACATGAAGAAAGTCACGGAAGTTAGTCACTCATGAACCAGACAGTACATCGAGTGTCAACGTTGAAGTGGTGGAATTGATTCATAATTTTCAGTGATTTTCAGAAGATCTGCAGAAGGATGGGTGCTGTTGAAGACTAGAATTAATTCTCTATTAATTAATTAAGTCATCTAATTTAATTAAGAAAATAAATTATATCTGCGAAGAATAATTTATTTATTAATTGAATTAATTGATTAATTAATTCTGAATTAATTTTAGGAATTTTCAGAATTTAAATTGGATTAAAATCTGCATTAAATCAGCAAGACAATTGAAAATGAACTAGCATGACATGACAATCAGGATTGTCATACCGATTGTCATGCTAGGCCATTTTCAATAGTCTCACCGAAAGTTACACTAGGAGGAGGATTGTCTTGCTAGTTCATTTTGATTGTCATGCTAGTTCATTCTGATTGTCATGCTAGTTCATTCAGATTGTCTTGCTAGTTCAATCCATTGTCCTACCGATTGTCTTGCTGAGCTCAGGATTGTCTTGCCAGTTCAATTCTATTATGTTGATTAAAAGAAGCAGACAAGTAGCAGATCAATTATCCATCCAGAACACAGAAGTCAAGAACAAAGCAGAAAAGAAAAAATAAGAAGAAATATTTCATCTTTTCATCTGCATACTTCAAGATTAAATTTCTAGATTGTAAAGTTAAATCCAATCCACTAGAAATCTTTATCTTGCTCTTGTGTAACAATCTAGCGGATCAAAATCCCTAAAACTTAATCTCAAATCGCGTTTAGCATTTGATTCTAATTATTGCAAAAATAGAAAAAGTTCATGTCGAATTTATTCTAAATTTGTGATAATTAATTTGAGATTAATTCCTTGTAATCGATACAGTTGTTGTAACACCTTTCAAGTTTAATAATATTTTTATTTAACTTGAATTTTGTTTCACATTTTTTATTCCGCATTTAATTCGATTATTCGGTACTGTTTGTATTCAACCCCCCCTTCTACAAACACATTGGGACCTAACAATTGGTATCAGAGCCTTCTGATTAACGAACAAATCAAGATCCTAGACTTTTGTGATTTTTCAACTCCTTGAATTTTTATTTATTCAAAAATTCATAATGACTTCACATAAAGTTGGAACCGTTAAAATTCCACAATTTGATAAAGAGAATTATATCATGTGGAAGAAGAAGATGCTATTATTTTTACAAGTTGCAAATCCCAAATATTCAAACTTGTTAAAGAAGGGTATAAAAACTCCGATGGTTATTGAACCGGAGGTAATAATAGATGGTGTGGTGACTACTGAAGCTAGAACCTATCCAAAAGAGCCTGAAGATTTTACTCCTGCTGAGAAGGAAGAAGCCTCCTTGGATGCCAGCCTTCAATTAATATTAATTGATTCCCTTGATCCCTTGATGAACAGACATGTGATGAACTGTAAAAATTCCAAACACATGTGGGAAACTATTGAGGTGATTAATGAAGGCACAGAGGAAGTTAGGGAGAACAAGTTGGAAATCCTAACCTCTGAATATGAACATTTCAAATCAAATCCAGGAGAAGGAATTACTGAAGTGTTTGAGAGGTACAATGCGTTGATCAACAACCTGAACATCAATGGAAAGTATTATTCAATCAGGGAGGTCAATAAAAAGTTCCTTTTAACACTGCCAGCTCATCTTGAACATAGAATTACTGCCATTAGAGAAGCTAGAGATCTGAGTGAGATTTCTTTGGACAGGCTCTATGGAGTGTTAAAAACCTATGAGTTAGAGCAGATTCAACAGAAGGAAGTCTACGGGAAGGATAGAATGGTCAGCACATCTACTGCACTTGTAGCTGAAGGTCAACAACAACAACAATCTCAACAGTTAGAAAGAATGGTACAGTTTTCCAAGGGTGAGGAAAATGAGTTAGTAGCAGAATATGATCCTCCTACTACAAATCAATCAAGTGATGATTTTTATTCCTTGGAAGAGCTGGAGGAATTGGAAGATGAATCAATGGCCCAAATTGTCAAGAGATTCTCCCATGTCAGATTCAGGAGGAATCCCAAGCTTAAGTACAAGTCCAACTACAACAAATTCCAGAAAGGTGGATCTTCATCCTCTAACACCAGCAGTGGTGGATACAAAACAGGGATGGTTGATCGGAGCACCACTAGATGCTATAACTGCAATGAGTTGGGACACTTTGCCACAGAATGTAGGAAGCCAAAGCAAGTAAGAAAGAACTCTGAAAGGGCTTATCTGGCAAAGGGAAGAAGCTGGGATGATACTGACAGTGAAGATGAAGAAGAAGGAAATCTTGCTCTTATGGATGTTGATGGAAAAGCTTCATCGTCAAGAATAGAGGTAAAACTTTCTGATGCTGAAATGGTTTATCATCTAAGAGGTAACTTAGATTGTGCACGTCGTGATAATGAACTGTTAAGTTTACAGATCACAGACCTTGAGAAAGAGGTCAATGAATTAAGACTTGTGCACATTAATCAAGACAAATTAAAAGAACATGTATCTTTTCTAGAGAATAGAGTTGACTGTTATAGAAAACTCGAAACTATTCTCAAAGACAAGATCACCGGTCTTGAGACTAAGGTTAGAGCCTACTTCAATTCTTGTTCGAAGGCTAAAGAGTTCTACAGTAAGCAAGCTGTTAATCAAACATCTGGAATAGGTTATGATTACAATGCTGCTATTGGAGAATTAGGCATAAACTCCCCTCCTCATGTCTGTGCTAAAGGGAGGGAAGTACCACATGTGCTTAAGGGTGTTGATGAACCCCTCTATAAAGCATCAATTGCTGAACTATTTGATGCGACCTCTTCTGTTATTCAAGAAGAAATACGTGCTGAGGATCATGCTTATGAGAATATTATTTCCAAGTCAAGTGAGTCGAAAGTTCCAGTCAAAGTTGTGAAAGCAACTGAGACTAACTCAGACACACATGAGTTGGATAACAATAATTCCATGTCTACCATGCATAAATTACCTGCTGTTAATCACTCTCATAAAGCATGTGGTGTTGCTAATTGTATGTCTTGTGCTTTTAATATGATGTATGCTTATTTTAATGGTAAGCATGTGTCTAATGATAAGACTACTCCTCGTCAGCATGTGAATAACAAGAAGCATGATAGGTCTAAGACTGCCAGTCCTTCTAAGGCTAGAAAGGAGACATTTGTGCCTAAGCTTAAACAGAAATTTGTTAAGGCTGTTTACAAGGTCAAATGTTCAGTCATTGAGAAAGTTGAGACAATTAAAATTAAAAATGTTGTTTTGCCTGACAAAGGACAGTTCTACAAGTATGCCGGGCCCAACCAAGTTTGGGTTCCGAAGAAGGTCTAATCCATTTGTAGTGCAGGGCATTAAACAGGTGTAACCGGTAGTGTGGATTCTTGACAGTGGATCATCAAGACATATGACCGGAGATAGAGCCCTGCTATCAAATGTGGATTGAGAAAGCTGGCCCCCTGGTTACCTTTGGAGATAACAGCAAAGGTTTATCTGAGGGATATGGCTGTTTGCAAGCTGGGAATGTTATCATTGAAATTTTGTATATTGTGCTAGGTTATTATCAGGAAGCAGTATCTAACATATAGCACCAGTGACGAGACTTGAGAATATTACGACATATCAGACACCTGCTGCACATTACACTTGGAATTGTACTCTAGTAAGATGTGTACAAGTGTACTCCTGTTTGGTGAGTCAAAAGAGGAAGTCAGTGCACCACAGTTCATGGACTTTGCAGCTGCAGATCTATTGGACTATGCAATCTCTTCTTCACAATCTCACTTTAGGTTGGTATGAACTAGTATACTGCTCAAGCAATCGTCAAGGACATGGTATGGCACTCTAACAGAAGTTGTAATTTTATATGAACTAGTAGAGTCATCATATTTATAACTATTTTATCACTAGGCACAATCATATTGTTTTATATGTGCAGTGGTATATTGATTATGCAACATAACAATTAGTATCTAAAGTACTTGACAAGTATCGGTCAATGATATGTTGTTAACATTATGTTGCAGATATTTGTAATCTTTTGACATGAATGAGAATTACTTAGACTTTACCCTAAGTAATCAATGTTTTATCCAAAAACTCATTCATATTGAAAAACAAAAATTAAAACTTCTTTCTACATTAGTGATTTCTTATTTCATGTAAAATCTTTTGACATCACTATTGTAAATCATTTTCTCTCTATTACCATATGTTCTATGATACAGGTTCAGTCTCCAATGACTTTCTTTCATTGACAGTCATGAGGTTGAAAACCCACAACGTCTATCCCAGACTGTAAAGACAAACACAAAAACAGAACCAACCAACACTCTTTTACCACTAAAAGTAGTATGAATGAGCGTGAGGGAGATAGTGCCTAGTGCACCACATAAGGAAGGTTCTGTAGTCAACCCAGTAGCTCTGTCTCCTACATAGATGAGTAGTATTTAAACCAAGACAACTGCTAGCCCCCATACATCTTCTCAAAAAGATGTAATGGTTGAAAAGGCACAAAAACAGTTACTAGATTCATTCTCTCAACAGGGTGAGTCTATTTAATTTTGCCTGTCGGCCAAGGTATCCGATGTAGTGTCACCACTTCAAACATAATCAATTCTTGATGCACAAGGAGAGGTTACACACACAAAGGATGAGTTGACGGAAACAAGAGTTTCGACCATTTTAAGGTCAGATTCGATTGTTCAAGGTTCGTTAGTGGACCAATTGCCTTTACAGTTGTTAGGAGAGGATACTGATCCAAAAGCCATATGTCAGTGGTCAGTGTCTACCTCCCCAGGCTTAAATCCCCTGGATGCATCTGCGGATAGTGGATCTGACATAGGCGCAGATCGGCAACTTATTGACAATGATTCAGATATTACCTGATGAGTCACAAGGAAATGGCTTCACAGGCATTAGAAGGGAACTGTGATCTTTATGCTAAATTCTTTGGATCATTGTTTACCTTCCCAGAATTCAAATCTGGAACCCTAAAAGGGAAACTAGCAACTTGTAAATTATGACTCAGATTCATCTGACGAGTTTAACAAGGATGGGGATTTGTGAACTCCCATTGCACCACCTGTGACCTCCTTAAGGATGGCTAAGGTGATTTTCCTTGTAGGTACAGCTGGATTATGGAGCTATGAGAGAAGAGTGATACACTTGTGAGAATGAGTGTAAACACGAGTGGAGAGAAGAGTGAAACACATGTGAGGTACACTAAAACAGGATCACACACTCACAGTGAGGAAGAAAGAGAAACTACTTGTTATTTCTTTTCCAACCAAGTGAATATGAGAACTCCTTCAGACGACGGCATACATTCCTTCTGTAAGGGGGAGATAAAAGCTTAAGTAATAGTTTGGAGGATTCCTCAACTAAGGGGGAGAAATAGCAGGGAGGAAGAAAAAGATCCTAAAAATGTACACTACACCACACCATTGTTGTTTGTAACTACGGATCCTATTGTACGGGAGAGGTGGTAAACACAAGGTGATTTCCTAGTAAGGGAAGAAGCAGTTAGGGGAGTACCATTGGTTTTTATCTGCGGATCCTATTGTACGGGAGAGGTGGTAAAACGAAGGTGATCTTCTTTAATCAGTTGATTCTCATAGGGGGAGAAGCAAGAGATATGGGCTTCTCAACAGGAAATGTGGTTGTACAAATGAAGATGGAACTACTTGAAGATATGTTCAGTCTAGAGGAACATCTACTTGGAATCTGGAAAATGTTAAATCTAGTCCAGAACTTTTCTACTATTTACTTTGCATTTCTGTTTATATCTTTTTCTTATTTGTTAGTTGAGTTATCCTCTAGGTATTTGTGTGTTATTGTCTAACAAACAAATAGGGGGAGATTGTAAGTCATATGTCATAGCCTATTTGTATATTCGAGGATTCAACTCAACTCAAATAAGAATGTAATAAGTAAATAGTGGATCGATCATCAGAGAGATCTCGCAAAATAATATCTGTCAAAGGATTCAGAAACAAGGTTCATCTACAGACTTGAGGGGTAATTCACTGGAAGAAGTTCAAGAAGTTGATCATGCCTCAGTGATATAAATCAAGATCGTGGATTTAATCAAGTGACAGAGATCTCGTCAGAGTATCATTAATTACAAGGATTTAATCTGAAGAAAATCAGAGTATCAAAGTCAACACATGAAGAAACGTCACGGAAGTTAGTCACTCATGAACCAGACAGTACATCGAGTGTCAACGTTGAAGTGGTGGAATTGATTCATAATTTTCAGTGATTTTCAGAAGATCTGCAGAAGGATGGGTGATGTTGAAGACTAGAATTAATTCTCTATTAATTAATTAAGTCATCTAATTTAATTAAGAAAATAAATTATATCTGCGAAGAATAATTTATTTATTAATTGAATTAATTGATTAATTAATTCTGAATTAATTTTAGGAATTTTCAGAATTTAAATTGGATTAAAATCTGCATTAAATCAGCAAGACAATTGAAAATGAACTAGCATGACAATCAGGATTGTCATACCGATTGTCATGCTAGGCCATTTTCAATAGTCTCACCGAAAGTTACACTAGGAGGAGGATTGTCTTGCTAGTTCATTCTGATTGTCATGCTAGTTCATTCTGATTGTCATGCTAGTTCATTCAGATTGTCTTGCTAGTTCAATCCATTGTCCTACCGATTGTCTTGCTGAGCTCAGGATTGTCTTGTCAGTTCAATTCTATTATGTTGATTAAAAGAAGCAGAAAACTAGCAGATCAATTATCCATCCAGAACACAGAAGTCAAGAACAAAGCAGAAAAGAAAAAATAAGAAGAAATATTTCATCTTTTCATCTGCATACTTCAAGATTAAATTTCTAGATTGTAAAGTTAAATCCAATCCACTAGAAATCTTTATCTTGCTCTTGTGTAACAATCTATCGGATCAAAATCCCTAGAACTTAATCTCAAATCGCGTTTAGCATTTGATTCTAATTATTGCAAAAATAGAAAAAGTTCATGTCGAATTTATTCTAAATTTGTGATAATTAATTTGAGATTAATTCCTTGTAATCGATACAGTTGTTGTAACACCTTTCAAGTTTAATAATATTTTTATTTAACTTGAATTTTGTTTCACATTTTTTATTCCGCATTTAATTCGATTATTCGGTACTATTTGTATTCAACCCCCCCTTCTACAAACACATTGGGACCTAACACAAGAAGATGCAAGCACTTCCAGCTACCCAAATCGTATGTAATGGGGAATAAAAAGTTGATGACGATCTTGGAGACAGACTTGAAGACAAAGAAAAATAAAACTCATGAAGATGTTGAGATGATAAAGATTCTTTTCAAATATTTGAAGAATACAGAAGCCATGCTACCAGGGACACAAATTAATAAAAAAGATAACTTGGATGATGATGAGCAGAAGAAAGATGAACATAAATCTTCTAGCTTAAATCTAAGTCAATCTAGAAAAGGCAGTGGTAGTCATGTGAATAAGAAGAAGAAATGGAAGACAGAAAAGAAGGAAAAGGAGGATGGCAAGAAAAAGAAGAGAGATGGAGGATATGGGAGAGAAAGCAGAAAGACGCCAACAACCCAAATATCCAAAACCCTACCAATCCAAAAACATAAACACCTAGCCAAACACAATCTCAAACTATCCAAACCCCTTAGCCCAAGTACCTGTATAAACAAACTGTAAATTCTTAACTCAAATTCACTATCACGGCAAGCCAAACCTTTCTAAAGAAAATTTTCAAACCACCTTCATTCAAGCCTCCCACTAAAACTCATTTCAAGTCTGCATGAAGAAAGCCAATGAAAATTCAAGTTGAAACTGGTGCACTTTGGGATTTCTTTAATCAGGATTACTTTCTACCAATTTCTAAAAACATTTTAGATGATGACTATGACAAACAACTAGTTGAAGAAATAGTCAAAGTCTGTTGTCTCTTAAGGAGAAGTCATGATCTACTTCTAAGATGGCACATTTAACTTATTGAATACAAAAGTTATTGAGAATTATACAACTGCAAAACTTGAGAGGGTGATAAATTTGATGAATGCAAGGGATTCTTTTACAAGGATGAGGGAGGCTGAATTGGTTATCAGATTGAGAGAAAGAAATATAAGACATGCAAGGAAAAAGGCTGAAAGGGAGATGAATGAAAGAAAATATGCTCAGGAGATTGAGATGTTTGAGCAAAGGTCAAGTGAACTGAAATCCAAATGATTGAGATGTTTGAGCAAAGGTCAAGTCAACTGAAATCCAAATGATTGAGCAGAGTGTATCCTAATGGTGTATTTCTGTAAATAAAGACTCATAAGTTATCAAGGTACAAAATTAATTATCTTGACAGTTACTCTTGGATAAATGGCTCAAATTAGGTAAAGCTCTAAGAGGAACAGAAATTATTGAAGAACTTGAGATTTTAGTTAGACTCAAAGATCTTATTAGAGAACATCCAAACTATGAGAAGTTCAGATAGTCATATAACTCAATTCAAAATGTAACTGCAAGAATGTATAAGAGTTGTACTTTATAAATTTGTCTTTCTCATTTTATTTAATTTTAGCCTGAGGTTAATCTTGTTATCAGGCATGAATTTGTGCCAAGTAATCTTCTCACAAATTGAGGGAGATTATCGTGCAAGACATGCCTGTACATAACAAGACTAAGTCACCTTGACAACGTTAAGGATAAGTTATATGATAATCTAATTTTGTATTCTGTAATTGTATTCCTTGAGCCTGTAAAAATGTTAAGTAGATTAGACTAGAGGATTTTTCTATGAACAACCTTCAAACTAAGGAATAAACTCTGAAAGAAAATCAAATCCTTATCATGCCTCAGAGAGAAGTGTAGCAGTTTGTATTTGAATAATAATATTTTAGGAAAAATTTTCGAAGTCAAATTCTACAAGTCACAGATCAATGAGTATCGAGAAGTATGTCGAGAAGTCCAAAATGACTTGTAGAGAAGTCACAAGAAATATCGATAAGTCAATATGCATGTAGAGATCTCAGATATTGACAAGTCAAAAAGTTCATGTAGAGAACTGGAGATATCAACAAGACATTTCTTCATATAGAGATCTAGAGATTTCGACAAGTCAAATCTTCATGCAGAGAACTAGAGATATCGACAAGTCAAAAGTCTATGTAGAAAACTGGAGATATCGGCAAGTCATTCGACATGTAGAGAACCAGAGACCTTAATAAGTCATTAACACATGTAGAGAAATCAAGATAACGATAAGTCATTTTACTTATCGGTATGTGACATCTCTACAGAACAAAAGAGATTTTGATAAACTATCTCATAATTCAGAATGCAGACAAATTGAAGATTTAAGATTATCAGTCAACAAACAATTCTATCACTGAATTGGAAAGACTACAAATACAGTTTGAAGAATACAAGATCAAGGAACAAGATTCATTGGTCAAAAGAGGGTCACAGAACTATTAAATCTTGCACAAATTTGCTAACACTAGAAATGGAAAATATACAAAGTAGATTTAAAAACTGTGTTATTCTATTTTAATGCAAGTTTTGTAATACCGTGAATGTTGATCTATAATTTATAAAGCATGTCAAGGGTCCTTTGTTTAAAATATAACAAAGAGATATAGGAAAAATCTTGTATTCGCTCTCAAGATTTGTAGCTAATTTCTTAATTTAAAGAACACAAATTTGTAACAAAACAAATTTGATTTTAATAAATCAAGTGAATTTTTAATATTTGACTTGTGTATTCTGCATTAGTATTTTATCTTTACAAATTTATATATCTTTCTTGTTCTAAATAAACAAACACTATCACAAATTAATTAAGTGAATGCTTTTATAAGAAAAAATATTGGAAGAAAGAAAGAACAAGGAAAGAAAGTATGTAAATTATATTAACAAGTTGCAGTACAAATTATTTTATCAATATAGATACATAATAATAGACTACACTGACTTTAAAGGCCAGTTGATCTTTTTTTAGGTAACCTCAAGCCAATTTTTAATAATCTTCATATTTATTTAAAAATTTATGATTTTGTCATTAAAATACAGCCAAAATTCCAAAACCACGATTGGTTCCACGTGATTGTGAAACTAATTAATCTGGGCCGTTCAAGCTTTCCGCAATAAATCATTGCGAAAGTTTCTCCAATATTTCATTGTAGTTTCTCCAATATTTCATTGTAGTTTCCGACGACTTGTGTACAATTTCCCCTCCGGCTGCTTGACTGCTTAATACAATGTGTAACATCTAATACAAGCCAAGTCTGTCTTTATGCAGTCAACTAGTATTTTAAGGTATTATGGTGTCATTATCTTTGTACACTGTTTCCATACTGCATTTTATCTTTTTACTCTGTTTTTTTTCATTCTAGATTAGTTGGTAGTACAAAATCAAATCCTTCCATGCAGCCTCTCATGCGCCTTTTGCTTATCCGAAGATCCTCCTAGATGCCTTATAAATATAATAAAATATAATGTCCTAGTGATTTAAGACATGAATTTTGCATAATAACTTGAACAATATGTCTTTTAATGGTGTCATATTATTAGTATAATATTATATTTGAATTATAATTGGAGGGAAAGAAAAGATGAGAGAGAAGAGATGTGTAAAAAAAGAGGGAAAGAAATTTTTTATTGATATAAATTAAATAGGTAAAAATGAGGCATTTTATTCATGTCCTAGTGTTTTAAGGCACCACTTGGACATTGTTCGAGCAGTAATTTAAACAAAATGCCTTAAATTCTAGTTTAGGAAAAGAATTTAGGGCACTCTTGGACTTACTCTTATATGGTGAAATTCCGGTTGGCATCTTCCTGCTCCCAAACATACTAATTCTTGATGTTGGGAGAAACCGAAAACACAGCGGTCATATGCCTGAAATTTTTTATATCAGTTTAAAGCCATTCTCTACAGCATTCCACTCGAATGCATCACGCTCGAGAAATATTTTCATCCGAAATTTCCAGTCATTGTAGTTTTCAGCACCTTGAAGCAGTGGTGGATAATTATTTGAATACCTATCTGGTTGAGCCATGGATCGCTAGCAAAATAAACACTAAAAAGAGAATTAAATGCACCTGCTCTGATACCAATTGAAATTCAAAGGCTCGATAGATATGTATTATATACTAACTGTCAAAGCAAATGGGATAGTCTCTTATGCAAATGGGACAGTCCCTTTATAAATGAGACATGGTATGGAAAAGTCTCTTTTAACTGCAGAATGTAAATAACAGAAATGAAAATGCAGTATGCTGAAAACTAAATAAGTAAAAACATCAGAAGTTTACACTTGGTTCGGCCCCTACATAGTCTATGGTCTACATCCAAGTCCCTATGCCAACTAGCATAGAGAATGTATTATATCAACTTTAATAAAAGAACTTACAGTCTTTTCCTTAATTATAAATATAGCACTTGAAACAAACCCTTTCCCAAGCTAAAATTGCTACCTAGCCAACTGTCATTCCTTAGCCCTCTAGTTACCTTGCTATACTTTGGAATCAAGCTTTGCCACAACCCGAAATAAAGTCGATATGAATACACGAGTATAAGTATAAACAAATTGATTACAACTCAAACTATATCTTGTTCAACTGGATTTGTATCTCGGGTATAAAGAACAAGAAGGTGTTTTCAGATGAACAGAAATTGACGTGAAAGCATTAGTTGAAATCTAAAAACTTGAGTTGTATTTATAAGCAAAGTTCTAACAGATTTATTTTCAAACAAAGAATAAGATAGATAAGATTTGAAAACAAGTTTGTTTAAAAATATATGAATCAATCTTGAA
The DNA here is from genome assembly GCF_009905375.1 of Apium graveolens. Classification (NCBI taxonomy): domain Eukaryota; kingdom Viridiplantae; phylum Streptophyta; class Magnoliopsida; order Apiales; family Apiaceae; genus Apium; species Apium graveolens. The sequence goes on from NC_133653.1 coordinate 261,526,924, forward strand.
AGCTAATCTGTTAGTTTGTTTGAAATAGATAAACCAAGTAAAAGATAAGTTTTGAATAATTTAAACTTGGTTTATAAGATAGGGTTTGTTTGAAAAGATATATATCCAGTCAACACGAGATTTACATAAAACCCTAATCCTTATCTTCTAGACTTGTAAAACACTCGGATCGATTTGTTGAATCATCTTGTTACATTAATCCATTCTGTTATGAAACATCATCAGAAAATATGAGGCTAACAAAAAAGACGTTGGTTGGAGCTTATCAAGGATTATGAGTGCACAATCAACTATCACCCAATAAAAGCGAATGTCATAGTTGATGATTTGAGTAGAAAGGAAAGAATTAAGATTTTAATATTTTTAGAAGGTTGATTCACGAGTTTGAGAAGATAAAGATAGAAGTCAAGATGCCAATTCAAGTCAACAAGCAAGTATTCTAGATTCGTGTACAACCAGAGCTACTTGATAAAATACAAAGATATCAAGACAAGATGATGGAAGAAAGAAGATCAGAACTGACCGATGAGGAGCTTCGAAGTTCAAAAGATGAAAAAGGAATCAAGAGGTCTGCTTCACAGATTTAGATTCCCAATGTTAAATAATTAAAGCACGTGATCATGAATGAAAGACATAATTCACGCTATTCGATTCACCCCGAAAGGAGCAAGATATATCAAGATATAAAGCAAATTACTTACGGCAAAATTTGAAAAGAGAGATTGGATAGTTGGTCAGTAAATATTTAACCTGCCAACATGTGAAAGATGAACACCAATGACCAAGCGGATTACTACAACCTTTAGAAATTCCAGGGTAGAAATGGGAACATGTTACCATGGATTTTATGGTAGGGCTACCACGAACCATATCAAATCATGACGCCAATTGGGTCATACTGGACCGTCTCACCAATTCAGCTCATTTTCTGCCAATTAGTGAGAGATATACTGTGGAGAAATTGGTGACCATATACCTAAAGAAAATAGTGACTCGTCATCGAGTGTGCATATCGATTATGTCAAATAGAGATACAAGACTCACATCAAAGTTTTGGAAAAAAAATTCAACAATGCCTCTTGCACGAGAATCAACATGAGTACCGCTTATCACCTACGGAAGGATGGATAAACTAAAAGGAGAATTCAGACCCTCGAAGATATGTTGATAGCATGCACTTTGGATTTTAAGGGAAGATGAGATGATCATCCTCCTCTAGTCGATTTCTCCTATAATAATAGTTATCACGCTAGAATTTGTATGGCTCCCAACAAAGAACTATATAGACGAAAATGTCGATCACCTGTGTGTTGGGATGAAATTGGCGAAAGTAAAATGCTAGGTCCCGAATTGATTCAATAAACCAAATAAGCCATTGAAAGTATACGAAGAAGATTACTGGTTGCCCAAGATTGTCAAAAAAACTATGTTGATCAAGGAACAAAAGACTGGACGTTTAAATTCGGGAAGAAAGTTTTATTAAAGATCTCACCTTGGAAGGGATGATAAGATTTGGAAGAAAAGTTAAGTTAAGCCCACATTTCATTGGACCTTTCAAAATCATAAAGAAATCTGTAGTTCTTTCTTATCAACTTATGTTACCTCCAGATATTCAACATATACATGACGTGTTCCATATATCAGTCTTGAAGAAATACCATCCAGATAAAAAGCATATTCTTGAATATTAGCCAACTGAGATTAGATCCAATCTGACATATAAAGAACAACTTGTGGAAATTATGGATCGCAAAGTACAAGCGTGAAGGAACAAAGAAGTTGTTTTAGTAAAGGTGATCTGGAAGAACCACGATATCGAGGAAGCTACATGGGAGTTAAAAAATGAAATGCGAAATAAGTACCCCTCACTATTCAGCGACGAGCATTGATTCTGAGGACGAAATCCTTTTAAGGGGAGGAGACTGTAACAACCATGCTTTAGGTGAGTAAGTAATTATCACTGTTTATTTAAATTTTATTTTGATCGTATAGCCTATGTATTGATCTAGAAAAGAATATTAATTTAGGGTCGGGAGAGTCGTTTCTAATTAAAAATATATTATTTCTATTATCTTGAATTATTTTTGAATTTTTGTGCCAATAAATTATTCGGTAAAAATCGAGTTATTCTTGTAAATAACTTAATTATTAGAAATTATATTTGGTAGTTCGAAAAATGAAAATGTGAAATCTATAAAATTTAATTTAAGTTAAAAAGGTGTAGAATATACTATTTAAGAAGAAAATATATATGATTCAATAAATATGTAATTTTATGAATAATAAAGAAGTAAGATATTTATGGTGTAGATATTTTTATATTATAAGATATTTTGGTTGAATTATTCTAGTAGAATCTAAATTTGATTAAATTAATAATAATCTAACTTGACCACTACTCAAATTATCCCTAAAACTTAAAACTCACATAAGAGAGACAAACAAGAATGGGAGAGATTAGCGGGAAACATTTTGGGAAGTAAAGAGGAAGAAAAGTTTAGGAAAATCTTGCAAAATTAAAGGAAAGAATGAATTATTATAAGATCCCAATCACATCTTCACTAGCTAAGGTAAATTTCTTTAATTAGTGTTCTTTTTAGTAGCTATTTATTTTGGGAGAATATATAGGAATTCATTTGAATGATCATTAATCTCAAATTAAATGAGAAGATTTGTTTGAATGAGAAAAATATTGTGCGTATTAATTTTGGTGTTAAATTCATCAAGGAAATAAGTATTATTAGCATAGCTTCCAAGTTGGGCTTTTAACACGAAAAATAAGCTAAGTTTAATCAGGTTTAGGGTTAGAACATTTGGGGGTTTGGTATTGTTTGTGAACTGGAGTTTTAGGGGGCTCGGTCAAGGCTATGGTGTCTCGATGGTGGTGGCAGGCGGTGGGTGATCGGAAAAAGGGAAGGAAAGAGGGGAATTGGTGGTGTGTGTTCTATTGTGTGTGTTTTGGTGATTAATCGGAGATATAGAGTGATGGAGAGAGAGAGTGTGATCGAGGGAGAGACTAAGATAGATGGGAGGATGATGTATGTGGTGTGTGGTTGTGTGTGTGAGACGAAGCCACCACCATTTTGATGGTGGCGAGGGTGAGAACGGATGCCGGGAGGAGAGGGAGAGATTGAGAGAGGATGAGAGATTGGGAGAGAGAGATTGAGAGATGAGTGGAGAGCGTGCGTGTGTGTATGTATTATTCCTGTGATGGAGCCACCACGCGCTGCGGTGATGGAGATGGTATGGCAGTGTGGTAGCCGAGAGAGAAGAGGCAGAGAGAGAGAGGAGGACAGTGGTGACGGTGATGGTGAGTCGCCGCCGGTGACTTTTTCGGCCGGTGACCACCATGGCCGAGAAATTGTGATGATGTTGGGATGATGCAGTAGAAGAAAATTTGAAGATATTAAAATTATATAAAAATTATAAATGGTTTTTGATAATAATAAAGGAGGATAATAAAAAGGGTGACGTGAGATAGTGGAATATCTTGTCATAAATAATTTTCAAATCACTTGGTTATTTATAAAAGATAAAATAATATGTTAGATATATTTGATAATGTCATGGCTAATATAATTTATGTTTAGATTTCATATCTTACTTAACAGGACAAATCAGTACTTAACTGTTGATCAGTACTTATACTGGAAGTCAGGACTTAAGGATATCAGTACTTATATTATCAGGAGATAATCATCAGAAGTTAGATATCAGAACTTAAGTGCTGAAGGATGATCAGATAAGGACAGTAGCTGATTAAAGGAAAGAAGATCGAGATAAACATAAGAAGAGATATGCATGAAGAAGGAGTTCCGTGAAGAATGGAATACTTGGAAGAAAAGATATCTGATTGATGTATTTTAGGAAGCAGAATTATATTCCATATCAATTAGCGATTATCTTGTAACTGTGTAGTATATAAACACAGACATAGGGTTTACACTATAAGTGTTATCATATTCGAGAAGATTATTCATTGTAACCCTAGCAGCTCTCGTGATATTTGTTCATCACTGAGAGGTAACAGTTCCATACTGTAACAGAGTTTATTGTTTCAATAAAGTTTTTTTTCTGTTACTTAATATATTAAAGTTCGATTTGATTGTATTATACACTGTATTCACCCCCTCTATAGTGTGTGTGACCTAACAAGTGGTATCAGAGCCAATCTGTTAACACACATACTGTTAAAGATCCAAACACAATCATGTCTGACACAGAAACTCCAACTAAGCCTACCAAAACTGAAGAACCTCCAAAGACACAAATTCAAAGTCGGTATGAGACTATCAGAGTTCCCATACTGAGACCATCTGAATATCCCATATGGAAGGTAAGGATGACCATGTTCCTGGAAGCAATAGATTCAGAATACCTTGATAGAATCAAGGAAGGGCCTCACAAACCAACCAAGCTCGCTGTTGCAGTTGCAGGTGAAGCAGCAAAGACCGTACCAAAGGAGAAGAGTGATTATACTGCTGAAGATATAGCATCAATTGCTAAAGATGCTAAGGTACGACACTTACTGCATAGTGCCATTGATAATGTAATGTCAAATAGGGTAATCAACTGCAAGACTACTAAGGAGATATGGGATGCTCTGGAAACAAGGTGTCAGGGAACTGATACAATTAAGAAGAACAGGAAGACAATACTCACTCAAGAGTATGAACATTTTGACTCAAAGACTAATGAGTCATTGAATGATTTATATGATAGATTTGTCAAACTTTTGAATGATTTGTCATTGGTTGATAAAGAGTATGATCTTGAAGATTCAAACCTTAAATTCCTGTTAGCTCTTCCTGAATGCTGGGATTTGAAGGCAACGACAATAAGAGATAACTACAATCTTGATGAAACAACTCTTGATGAAATCTATGGAATGCTCAAGACTCATGAACTTGAGATGGAACAAAGAAGCAAGAGAAAAGGAGGAAAGTCAAGGATAGTTGCTCTTAAGGCTGAAGAAGAATCCCCCAAAGCAGCTTTCTCAAGGAAAGACAAGGGTAAAACTCTTTTCATAAAGTCTGAAACTGAGTCATCAAGTTCTGAAAGTGATGATGACTCAGATTCTGAAAGCTTGCCTGAGACTGATGCTGATGAGGAGATGATGAAGCTGTGTGCTCTTATGGTGAAAGAAATCACATAGATTGCATACAGGAAGTTCAGGAAGGGAAAGAAGTTTTCCAGGAAAGGCATAAGTCCTGATAAGAAGAATTTCAGAAGATCTAAAGGCAGAGGAGGAAAGTCTGACAGAGGAGATTATACCAATGTTAAATGTTATAACTGTGGTGAGAAAGGCCACATATCTCCTGATTGAAAGAAGGTAAAGGATGACAAAGGCAAATCTCTTGTCACAAAGCAGAAAAGCTGGACAGACACCTCAGACTCTGAAAGTGAGGAGAACTATGCATTGATGGCAAATGCTGATAAAGAAAGTGCTGAGAGCAGTTCTGAAGCTGCTGAAACAAAGGTACCTCAGACTACTTATGCTTTTCATACTGATGATATTAATGAGTTGAGAAGATATCTTAAAACCATGTTTGTTAGTTATAGAGATCAAACTTTAACATGTGAAAGATTAACTTCTGAAAATCTTGCATTTAAGAAAAGAAATGATTTCTTAGAAAAAGAGTTAGTCATGTTCCATCAAACTCAGAAGGATAGAGATGATGCTTTTTATGTTAGGGATGAAGTGCTAAAAATGAATGAATCTCTAAAAACTGAGTTAGAAAAGAAAAGAGAGATTATCAAGACTTGGACTAACTCTGGCAAAACAACTCAAAATTTGCTAAGTAGTGGAAACTGGAAAGAGGGCTTAGGTTATGGAGAAGATAAGAATGATAAAGGAACTGAAGAAATTAAGCCTGTTGTTAAGCAAAAGCCAAAGTTAAAACCTGTTAAGTTTGTAATTGTAAAGTCTGAAAATGAGAAATCAGAAGTTAAAGAGGAATTAACTTCTGACAAACTAAAACAGGAAAAGACAGTTAAAGTGAACATAGGTTTAATGACGAAGAAGCAGCTTAAGCATAAGCTAAAAGTTGTTAAGAATGCAAACAAGGTAAAATCACCTAGGAAAAATAGGAATGGAAGGGAAGGTGTGAATAAAAGCAATGATTATAAACCTGTTCCTGATGCTCCTAGGAAAATATGTCATAACTGTGGAAGTTCTAACCATCTGGCTTCTTTTTGCAGGAAGAATAAGAATATTAACTCCTTACCTTCAAAATCAAGAGTTAAGAGTCAGTCTGTTAGATACAAACCACAAAATCCTTGTTTTCATTGTGGTAGTTTATGGCATTCTATTTATACTTGTAAGGAATATCATAGTTTGTACTATGATTATTATCAAATAAAACCTTCTTTGAAGAAAGTTTCCATTGTTCCTTCTAGTGTAAATTCTGATTCAAAGTCTGATAGTGTAAGTTCTGATAAGAAAAATGTTAACATAAACTCTGATGCTAAATCCGCTGCAAATGTTAACAAACTTAATAAGGCCAAAGGATCCAAGCAAGTCTGGGTCCTTAAAACTAATAATTAGTGGTCTTTGTGATTGCAGGGCAACGGGAAAAATAATCTAGTTCTGGACAGTGGATGTTCAGGACATATGACTGGAAATAGGGCCCTGCTATCAGACTTTGTGGAGAAAGCTGGCCCAAGTGTTTCTTATGGAGATGGCAACATTGGAAAAACATTGGGATATGGCAATATCAATCTTGAAAATGTCATAATTAAAGAAGTAGCTCTGGTCTCAGGACTTAAACACAATCTGCTAAGTATAAGTCAAATCTGTGACAGAGGTTATCATGTTGATTTCTTTGAAAAATACTGTGAAATTGTGAGTAAATCTAAAGGCAAAGTTGTTCTGAAAGGATACAAGCGTGGCAACATTTATGAAGCTAAGCTTTCAACAAGTACTGATGGTTCTGTAATCTATCTGATGAGTAGAGCATCAATTGAAGAAAGCTGGAATTGGCACAAGAAACTCTCTCATTTAAATTTCAACAATATAAATGAACTGGTCAAGAAAAATCTTGTGAGAGGACTGCCAAAGTCAGTATTTGCTCCTGATGGCCTTTGTGATTCCTGTCAGAAGGCCAAACAAAAAAAATCTTCATTCAAGAGCAAGACTGAATCATCAATTCTTGAGCCTTATCATCTACTACATGTTGAACTATTTGGTCCAGTAAATGTCATGTCTATTGCAAAGAAGAAGTATGCGTTGGTCATAGTAGATGAGTTCACCAGATACACATGGGTGTATTTCTTGCACACAAAAAGTGAAACTGTATCTATCTTGATTGATCATGTCAAACATCTGGATAAACTGGTCAAAGATTCTGTGAAAATTTTAAGGAGTGATAATGGCACTGAGTTCAAGAATTTGATAATGGAAGAGTTCTGCAAAAACCATGGAATAAAGCAGGAATTTTCTGCTCCCGGAACTCCACAGCAAAATGGAGTTGTTGAAAGGAAGAATAGAACTCTCATTGAAGCTGCACGTACAATGCTTGAAGAAGCAAAGCTTCCAACCTATTTCTGGGCTGAAGCTGTGCAGACTGCTTGTTTTACTCAAAATGCAACACTCATTAACAAGCATTGAAAAACACCATATGAGATGGTGACAAAAAAGAAGCCAAATCTGAAATACTTTCATGTATTTGGATGCAAGTGTTTTGTTCTAAAGACTCATCCTGAACAGCTATCCAAGTTTGATCTAAAAGCTGATGAAGGAATCTTTGTTGGATATCCACTTTCCACAAAAGCCTTCAGAGTCTATAATTTGAGAACAAAAGTGATCATGGAATCTATCAATGTCTCTTTTGATGACAAGAAGATTACTGGTCTTGAAGATTTCATTGACCATGATCAGCTGAGATTTGAAAATGAAGACTCAAATTCTGATACTGAAAATCCTGACAATCTAAGTCCTGATACTGTAAACTCTGATAGATTAAACTCTGATATTATTGAAACTGTGGTGACTACGTCAAAGGAAGATGCACCTATGCAGGGGGAGCATACTCAAGATCCTACCACATCTCAAGAAACATCAGAACATACATCTGGCTCTTCAAGTTCTGATTCGTCAAGTTCTGATAAGTCAAATTCTGATAGTGCTGAAAATCTAAATTCTGAAGAATCTAACTCAGAGAGCATAGTTTCAGGGGGAGCATCAGAAAATGAAAATGAAGACAGCATGGATCATGGGGGAGCATCCAGTTCTAAAGAAAACCTTCCATATGCAAGGAAGTGGACAAAGTCACATACACCTGATTTGATAATTGGAAATCCTGATGCAGGTGTCAGAACTAGAACAGGTTTTTCAAATGAATGTCTTTACAATTCTTTTCTTTCTCAGACTGAGCCAAAGAAAGTGGAAGAAGCTCTTCAAGATGCTGATTGGGTACAAGCAATGCAGGAAGAGTTAAATGAATTTGAAAGAAACAAAGTCTGGACCCTAGTGCCAAGACCAAAGAATAGATCTGTTGTTGGTACAAAATGGGTGTTCAGAAACAAAACTGACAGTGATGGCATAATTACAAGGAATAAGGCAAGGCTGATTGCAAAAGGATATTCTCAACATGAAGGAATTGATTATGATGAAACATTTGCACCAGTTGCTAGGTTAGAAGCCATAAGGATATTTTTGGCTTATGCTGCTCACAAAAAGTTTACTGTCTTTTAAATGGATGTGAAAAGTGCTTTTCTCAATGAAGAATTGGAGGAGGAGGTATATGTTGAACAATCTCCAGGCTTTGTAGATTCCAAACATCCAGATTATGTCTACAGACTTGATAAAGCACTATATGGACTTAAGCAAGCTCCTAGGGCATGGTATGAGACTTTAGCTCAGTTTCTTCTGGAAAGTGGATTCAACAGAGGAACAATAGACAAAACATTGTTCTACCTCAACCATGGAAAGGACTTACTTCTGGTCCAGATTTATGTTGATGATATCATTTTTGGGTCTACAAATGATAGACTTTGCAAGAAGTTTGCCAAACTAATACAGTTAAAATATCAGATGAGTATGATGGGGGAACTTAGCTATTTTCTGGGCCTTCAAGTCAAGCAGAATGAAGAAGGCACTTTTATTTGTCAAACTAAGTACACCAGAAACTTGCTGAAGAAATTAGGAATGCAAGATTGTTCAAGTGCATCCACTCCCATGGCCACTGCAATAAAACTGGATAAGGATACTGGTAAATTACTAGATATTACTGATTACAGAGGTATGATTGGCTCTCTACTCTATCTAATTGCTAGTAGACCTGATATCATGTATGCTACCTGTCTTTGTGCAAGATTTCAAGCAGATCCAAGAGAACCTCACTTAACAGCTGTGAAAAGAATCTTTAAGTATCTTAAAGGAATAACTGATCTGGGATTGTGGTATCCTAGAGAATCAGATTTTAAACTAATAGGTTACTCAGATGCAAATTTTGCAGGTTACAAAATTGACAGGAAAAGCACAAGTGGAAGCTGCCAATTCCTTGGAGGCAGATTGGTTTCTTGGTTCAGCAAGAAACAAAAGTCAATTTCGACATCAACTGCTGAAGCAGAGTATATTGCTGCAGGAAGCTGTTGTGCACAGATTCTTTGGACGAAGAATCAGTTACTGGATTATGGGTTAACATACATTAAAATCCCTATTTACTGTGATAATCAAAGTGCTATTGCTATGACAGGGAATCCAGTTCAACACTCTATGACAAAGCACATCAGCATCAGGTACCACTTCATAAGGGAACATGTGGATGAAGGTACAGTGGAATTGAACTTTGTTCCAACAGATCAACAACAAACAGATATCTTCACAAAAACCACTGTGTGAAGCCACTTTTACAAGATTGCTAAATGAACTTGGAATGATTTCAGGTTCTTTCTCTAAATCTGCTTAGTCTTGTTCTGTATTATCAGACTTTATGATCAGTATTTACAGAATTTAATCTCTTTGTGTATTCTGTGATTAATTGACAAATGTTTTTAAGTACTGACTGTCATCTGATATATGTTTTTAAACTCTGATAAGTGATATAACTGTGCTAGATACTGACTTACTAGTCTTCAATAAACAAATGATCCCATGTAAGAAGTAATTCTTTCTGTGGAAATCTTATGACACTAGAAAATTCTGATAATTGAGCTTAGTTGAGTTTACTTTGTTTATCTTATTACTAAGTCACAAATTAGAATAATGCTACTCATCCGTTAAGTTCTGATACTAGTAAAACTGCTGAATGTACTAAGTGCTGATAAACCTCACTTATAAAAAGAAAAATCAAAAGGATCAAAGAATAAAATCAGGTACTCCTTTGAGATCTAGAGTAAAAATGTGGAAGGGAAGACCCAAGTGCATTGCTGGTATTAAGTAAATATGCATTAGAAAAGCAAAATATTTTCTTGGTGACTTTTCACACTCTATGATTACTGGAGAAATACTTTGATAATAGCATAAATTCTGATAAGCAGTCGTGACTCACTTACACTGAGGAGCCACTGTAAAATAGAATTTAAAAAGATGCATAAAATTAGCACAAAACAGTTGAGGTGGACTCAAGCATGAACTCATTCATCAGTAGGTTTCAGGATAATGACAGCTTTTTAGCAAAATTTTAGTTATGCCTTATTTCTAAGATATACTGAAGTGAATCAGACTTTACTCTTTGTCTGCTATTCAGCTTGATGCACACACTAATCACTCCATCTGAATGATGAAAATTACTGTGGTGGTCTATGTTGTTTTAGATAAACAGTCATTGTGTCATTTTGCACTAACTCTGAGGCCAAGTTCTGGTTGCATATTCTGACGATTAAGTTCTGAAGAGTATAACTCAGCACTTGTATGAGGATTTAATTAGATAGGCATTCCTTTTTCGAGTTAAGAAATTATGTTCTGATGACTGTTAAGTTCTGACATAAGTCTAAGTTCTGATATTACAGTCTAAATTCTTTACTTGACTTATCTGTGGATAAAATTTGATAACAGTCTCCGTACAAACTAGAACATGTGAAGTGGAAGATTAATAGTCCCTATGGTTAGGATTAATTGTACTCGTACTTGAACAATCAACTTTTACTTGTGTCTTGTGCGCATTCAACCATGTTTTCTCTTTCCAATGAATGTTATTCTTTTTCGAAGTCTGGGGAGACGAGGTAGAATTAATTCTACCTGTCAGCATTAAAAACCTTTATGTCTCCTGACATTCTCTTGCCTATATAACCAGCCTCTTCACATCAGCCTTCCCATCAAATTATTTCTCACAAACTTACCTTCATACTTTTTCTTTCAAAAACACAATGGTCAGATACAACATGTTTTTGAACTACCAAAACTTCAATATGGAGCTAAGCTGTGCCGACTGGCAGCAGGAATGGCACGTCACGACCATTCCTGAGGAGATATGGGACTCTGTCCCACCAGAGGTACTGACCCACCTCCTGTTCTTCTATATGGACTACCATCGCCATCTGGAACGATTGGAGGAGGAAAGGCCGGAAGCTCTCCGCCAGCAAGAGCGAATCATCCGACTCGCCATTCTGTTTGTGGAGAGTAGGAAGAAGAAATGATTTAATCTCGTCTTCTTCCTGTTTTTCTTCATCATCAGCTTTGTCAGGCTTCTTAGCTAGGACTAAAGCTGTTGATGTTAGGTTTCGTAGCTTAGAGAAATCTTGTATAAGTACTGATGTAATTTCCATTTCATGAATGTATTCTCTTGATATATTAATGAAATTTGTTTTTGTTTCAAGATTTTGTCTCTAAGTTATTTTGTAATGCATTGATAAATCCTGATTGATATTCTGATGACCATATAAATTCTGTTTTAATTTAAGTTCTGACTTTCCTTTATCAGTACTTACTCATATGATTTATCTTGGTCATTTTCACTTGATTTCTTTTCAGAATATTAATGATGCAGTAAAAAATAATTAAATCAGTGGGAACTGTTTCAATTTTGAATTAAAACTATTTCACCTTGATTAATAGAATATCTGGGTAAATGGAACGGTTTTTCCTTGAAAACAGGCAAGTGGGCAAGTAATGATTACTGTTTTCTCGCGCCCAGTAACTATCCGTTATTACTGCATGTCTGACAGGTGTCCAACGGTAACATTTTTTTTGGAGTATAAGTACGACAGAGAAAGGATTTCTTTAATCTTTTATTTCCTTCATACTTTTTCTCTCTACTTGCTTTTACTCTCTCTTTCTCTCACGTTGGTTTTTAATACAGACATTTTATCAAACACCTAACAGGCACTTTTAAATCTCAATTTTTCACATGGCACCTAAGGATTTAATCATTGATGGAGCTAAGTTTGTTCCAAACAACTATGCTGCAATTCTTGATCATGCTGCAGCTCCATCTGAATTGCATTTTGTGCAAGATCTTCTTGCACACAGTGAGATTTGGTATGCACTGACCCAGCCTTCAGTCTTTTCGAGCCAACAAGTTCTGACATTTTGGCGGACTGGGCACTTTGATGATGGTGGTAAACATGGCACTCCCAGTATTGTTTTCGAAGTGGGTGATTCATCTTATGCAGTCACTCCTGGTACAATACGTAAAGCTCTACATCTCCCGGAAGATTGTACCTTTTCAATTCCAGAAGAATCAGCTTTTCAGGAGTTAATGGCAAATTTGGGGTATGAAAGGAGTTTGGCAAAACTTGGGCAGTTGAAACGGGCTCATATCAGAAGAGAATGGAGCTTCTTCTTTGACTGCATCACCAAAGCTTTTGGGAACAAATGTTCGAATTTTGATGTTATCCCAATTATGAGTCAGCATATCAGGTATGCTATTATCAATCAAACTCATTTTGATTTTGCAACTGGTATAATTGGTTTTATTGGGGATAGGATGACAGAGGATAGGAATGTTGTCTATTTTGCTAGATTCTGTCAACTTATTTATACTTTTTGTACTGATGAACCTCAATTAGTCAGATCCTCAACCCCACCTTTTAAAGTTGCAAAACACTACTTTAATGACCTGGTAAATGCTGACACTAAGAAATCAGTGGTTAGACCATTACAGATTCCTCAGTCTGTAAAACAGATCCTAGTAAATGCTGATCCTGATACTTATAGATCTGTTTACTCTGATGTCCAACCAACAATAAACACCCAAAACCCATCATCCTCAGCACCTACCACTCATTCTACTCAACCTACCCTCAGGAAATATCTCAAATCCTATCTCTCCACTTCACAGACTGTTCAACCCTCATCTTCAGCACCTATTGTGACTCTTTCATCCTCCAAGCCAAAGAGGACAAAGACTGTTCCTCAAACACCTCAAAAGAGAAGGAGGATTGCCTTGAGAGATGAATCTGATACTGAAGAACATGTTCCTTCTTCAGAACCTGTTGTAGTGAAGCTGAGAAAAAGACTTCTCAGAAGGATTCTGGAATTGGGGGATCTAGGCTTCTCAAAAGACTTAGAAGAATGACAGTTCCTGCAACTCCCAAGGAATCCAAATCAACAAAGAGATACAAGAAATAGAGGGCAAAAAGGCCAGTTTCAGATGATGAAGAGGAAGCAGCTAAGGAAGGGGATCAGGAATCTCTGATCTCACAAGACAAGGAATTTGCTCCAGTCACTTCTTCTCTATCAACTCCATCTCAGGAAGCTATTTCTGAAAAGGCTAACACACCATCTGTGTCTCCTGTTGATCCAGGCACAAGTGCTGATATTGATGTTCAAAACTTGGTTGTGCCTGAAGTAATTCTCTTAGAAGCTCCAACAGCAAATAATCCTTCCACAACACCTGTTACTGATGCTGTTCATACTCCAGAGTTATCAACACCACCTTCTCTGCATCAAGATGCTGATGATCAGACTTTAGGTGAGCATCAGGATATGGCTGTTGATCAGAACTTAGAACCAGATCAGCAATTAGAGGATACTGAAACCTCCATTGCTACTCACACTGTTGTCTTATCAGAAGATACTGATTCTTTAAGTTCTGATGCTGGAAATGCTGGAGATACTGGTGATGCTGCTCCAACTGCAGATACTGATGCAGCAGGTCCTTCAGGACATGCTCCTCAACAGACTATTCTAAAGTCTGAACTGGTTAAGAAGTTTGTTACCGGAGAAACACCAGTACCTTGGAGTGAAACTCCTGCAGGACAGGAGTGGACTAAGAAATGGAACTCAGTTTCATGTGTTCCAACTGAAAAGCATCTTGCTGACCACTTGACTAAAGCTGATGAAATGTTGAATTCTGATGATTTCAAAACTCAGCTTAGAGTCACTGCATTGAGTACTAAACATCTACAAGGTCTTCACTCAACTACTCATGCAGAGCTACACAAGATTCGGGAAAACTTTATCAAACAGGAACAAGTTTGGAAAATTTATAAGAAAAAGTTCTTCCAACCTACCATTGACAGGATTGCTTATATTGAGAAGACTCAAGATCATCAACAAGCTCAGATTGATGATATTCTGAAAAATCAAGCTTCTCAGCAGTCACAACTGACTGAAATCCAATCCTTAGTGGAATTGCGTATCTATCTTCTACTACCTGCTGATGCCAAAAAGGGGAAGAAAGTAATTAAGTCCAAATGCACGACTGACAAGACACTGACAGGAAAGGATGATGAAATATATGATCAGGGAAACCCTGGAATGGGTAGAGGTCATAGTCAAGGTAGAGGATTCACATCAAGATAAGCTAGTCACAGGACAAGTTCTGATACTGGGAAAAGAATAAGTTCCGCTACTGGTAAAAGGATAAGTTCTGATGAACTTTTAGATCTTGATGAGGAAATGTCAAGACAGTTATTTCTTCAGAAAAATCCAGGAATGGACTTGGAGAGTTTAATGAAAGAAGAAGCCAGGCTTAAATCAGAGAAAGTCACATCTAAATCTGAAGCTTCTGGTAAAAAGCCACTTCCAAAACTCAAAGGCATTGTGATCAAAGAAAGGATACATACTGAAGCAACATTGGCTAGATCACAACCGCAGATAGATCCAAGATCCAAGGGTAAAGAAAAGGTTGGTGAAACTATCAAGGTTTATGTGCCTCCTGAGGATGAAGAAATTACTGATAAAAAGGATAATCTTGCTCTGACTTCAAGAAAAGTTCTTAAAATAACCTCTGACATGGCTCAAGTTGTTCAGAGTCAAGAAATTGTAAGTTCTGATATTCAGAAGAAGCAAGTAACCTCTGACCTAGCTCAAGTTAACTTGATATCAGAAGATAGATCAAAGACACTCCTACCAGGATTCACTAAAGCAAAACAGACTCAACCTTTGAAGACTACTGCAAGTGGTTTTGAAGCAAGAGTAGTTACTAGAAAGGAAGCAAGAGATAAAACTGGATTGGGAAGTGCTGATGAAAGGAGAATACATAACACTACCAATGATCCAACTTCCTTGAGTGAACCAGGTATTGGAGCAACTCCTGAGAGATTGAATCAACTGGAATCTGTACAGATGGTTTACCATACCTACTTGAAAGAATACATCATGTTGTATTTCATGACAGATGGTAGGGTTTATCATATAAGACAAAATGCCATTCCATTGAAGTATTTTGAAGAATTGGAGCATGTACTTTTCTTACTTCAAGTGGATGACAGAATAACAGGAACTGCTGCAAACTATTTAAAAGAACAGATTCAGAGACAGAAAAGGCTTTATTCTGTTAAGTCTGACAACACATACGTTCCAAAGTACAGAGGTCACAATGGTGATATAGTTGAAATGAAGCTCAACACTGCTAAGATTATAACTACCTTTCTGGGGTACAGGGCTGTTGAATTCAATCTTGAGTCTGATAAAGCTTATTTGATCAGACTGGATCAGGATATAAGAAAAGCAAAGATCAATGATCTCAGAGCTACAATCTTTCAAATTGGTGAAGATACTGCAGAGCTTAAAGATGCCAAAAGGAGAATGATTGATGAACTCAGATATGATGAGAAATGTTTGTTAAAGAACTATCTCAGAACAACTCCTGACATCAGAGAGATCATATGATGAAGCCAAGTCGCAGATCTACAACTGCTTAAATTCTGATATTTGTACAGACTGAAGTTGTTATCAGAAGTTAAATATTGGTAAAGCTTTAAGGACTGTAAGTTGTAGTTATCTAGTCTAATTATCATGCATTTGTACTTAATATTTTTGACATCATCAAATATCTGTTAAACTTGTATATTATGCTAATTTACAAGTTGGGGGAGATTGTTAGATATATTTGATAATGTCATGGCTAATATCAGTACTTAACTGTTGATCAGTACTTATACTGAAAGTTAGGACTTAAGGATATCAGTACTTATATTATCAGGAGAAAATTATCAGAAGTTAGATATCAGAACTTAAGTGCTGAAGAATGATCAGATAAGGATAGTAGCTGATTAAAGGAAAGAAGATCGAGATAAACATAAGAAGAGATATGCATGAAGAAGGAGTTCCGTGAAGAATGGAATACTTGGAAGAAAAGATATCTGATTGATGTATTTTAAGAAGCAGAATTATATTCCATATCAATTAGTGATTATCTTGTAACTGTGTAGTATATAAACACAGACATAGGGTTTACACTATAAGTGTTATCATATTCGAGAAGATTATTCATTGTAACCCTAGCAGCTCTCGTGATATTTGTTCATCACTGAGAGGTAACAGTTCCATACTGTAACAGAGTTTATTGTTTCAATAAAGTTTGTTTTCTGTTACTTAATATATTAAAGTTCTATTTGATTGTATTATACACTGTATTCACCCCCTCTACAGTGTGTGTGACCTAACATAATACAAGAATTTGGAGATTATAATTGGGAATAAGTTGAGATGGTAAATGAGGAATAAAATAATAATAATAATCGAAGTGGATTATTTGGAGCGTAAAGTAAATAATAAATTATAATGAAGAGAAATGATAATTAGATGGAGTGCAAGAATAAAATTCAAGTATGGTAATGATTATAGTTAGTGGAAGCGTGTGACATCGTTTAATTAAGCCTTTGCGGATATTTAAAATCACCTTGAGCGAGATCTAAATAAATATCGGATTTAAAGTATTAAATTATTATTAATAAGATTATTTTGCAATAATATGTTTTAAAGTGAGAGAGTCCCGATATTATTTTTTTATTTTAGCGAAGAATAATATTTTATTTTATTTAATGGAAAATGGAACCTTAAATTATTTCGAAATTTTTCTGAGATTTGTTTCTGGAGTAAAAGGCTTCTGGAATTATGTTAGCGCTTAATTCGGGAAATTGAGGCAAGTTATTTCTTTTCCCCTACTCTTATCAAGAAAATTGTTTCACTGGATTAATGTGATTATTTTTTGGAGTATAATTATTTCGTCGAGATAATTATATGGAATTACATTCCTGAATGACTGTTTGAGAATAAAGACAATTTTTTTTATATTATATGTTATCCGGAGCGATCATATTTTTGTATCTTAGTCTATCCCATTATTCCGGAAGACTATACTTTTTATTCAGTAAGGTTTGATCCATTGTCTGGGTCAACCACATTCAATCCTATTCGGATAATTCCTATCTTTCGGGATTATCCACCTTTTTTGAACTCGAGAACTGGCACATTGTTCGGGTCAGCAAAATATAATATACAGATTAATATTAGGTTAAAACATTCATCTAGATTTGATGGTGTTATTATCTTGGTCAAACTTTAGTCGTGAATTTTGGTTGTCGGTCTTGTTTCTTTCGATATTCTATTGCTTCGGGATAACCATTGCTTCGGTCATTCCAGGCATGAACTGCAGGAGAACGATACTTTCGACATGGTATTTGATTACATGATGGGGTATTGGGGTGGACGACCAGTATTCTTAA
The DNA here is from genome assembly GCF_009905375.1 of Apium graveolens. Taxonomy (NCBI): domain Eukaryota; kingdom Viridiplantae; phylum Streptophyta; class Magnoliopsida; order Apiales; family Apiaceae; genus Apium; species Apium graveolens. The sequence goes on from NC_133653.1 coordinate 261,544,762, forward strand.
ACTTTTGTCTTGATTGGTCTGA